>NC_080547.1:13464550-13762050 GCF_028640845.1 Ahaetulla prasina
CGGTCTGAACCAGTAAAATCCCATCACTGCCTGTACTGCCGTTGGAATGCCAAAATCTTTCCCTCTTCAAGGTATTAATAAAGCACATCAGTACAGAGTTTAGAGACTAGAACCCACTGACCTTGAGAAACAAAACAAACTCTGGAGAGCTATCCTCTTCTCTCTCGAGGAAATCATTGTGGTTAGTTTTCATGATGGGCAAAAGAGAGATGATGATCAAAATATCCACAGGAGCCCTGTAGAATTCAGTGAACCTAACACTATTCTGCTCCCAAGCTCCGCTTGCTCCTCTTTCGAATCACAAGGTGTATATGATAACCCAACAGCCTCTACCTTTCTCATTTTTTTCAAGGGTTGAAATAAGCCAGGAGGAGTTTGTAGGCAGAGTTGCAGGTTCTCTTCGCTTTTATACCTCTTGCATTGTTTTATTGCTTTTCTTCTAACCCCATTTTCTCTTAACCAGGTTAGCTTGAACGATTCCCACATTCAAATGGTCGTTCACTGGGCTGGAGAGAAGAGCGATGTGATTGTAGCTTTGGCCCGGGACAGCTTAGCATTGCCAGGTTCCAAATTTAGTGATGTAAGTATTTTGCGTTTTATCTTTGGCTAATTATTGTTTATCAGATATTTACTTTGCATTTAGGCTGGAAAACATTCCCAGAGAAGGTATTTTGATCTTTTCTCAGCATCAACAGAGTCTGCTGCTTTAGTCGCCTTCTTCTTCTTCTTCTTCTTCTTCTTCTTCTTCTTCTTCTTCTTCTTCTTCTTCTTCTTCTTCTTCTTCTTCTTCTTCTTCTTCTCCTCCTCCTCCTCCTCCTCCTCCTCCTCCTCCTCCTCCTCCTCCTCCTCCTCCACCACCACCTCCACCTCCTTTTCTTTCTTTTTCTCCTTCTCCTTCTCCTTCTCCTTCCCCTTCTCCTTCTTCTTCTTCTCCTCCTCTTCCTCCACCTCCACCTCCTTTTCTTTCTTTTTCTCCTTCTTTCTTCCTCCTCCTCCTCCTCCTCCTCCTTCTTCTTCCCTCCTCCTCCTCCCCCTCCCCCGTAAAGAACTCAGCAAATGTAAATCAATTTTTAAACCTTGGATTCTGGTGGTCCTTGAATTACAGCTCTTACCCCTCCTGAGCACCTCGGTGGGAATGACGGAGCAGCAACATCTAGAGAAGCCAAATTTAAGAAAAGCTGATTTTTAGGCTGGCTGGCTGGCAAGATGCCATGCGGTTTTTGGGAGCAGGGAACGGCAATTAACGTGTAAAGTTAAACATAATTAATATTTTTATTCATAAAACCAATTGCCAATTTAATGATAAACTAATTAAAGCACCCAGCTCATTAAATTAATAATTAAAGCATTAAAGCTAATAATCAGATCAAATTAACGCTTCAATAGCTCAACCTTAATTGAATTAAGGCTGATGGGATTCTACCGAGTGCCATAGTCAAGAAAGTTGTGTACCATCTTGGTTACTTTTTCACAACGATCTCACCAGGAACGAGAGGCAGAGCGTGAAGATGGATTTCCACACTTCCTTCTCTGCTCATCCCTGTCCCCATCCAGGAAGCAACTAGAATTGTCCAAAAACAGTTCCTGTCCTATAAAATCAGAAGTCCAGCGAGTTTTGTTTTCTTTCTGAAGGAAAAAGTTTTTCAGCGATCTGTGAAAAGACCCGTTTCTCATGTTTTGCCTCTTTCTTTGCTTAGGTTTATGTTTCCTATGATTATGGGAAAACGTTTAAAAAGATATCCAAAAAATTTGGTTTTGGCCCAGGGAACTCCAGCCAAGCTGTGATCGCGCAGTTCTATCACAGCCCAGCGGACAACAAACGGGTAAGTGAAATCAATAGTTCGGTTGCTGAATGGAGAATTTAGACAGATAATCCTTGATTTACGACTTGCAGTTTGGGGCCAGAATTCCCATTGCTAAAGCAGGGCAGTTGTTAAGTAGGTCACGTCTGATAGTACGACCCTTTGTTTGTCACAGTTGCTAAGTGAATCAATGGATTCATGGGGTCGTTAAGTGAATCTGGGTTTCCCCCATTGACTGCTTGTTGGAAGCCTGTTTGGAAATGATCTGAGAACTTGGGATGTTGCAGCCAATGGAAATACTTAAGAGACCCAATTTGATCTACTGGTTTAAGGCACCAGGCTAGAAACCAGGAAAAGGTGAGTTCTAGTTTCATCTTATGGCACGAAAGCCAGCCAGGTGACTTTGGGCCAGTCACTCTCTCTGAGTCAACTTACCTCTCAGGGTTGTTTCTGTGGGACTAGAACTCACTATCATCTGGCGATTGGCTTAAAGTCACCCAGACAACTTCCATGCCTAAAGCAGAACTAGAACTCACTGTGTCCTGGTGATTGACCCAAAGTCATGCAACCAACTTTCGTGCCTAAAGCAAAACTAGAACTCACCATTTCCTGGTGGTTGGCTCAAAGACATCCAGTTGCTTTCGTGCCTAAGGTGGAGCTAGAACTCACCATCTCCTGGTGGTTGACCCAAAGTCATGCAGCCAACTTTTGGGCCTAATGCGAAACTACAAGTCACCATCTCCTGGTGATTGGCCCAAAGTCATCCAATTGTTTTCACGCCTAAGGTGGAGCTAGAACTCACCATCTCCTGGTTTCTAGCCTGGTGCCATAACGGTATGGATAATCAAACCTGAAGTTTTTAGAACCTTTTTGTTGTTGGCAATCACGCAGCATAAGTAACTATTTAATAAACAACATTAAATTAATTTTGGGAGATGTAATAAGTGCCCTCTCCATATTTCGGGCCTTGGTATATGATCCAAGTAACTTGAGTTTATCCATAAAACCATAGTTAAATATATTGCATCACTTGCAATTGTATGGTTGTCTCTTGACTTGTTCTTTTAATCTGTTTCTCTTTCCTTCCTTCCCCTCCCTTCCATAGTACATCTTTGTCGATGCGTTCTCCCAGTACCTCTGGCTCACCACCGATTTTTGTACCACCGTCCAAGGCTTCCCGGTTCCATTTAAAGCCGCAGACCTCCTCCTGCACAGCCAGCTCCCCAATCTTGTCCTGGGATACGACCGATCCCATCCCAACAAGCAGGTGAATAAGAGAACGGGTGGCTTTCACCCCCAAATCTTTCCTTGGCAGCCAATGAGACGTTCTGCATCCGAAGGGCTTAAGGAAGAAATTTCTTGGACTTCCCAGGGATTTTTCTTCCTGCAAACAGCTGCTTCCCCATTAACCATAAGATGTCCTAGATTCAGGGCAAAAGCTATAGCAATAACAATAGCACTTAGACTTTACAGTGTTTTACTGCCCGCTCTAAGCGGTTTACAGAGTCTTGCCCCCAACAATTGGGGTCCTCATTTTACCCACCTCGGAAGGATGGAACCTGAGTTAACCTTGAGCCGGACAGGATCGAACTCCTCGCTGTGGGCAGAGTTAGCCTGTAATACTGCATTCCTCCCAGGAGTGGGGAGAGAATGGAGATTTTGCAGTATCTTTCCCCCAGGAGTGGGGAGGGAATGGAGATTTTGCAGTATTTCTTCCCCTGCCACGCCCACCAAGCCACACCACGCCCACCAAACCACGCCCACAGAATCAGTAGTAAAAAAAATGGATTTTACCACTGGACCATCTCATGATTGGCCACATCCCTAAGCAGTAAATATGCTGCCTGAAAGGGGCGAGAAAACAGATCCTGAGTTTTCTCCGGCTTTTGCAACTTTGACCATGCTCCGGATTTTGGATCGGGTCAGTTGCCTTTGGATTTTTTTTTTAATTTGCATTTATATCCCGCCCTTCTCCGAAGACTCAGGGCGGCTTACATTGTGTTAAGCAATAGTCTTCATCCATTTGTATATGATATACAAAGTCAACTTTTATTGCCCCCAACAATCTGGGTCCTCATTTTACCTACCTTATAAAGGATGGAAGGCTGAGTCAACCTTGGGCCTGGTGGGACTAGAACCTGCAGTAATTGCAAGCAGCTGCTGTTAATAACAGACTGCATTAGTCTGTTGAGCCACCAGATTTGTGTCTCAGTCCCTCTTCTGTCCAAGACGGACAGGAAATTCGCCAGCCCTCCCCCCCTGTCATCGTCTCTCCCCCCCCCCTCCCCACACCTCTTTTCCGACAAGAATCCTGCTTTTGTTCTTCGTCAGCTCTGCTCGACATTGTTTGCTGGTGCTTGGAAGGAGGCAACCCCAGGATGGAGCAACAGATGCCAGAGAATGTACCAGCTGCTTTGATTCTGGCAGCAACGAGGCTGTTTGTCTTCTGTGGTCACACACCCGTATTTTTATGCTTTCTTTCTGCTCCGATGCACCCATGTCTTTTTTTTTTCTTTTCACTTAGCCACAGGGAGTGGGGGAAATACTGCCTGGGGATGAATATAATGCAGTATTTCTGTCTTCCTGGTCTCATTAGGCAGAAAATTTTGCCCTGTCCTTTCTCTTTCCTTCCGTTCTTCCCCTCATTCTTTTTCCGTAGAAAATAGGATTATTATTTTTCTTTTTCTTTTTTCCTTCTTCCATTTTCTTTCTTCCTTCTCCCTTCCCTTCCCTTTTCATCCTTCCCTCCTTTCCTTTCCTTTCCTTTCCTTTCCTTTCCTTTCCTTTCCTTTCCTTTCCTTTCCTCCATCTTTTCTTCCTTTCCTTTCCGTTCCTTTCCTTTCCTTCCCTTTCTTTTCCTTTCCTTTCCTTTCCTTTCTTTTCCTTTCCTCTCCTCTCCTTTCTTTTCATCCTTTCTTCTCTTTTCCCCTTTCCTTTCCTATTTTTCTTTTTCTTTCCTTCTTTCTTCTCTTTCCCTTTCCCATTCCCTTTCCCTTTCCCTTCCCTTCTTCCTATCCCCATTCCTTTCCTCCCCTTCCCCTGGTTCATGGCAAAGAATCCTTGATGGCTTTTATTATTCTGCTCTTCGAATTTAACTTGCCCTGACTCGACTTTCAAATACGTCTTGCCATCTTCTCATATTTTTTTTCAGCTCTGGAAATCGGACGATTTTGGGCAAACCTGGATTATGATTCACGAACACGTGAAGTCCTTCGCTTGGTAAGTTCTGTAATTTATTCCTGGGCACTCTTTATTCCCCCCGCACAAATTTTACTTCCCTCCAATCTGGGATGCTTTTTAGAATAGAATAGGATAGAATAGAATAGAATAGAATAGAATAGAATAGAATTTTTATTGGCCAAGTGTGATTGGACACACAAGGAATTTGTCTTGGTGCATAGGCTCTCAGTGTGCATAAAAGAAAAGATACCTTCATCAAGGTACAACATTTATAACACAATTGATGGTCAATATATCAATATAAATCATAAGGATTGCCAGCAACAAAGTTACAGTCATACAGTCATAAGTGGAAAGAGATTGGTGATTTCAAAAGAGATTTCAAACGAGAATGTCCCAAACCTTGTAAGATTCCGTGACCTCCCAAAATGTTGGCCAAAATTTTATATATATATATATATATATATATATATATATATATATGTAGGTAGGTAGGTAGGTAGGTAGGTATATGTATATGTATATGTATATGTATATGTATATGTATATAAAATTTTGGCCAACATTTTGGGAGGTCACCAAATATATATATATATGTTTTCTGAGGTTTTCGCGGGTGTTTGTATGTAGGTCTTCGGTTATTCGGGTTTTCTCCCACGTAAAATTGGAAGTGTCTTGGCGACGTTTTGACGAAGTCTCATTTGTCATCTTAGAAGCACGAAGCAGAAAACACCAGCCTGAAGATAACGAATGAGACTTCGTCCAAACGTCGCCAACACACTTCCAATTTTATGCGGGAGAAAACCTGAATAACCAAAGACCTACATATGTATGTATGTATGTATGTATGTATAAAAAGAAGGGTTATTTTGTTTATTTGCTGCCCTGTCCCTTCCTCTCTCCCTCCACTCGTGGTATCCATATGGACTACCAGGGGTCGCTGGTCTCCAGATTGAAAAACTTTGTCCTAGGTCAGGGGTGTCAAACTCGATTTCATGGAGGGCCACATCAGTGTTGGGTTTCACCTTGGGGAGCCGGAGTAGGTGTGGCCAGGGTGGGCATAGCCAGCTCATCATGTCAGGGGCACCTGTGGTGGCCCAAGTGCTCTGCCAGCGAAAACTGAGCTTGGGAGTGCCATGTGCGGGCCAGTCCTTGGCTATTTCCAGGGCAGCCCCGCGGGCCACTTCTGGCTCTCAGGCCTTGAGTTTGACACCCCTGTCCTAGGTGCCTTTGACTGACCATGATTGGAGGCAGTATTGGGTAGAAGCGGCATTATTGAGTGTTTCTCAACCTCCAAGCTTCACAATATTCTCTGTTCGTCAGCATACTAGTTGAGGAAATCTGGGAGTTGAAACTCCAACCTTCGTAAAGTTGCTGAGGTTGAGAAACGGTGATCTAATCCAGCGGTCACCAACCGGTGGTCCATGAGAAAATTTTGGTGGTCCGCAAAAAAAATTATTTGCATTTTTTTATATTGCACTAAATCAGGGGGTCCTCAAACTACGGTCCTTGGGACGGATACGTGCAACATTTGTGTTGCTGCAGAGAGTCTCCTCCTTCGGGGTCTTTTTGTGTGGGTCGGAGCGGGGCAGAAATTCCAACTTGGGGTCTGCTTCAGCCTCCTGGTGCAGGGCTTTGGGCAATAGCTGGAGGGAAGTGCTGCTGGTGGTAAAGAGCCTGTTAATCAGCTAATGGTTCCCCTTCCTCTTATCAGATCACAGCCTCATATTGGACTTGCCGTGACTGCAGCTCTTCCCTCTGTTTTCCAAGTTCATACCTACATACTGTATTTTTCGGAGTATAAGATGGACCTTCCTTCCCATCCCCATAAAAGCGAGTGAAAATTTAGGCATGTCTTGTAGACCGAATGATAGGTGGCTCAGGGGCTAGGACGTTGAGCTTGTCGATCGAAAGGTCGGCAGCTCAGCGGTTCGAATCCCTAGTGCTGCCGTGTAACGGGGTGAGCTCCCGTTACTTGTCCCAGCTTATGCCAACCTAGCAGTTTCGAAAGCACATAAAAAATGCAAGTAGAAAAAATAGGGACCACCTTTGGTGGGGAGGGAACAGCGTTCCGTGCGCCTTTGGCGTTGAGTCATGCCGGCCACATGACCACGGAGACGTCTTCAGACAGTGCTGGCTCTTTGGCTTTGAAACGAAGATGAGCACTGCCCCCTAGAGTCGGCAACGACTAGCACGTATGTGCGAGGGGAACCTTTACCTTTACCTTTACCTGTAGACCAAATACGGGCGTTTTTGGCCTCCCGAACCTCCGTGTGTCACGTTTTCGCCCTCCCAGGCTCCCCATGAAGTACTCTGCAGTGCTCCGCACAGCCCGTTTTAGCCAAAAACAGTTTTGCCAAAAATGGGCCATGTGGAGCACTGCTTCTATAGATCTGGGAGGGCAAAAACATGATATACATGGAGGGCTTGGGAGCTCAAACATAGGCCCGTTTTTCACAAAAACGGGCTGTGCGGAGCACCACAGAGTGCTTCTGGGGGCCAGGGAGGGCAAAAATCCAACACACGGAGGCCAAAAACTGTATTTTTTTTCTTGTTTTTCTCCTGTAAATGTAGGTGCATCTTATAGTCCGAAAAATACGGTACCATTTCAAATTCCTTCTACTATGTATTCTACTATTATATTATATATTCTACTACTATACTTCTACTATAGAGCACTGCACACCAGAACAATTAGACACAAGAACAGTTTTTTCCCGAAGGCCATCACTCTGCTAAACAAATAATTCCCTCAACACTGTCAAACTATTTACTGAATCTGCACTACTATTAATCTTCTCATCGTTCCCATCACCCATCTCCTCCCACTTATGACTGTATGACTGTAACTTTGTTGCTGGCAATCCTTATGATTGATATTGATATATTGATCATCAATTGTGTTGTAAATGTTGTACCTTGATGAACGTATCTTTTCTTTTATGTACACTGAGAGAATATGCACCAAGATAAATTCCTTGTGTGTCCAATCACACTTGGCCAATAAAATTCTATTCTATTCTATTCTAGTCCGAAAAATACGGTACCATTTCAAATTCCTTCTACTATGTGGGCTTCAGTTCCCAGAATTCCCCCGCCAGCATGAAAAGTTCACGAATCTTATAGATGCCAACTGTGGAAACCCCTGGTCTAAATGAAATAAATAAATAAATAAATCACTTTTTTTTCCTATACACCAATTTCCACCCTCCCCCTTTTCTTCTGCCGTTAAGGGGCGTGGAGCCGTACGACAAGCCAAATACAATTTACATCGAGCGGCACGAGCCCAATTTGTCCTCAACGGTCCTCCGCAGCACGGATTTCTTCCAGACGCGGGAAAATAAAGAGATTTTGCTGGAAGAGGTGGAAGACTTCCAGCTCAGGGACAAATACCTCTTTGCAACGAAATCTGGGGTAAGAAAATGCCCTCTCGGGGGCTGCAGAGGTGTATCGTCCACCACCCACCCACCGATTGTAAGTTCCCGTCTAGATCAGGGCAGGGCTGAGCTGCTGGGGGTTCGGGAAAACCTCTAGCTAAGATTCTGCGCAGTTCGGAGAACCCCCAAATCCCACTCCTGTTGGCCCCGCCCCACCCATCCTGCCCCACCCCTCCCAGGAGTCCCCATGCAGCCCGTTTTGGATGCAGGTAAGTGCAGGGTGTGTGCGGAGGCTTGGGGAGGGTGAAAAACGGGCCTACCAGAAGTTTGGGAAGCCTGTTTCCGGCCTCCAGAGGGCCTCCGGAGCCTAGGGAGGCTGTTTTCACCCTCCCGGAGGCTTGAGAAAAGCCTCCAGAGCCCGGGGAGGGCAAAAACGCCCCCCCCCCCGCCACCATGGTACAGGAGGCTGACTAAGCCACGCCTATCATGGCCTGTTTTGGATGCAGATAACTGCAGGGCGTGCACAGAGGCTCGGGGAGGGCAGAAAATGGGCTGACCAGAAGTTCAGGAAGCCTGTTTCTGGCCTCCTGAGGGCCCATGTAGCCTGGGGAGGCTGTTTATGCCCTCCCAAAAACTCGAGAAGAGCCTCTGGAGCCCGGGGAGGGCAAAAATGCCCCCCATCCCCGTGGTGCAGGAGGCTGTCTAGGCCACACCCACCATGGCCACGCCCACCCAGCAGCCGGGCAGAGAATCTCTTACCAAAATTTTTGAAGCCCATCCCTGGATCAGGGGTCTCCAACCTTGGCAACTTTTAAGACTTGTGGACTCCAACTCCCAGAATTCCCCAGCCAGCCTGGAATTCTGGGAGTTTGAAGTCCACAAGTCTTAAAAGTTGCCAAGGTTGGAGACCCCTGATCTAGATGGACGTGCATTTCAAACAGGGACGGCCTTACTCTGCCAGGCTCTTTTGCAAAGTTTGTTCTCCAACTTGGTAGAAGAACGAAGAGTTCGCTCAGAGGTTGTTCTAGGACTTTCCCATTTGTATTTAAAATTCAGTTCGTATTTGTAATTTAGATCGATGAATGATTCTTACGAGGTCTGGCACAGTTTGCAGCGGACTGGCTGCAACGCTGTACGAATTTGAAGGCCAGGAGAATAACATAAATAAGCATTTGAACACAGGCCACTGAGGGGCAAACCTCGGTTTATTTGTTCAGGAATTTTAACATGTTACCCATGCCTGTCTGGGCCTCATGCTTGGCTACAAACCGTTCATCGCTGTTAAATTCATCCCTTAAAAACAAAAATCACAAGACTACCAAAAATAAAAAAAAAATAAAAAAAGGGGGGGGGAAGCAAAGCTCTAAAAAAAAAACAGCATGAAAAAGAAATTCATCTTCTCCTAAATTATAATAAAGGGGGACCACTCTTTGTTTTTTTATTTCTTGGTCCGGCTTTTGGGGTGGGGAGGAGCAGAATTAGATATTGATGATATTTTTACACGGAACAGGTTATTCCAGAAGCATCCCATTAAACATCTTAAAGTATTCTGTGTGAAACCAGCGGTCCTGCAAAGCACCCCCTGAAAAGCTGGTTTTTGTACCTTGGTGCAAAATGCACAATTAACATAGATTAACAGAGCTGGAAGGGATCCTTTAGGTCATCTAGTCCAACCCCCCACCCGAGCAGGAGACCCTACACCAGTGGTGGCGAACCTTTTCGGCACCGAGTGCTGGGCCATCGCCCAGAAGAGGAGCTGCCCAGGGCACATGCGGGTGCCCGAAAATAAACAACTGGTTTCCGGCACACACATGCGCGCCAGCCAGCTAGTCTTCCGGGTTTCTGGCACGCATGCGCGCGCGACAATCAGCTGGCCGGTATGCATGTTCACGCAGGAAAACGGAAGACCACCTTTTCCTGTTTTTGGCACTGCCACACACGTAAAAACCAGCTGATCATCGTGTGCGCATACGTGCCGGAAACCCAAAAGAGGAACAGACAACGCTGCGCGTGCCAGGCAACATGGCTCCGCGTGCCACGGCCCTACACTATCCCCGACAAATGGCAGTCCAGTCTCTTCTTGAAAGCTTCCAGTGATGAAGCTCCCACAACTTCTGAAGGCAACTTCTGTTCCATCAGTTGATTGCTCTCACTGTTGGAAAATTTCTCCTTATTTTAATTGATTTAGACGGGATGGTTAGATCACTGTTTTCTTCAGAGACTTCTAAACTACTGGCATACCACTCTGGGATTATTTGCAAGTTAAAAGGTCTCCCTTTAGAACAGGGGTCCTCCCCAACCTCTGGGCCGCAACCTACTACCTATTTACAACTGGGCCATGTGTGCGGCGGGCCACTGAGCATGCGATCGCTCGCACGCACAACTCAACTTGTGCAAGTAGATCTGGGCACAAATGCTTGTGTGGCCTGGCCTGCCACTCATGGGGGACGGTTCCCCTCTTCTCTCACCCACCAGCCGGGCCACCAAGCCGGAAAAGTTGAGGAACGCTGTTTCAGAACAGTGTTTCTTAACCTTGGCGATTTTAAGATGGGTGGACTTCAACTCCCAGAGTTCCCCTGCTGGCTGGGGAATTCTGGGAGTTGAATTCCACCCATCTTAAAATCGCCAACATTGAGAAACGCTACTTTAGAAAATATACAGTAGTGGCCAAAATTGTGGAAACCTTTTGGGAAAAGTGTATTTTTGAGGTTTGATGACTAATAACACCATTTTCTTTGAAGTAGTACCATAAAGTTATGTATCAAAGGAAAGATAATTTAATCAAGAATGTAATGCAATAACTTTCATGAAGGATTTACTATTAGAATAGCAGTTACAGTATAAAGAAGAAAAGTGAAACACGTTGAAAAAACTGGATATACAAAAATGATCACCACAGAAAAAACAAGATATACACAAATTATAATGTCAGTTAATAGTTATTTGAGTAACCTTAAGCATGAATTATGGCCTTACAATGTCTTCTCATGGAGTGAACCAAGTCTTTTAGTTCTGCAGCTGTTATAATGTGAAACCATGATTGAATGATGGCTTCTATTAACTGGGTTTTATTGCTGGGTCGCTTCTGACTAACAAGTTTCTTTAGTCGGCTCCAGAGGTGGGTTTCAGCAGGTTCTGACCAATTCTGGAGAATAGGTAGCAGATATTTTAAGTAGTTCAGAGAACCGATAGTAAAAATTCTGACTGGCCCCACCCACATCTATTCCCTGCCTCCCAAGTCCCAGCTAATCAGGAGGAAATGGGGATTTTGCAGTAACCTTCCCCTGCCACACCCACCAAGCTACGCCCACCAAGCCATAACCACAACCAGTAGTAAAAAAATTTGAAACGCACCACTGGTCGGCTCCATCGATTTTCAATTGGGTTAAAGTCAGGGCTATTCCCAGGCCATTCCAGTAGTGGAATAGGATTATCTTGAAACTGTCCGCCCCCCAAAAAAGTAGTGATATTAGACATCAACCCTCAAAAATAAACTTTTCCCAAAAGGTTCCCACAATTTGGGCCACTCCTGTATCTATCTACTGTGTCCAAACATTTGATGGAGAGATTTCCTTCCAACAAGCAGGAACAAAACCAATTGTTGTTGTTTTAAAATTTATTACGACATGTTCCAGGACTGCCCAAACTCCAATATTCACCTGCACACGATGTACTTTCTTAGAAAGGAAGAAGAGAGAGAAATTTCTCCCTTCGCTGGCCAACTGGTGTGAACAAGGCATTTTGAACCCGGTTTTCACCTTTTACGCTAAGCAAGGTCATGGCCTCTGCACTGTTCCTGACAAGTTCTCATACTTCGTTCTGGCCTCGCGCCTCCTTGTTTTGGTTGTGTTGTTCTTCTCAGAAAGAAATTTGATGCGTTTGTGGTAGCCATGCTATCAAGACAGAGAGACCTGATTGGGGTAGATTGGAATGGAATGGAATGGAATGGAATGGAATGGAATGGAGTAGAGTAGAGTAGAGTAGAGTAGAGTAGAGTAGAGTAGAGTAGAGTAGAGTAGAGTAGAGTAGAGTAGAGTAGAGTAGAATAGAATAGAATAGAATAGAATAGAATAGAATAGAATAGAATAGAATAGAATAGAATTTTATTGGCCAAGTGTGATTGGACACACAAGGAATTTGTCTTGGTACATACGCTCTCAGTGTACCTAAAAAAACAAGATAAGTTCATCAGCAATCATATGGTACAACACTTCATGATAGTCATAGGGTACAAATAAGCAATCAGGAAACAATCAATATCAATATATATCATAAGGATACAAGCAACAAAGTTGCAGTCATGTGGAAGGAGATGGGTGATGGGAACAATGAGAAGATTAATAGTAGTGCAGATTTAGTAAATAGTTTGACAGTGTTGAGGGAATGATTTGTTTAGCAGAGTGATGGCATTCGGGGGAAAAACTGTTCATGTATCTAGTTGTTCTGGTGTGCAGTGCTCTTTAGCGTTGTTTTGAGGGTAGGAGTTGAAAAAGTTTGTCCAGGATATGAGGGGTCTGTAAATATTTTCCCAGCCCTCTTTTTGACAGTATATAGGTCCTCAATGGAAGGCAGATTGGTAGCCATTGTTTTTTCTGCAGTTCTAATGATCCTCTGAAGTCTGTGTCTTTCTTGTTGGGTTGCAGAACCAAACCAGACAGTTCTAGAGGTGCAGATGACAGACTCAATAATTCCTCTGTAGAACTGGATCAGCAGCTCCTTGGGCAGTTTGAGCTTTCTGAGTTGGCACAGAAAGAACATTCTTTGTTGTGCTTTTTTGATGATGTTTTTGATGTTAGGTGTCCATTTTAGATCTTGCGATGGTTTGAGTTGACATCACTGGAGATTTTTAAGAAGATACTGGACAGTCACTTGTCTGAGATAGTCCCACTCTGCTCTATTCCATTCCATTCCATTCCATTCCATTCCATCCCATCCCATCCCATCCCATCCCATCCCTATTCTAATTCCTATTCTAATTCCTTATTCCATTCTATTCTATTCTATTCTATTCTATTCTATTCTATTCTATTCTATTCTATTCTATTCTATTCTATTCATTCTAAAAAGCAGTTTTTACATTCATTGGTGAATACCAATGAATACGACATAGATGATGATGTTTCCAGGAGAAAAAAAATTCTGTCTCTTTCTCTCTTGCTCTCTCTCTCTCACACGCCACTTCTTTTCAATCCGCAACCGCAGCATAGTTACAACATTGTGGCATTTGTTAATTGCTTGGAGACCAACCAACAAGTGAATAAGTATTGGCTTAGGCTGCGCGCCCAAAACCACCGGTGTTTAAACTATCCCATTGTAGCAAATGGATTCAGTTCGTTGAGCCACGGTGAATTTGGAACAGTAGTTTCTGGCAAACTTCCATGGAAAAAAGAAGTTGGTGGGGTTTTTTTTGGGTTTAAGTTTCAGAATTCTGCAGTACGTGTATACCTGCACAAAGTAGTTTTTGGGATGGACACAATCCTGGGAGGACCTTGTACGGCTAGTCCTTGACTTATGACCATAACTGAGCCCAACATTTCTATCGCTTAGGTGGTTGTTAAATAAATCATGCCTGATCTTATGCCCCCCCTTTTTTTTTTTTACCACTTTGGTTAAGTCAATACCTCTGGTTATTAAATGAATCATGCGGCCATTAAGAAAACCCAGCTTCCCCGTTTGGCTTTGCTTGTTTGAAAAGATGTCTAGGAAGTTCTCAAAAGATGGTCGCGTGATCTTGGGATCCAGCAACCCTCGTAAATACATGCCTGTCGGAGTTTGTTGCAGCACACACAAGTGTGATGCTTATGTATATTGTTATGACAAAATAAATAAATAAATAAATAAATTAAGCAGGATTCAAAATGTCTTTATATACATAACAACACATAAGACATACAAAACTGTAGCAAGGGTGAAATTTACTTACTTTCCCTACCGGTTCGCCAATGTGCGTGTGCCGTTGTCTGCGCATGCGCAGAGGCTTAAAATGTTGCAAAAAAGTGATGTCATGATGTTTGCCTCCCACAGCCGCCGCTACTGGTTCACCCAAACCGGATAGAAGCGGCTGGATTTCACCCCTGCCTTGTTGGTTTTCCCACGTTGTAGAGAAGAGAAATAGCAAGTACAAACACAGCACAAAATGGAAGTACAGAATGGAGAAGGCAAAATGGAGAAGAGAAGCTGGTGCCCTCAAGCTTATATATAGAACAGTTAAGCCACACCCAGGCTCCAAACTGTCTCTTATGGCCCCATACAACAAATACTATGTTTCAGTTACCAAACAGTCCCAATTGGCTGATCTGTTGCCTATTCCAGTCAATGAATATTCATACTCTGACAGTGCCGGTTGCCAAGCGCCCAAATTATGATCCTATGAGTGGGGAATGCTGTGATGGTCATAAGTGCAAGGACCAGTCCTAAGTCTGAGGACTGGTACTAAGCCACTTTCTTCAGTGCCCTTATAACTTATAACGACCATTCATAACTTTGAATGGTCGCGAAACGATCGATTTGTAAGTTAAGAACTCCCCGTTTAGTCTTTA
Source organism: Ahaetulla prasina (assembly GCF_028640845.1). Classification (NCBI taxonomy): domain Eukaryota; kingdom Metazoa; phylum Chordata; class Lepidosauria; order Squamata; family Colubridae; genus Ahaetulla; species Ahaetulla prasina. The sequence goes on from NC_080547.1 coordinate 13,479,449, forward strand.
AAAGGACATTAAAAAAGCTGAAAAACAATTTCTAGGTTTACCAGAGGTGAGCCAGATGAGCAGAATTTCGTAAGGCAAACTTGTTTGACAATGTGAACTCTGAAAACATCTCTTGGTAAAGTTGTTGTGATTTCCTGTATCATTGGGCTGCATTGCTAGAGTCCCAAAGACAAACGTGTTTAAACATTAAACTGAAATTTAGTCCTGGACCTCAGTGAAATGTGGAGATTTATGGAGGGCCTGGTTTTTACCGTATTTTTTGGACTATAAGACACACCTAAATTTAGAAGAGGAAAACAACAACAAAAAAGTTTTTGGCTTCTGTGCCCCCCATTTTTGGCCCTTTTTCCGCCCCTTTTCCAGCCTTTTTTCCAGCCCATTTTTGAGCCTTTTTTCTACCAGTTTTGAAGGCATTTTTGGTCCATTTTCGAGGTTCTTTTCGGCCCATTTTGGTGGCTTTTTTCAGCCCATTTTTGAGGCTTTATGGCTCATTTTTTTCCAAAAAAAGCCTTGAAAACGGGCTGAAAAAAAGCCATGAAAACAGACCCAAAAAAAGAAAAAAAGGCTGGAAAAAGGACCAAAAACGGGGCATGTGGAAGCCAGAAAACAGCCAGCGTCATTGGGCAGAGCTTTGGCAATATTCAGTCTATAAAACACACAGACATTTTCACCCCCTTTTAGGAGACAAAAAAATGTGTCTTATAGTCCAAAAAATACGGTACTTTTTTTCAGTTTGCAGAAAATTTAATCAAAAAGCTTTTTTTTCGGACTCAGGATGAAAGAGCCAGAATATTTGATTTTTCTCTGTTCTTCTTTTTCTCTTCGTAGCCTCTGTCAGGGGATCAGTTACAAACATCGGTTCAACTTTGGGTCTCCTTTTACCGGAAGCCAATGCAGGCTGCACAGTTTGCAACAAGGCACCCCATTAAGGTACGAACAAATGTGGGGAGACTAGAAACTTTATTCAGCCGTTAACCACGCTTCTATAACCAGCATGCTTTCTTTCGGATTTTTTTTTTTTTGCATGTTACCATAGATTGTAGGCATCCTTTAAAACAGTGGTTCTCACCCTGTGGGTCGCGACCCTGTTGGGGGTCGAATGACGATTTGCCAGGGGTCGCCTAAGACCATCGGAAATATGGGAAGTATACTTGTGAGTTGAAGAATCGCGCTCCAATGGTTGACTCCACAAGCCAGCTGCACGCTCTTCAAATCTCTAGCCGAATTCGGCTTCAGGCGCGATGAATTAAAAAAAGAGAGAAATCTTTGCTCTGGTGTCTCCCTCTCAAGCCAGCTGCAATCACTCCCAATCGCTAGCCTAATCTGGCTTCAGGCGTGATAAACTTAATAGGGGAGGAGTCTCCGCTTTAATGCCTCCGTCCTCAAGGCAATCGCAAGCAGTTCAGATCGCTAGCCAATATGGCTTCAGGCGCGATAAATTCAAAACGAAAATAATTTTACGGTTGGGGTCGCCACATTGTGGGGAATTGTATTAAAGGGGTCGCAGCACTATAAAGGTTGAGAACCACTGCTTTAAAACAAGTGGCTATTTTCAATGGGTCTCAAGATACTATTATTATCCCCACTGCAAAGCTGGGGGAAACTGAGGCCTATCTAAGGCTACAGTGAACTCCTGGCAAAGGTGTGAGATTTTGGTGGCATTTTTGAAATTAGACATTACACCAAGTAACACCCCCAACAAAAGAAAACTCCGAGGCTTGAGTTTCCTCAAAGTTCCATTTTATTAGAGATGTCATATTGACACATCTGGGAAAACCCGAATCTAAAAGCTTCCAGGTTTTCCCCACCCGTGAAAATTTAAGTCCCTGCCCAGCACCCACATGTCCATCATATGGTCCCATCATCCACTGTCCAAACTGGAGATACCTCCCAGTCATCCGACTCCAGGTACCAGGGCAAGGTGTCCTTGACTCTGAGAAATGAATGTTATTTTTACTACATATCACCCATGCCTGTGATGGTGAACCTACGGCACGTGTGCCCCAGGTGGCACGCAGAGCCATATTGGTGGGCACGCAAGTTCAGCTGATTTTTGGACCTTCTGTGCTCACTGGAAGTAGGAAAACAGGCTGCTTCCTGCCTCCGGAGGGCCTCAGGGTGGTGGTGGGGGAGGCCTGTTTTTCTTTCTCCCCAGGCCTCACAGCCTTTCTAGAGGAGGCCGAAAATGGCCTTCCCCACACCCCCTGGAAGCTGGAAACGGAGAACGGGCCATTTCCAGTCTCCAGAGGGCCTCCGCGAGGGGGGAGTGTTGGGAAAGGCCGTTTTCACCCTCCCCAAGCTCCTAGAAAGGCTCTGGAGCCTGGGAAGAGAGAAAAACGGGCCTACCGTGCCCACCGTGCCATCGTGTGCCAGGAGTGGGGGGGTTGCGCGTGCATGCCTGGGGTCGGGGCACATAGAATTATGGTGTGGGTGTGTGTGCGCATGACCCCCACTCCTCCCCCACTCCTGGCACGCAATGGCAAAAAAGGTTAGCCATCACTGCTCTATGCAATCTCCCCCCCCATTTTCCCACAGTAGAAAATGTGGCAGGCCTGAAGGCCCAAATGTAAAAGATGGCTTCCAAGTCTGACAGGTGCCCGTCCCCTCCCCCTCCAGCAGAAAAACGTGTCCTGGAACAAGAGTAATACAGGGGGTTAAAATCATACAAATAACCACCTCTCTCTAAGCCACTTGCTCGAATGCTTTTTATTACCCGTTTAAAACAAAGAAACAAACATTTTCCGCTCCCAAATTTTGTCTTGAAGGAGTATTACATTGCTGACACTTCTGAAGACCAGGTGTTTGTGTGCGTCACTTATAGTAACAACAGCACCAGCCTCTATATCTCTGAAGCTGAAGGACTTCACTTTTCGCTGACTTTGGAAAACATCCTGTATTACAGTCCTGGTGGAGCAGGAAGCGACACTTTAGTCAGGTAAGAAGGTAGATGTCTACCTGGAGAGAGACGAATAGGTGACGCTCGCCTTCGTCTGGGAGAAAAGATAAAATGGAGGAAACAGTTCAGATTCTGCCGTGATGACTTACAGTACAATGCAAAAGTCTTAGGGCACCGTTAGGCCTGTTGTAGCAATGGTGTAATAGCAAAAACAATAGCACTTAGACTTATATACCGCTTCACAGTGCTTTACAGCCTTCTCTAAGCGGTTTTACAGAGTCAGCCTATGGCCCCCAACAATCTGGGTCCTCATTTTAGTGACTTCAGAAGGATGGAAGGCTGAGTCAACTTTGAGCTGGTCAGAATCGAACTCCTGGCTGTGGGCAGAGTTAGCCTGCAATATTTCATTCTAACCACTGGGAAGGAAGGGAAGGGAAGGGAAGGGAAGGGAAGGGAAGAAAAATAGCAATAGCACTTAGACTTATATACCGCTTCACAGTGCTTTACAGTGGTCTCTAAGTGGTTTACAGAGTCAGCCTATTGACTGCAACAATCTGGGTCCTCATTTACCGACCTCGGAAGGATGGAAGGCGGAGTCAACCTTGAGCCTGTGGGGACCAAACTCCAGACGGCGGGCAGAATTTGCCTGCAATACTGCATTCTCACCACTGGGAAGGAAGGAAGGAAGGACGGAAGGAAGGAAGATAGCAACAGCACTTAGACTTATATACTGTTTCACAGTGCTTTACAGCCCTCTCTAAGCGGTTTACAGAGTCAGTCTATTGACTGCAACGATCTGGATCCTCATTTTAGCGACCCCGGAAGGCTGCAAGGCTGAGTCAACCTTAAGCCAGTCAGGATCGAACTGCTGCTGCGGGCAGAGTTAGTCTGCAATACTGCATGCTGACCACTGTTCCACCAGGGCTCTTACATGATTAAATACAGATAGTCCTTCGACTTACAACCGTTGATTAATTGACCATTCAAAGTTATAACAGCACTGAAAAAAGGGACTTATGACCATTTTTCACACTTACGACCGTTGTAGCATCCCCATGGTCACACGATTACCGTGTTTTTTGGAGTATAAGATGCACCTTTTTATCTCCAAAAAAGAGGGTGAAAATCTGGGTGCATCTTATACTCCGAATGTAGCCCTGCCCACCCACCGGCCCACACCCTTTGGACATTTTCGGGCAGTTCCAGGCGGCGGGGATCTGGGTCGGGGCACAGCCTGAGGAACAAACCTCTTCGGGACAGTTTTGGGGGCAGGGGAAATCTGCCCTAAGACTCTTGCACAGTGCTGTATATCCGTAAAGTTGAATCCCGTATTTCCCGCCATGTCAGTTTTGTCGTCTCGGCCTACCTCGAAGGACTGAGTCTCTTCTTTTGGCAGATACTTCGCAAGCGAGCCTTTTGCAGACTTCCACCGCGTTGAGGGTATTCCGGGAGTCTATATCACCACCTTGATCAACGGCTCATTCAGCGACGAGAATATGCGCTCGGTCATCACCTTCGACAAAGGTGGGACTTGGGAATTTCTCCAGCCTCCAGAGTATACTCACTATGGCGAAAAGATAAATTGTGAGGTAATGACGCCGACAACCGACGGAATGGTGCTGCCTCTCGGAAGGCTTTTGGATCGCTCATTGCATTCCAGGGCCCCAGTTAAGCTTTACACAGGTTATAAAAGTAGGTGAAGTTGGGGGACGGCAACCCTGGTGAGCTTATCCTACTTTGTTGGTCCTCGATGAAGTGTGTGAGCTGGAAGGGACCTTGGAAGCCTTCTAGTCCAGCCGCCTCCTCAAGCAGGAGAGCCTATACCCATGATGGCGAACCTATGGCCCGCGAAGCCCCCAAGAAAACGTTGGGGGCCTCGCCTTAACTGCTCAACTTCTTAAATGTCTACCACTCGGCAGGGACATTTTAATAATCTGCCCCTTGTCAAAAAGCTGGTGTGTTTTTTCCCAGCATGCAACTAAAGCTATACGTGCTGAAGACACAGAAATAAATCTGTTTGAGCAGAAATTAGCTGCATTTTTTTTTTTGAGGTGGGGTTGGGGGTGGCACCGCCGTGTGATTTTTAGAAGAGGGCTCTTGATGAGACACACAGACTCCAGAACTCTAAACGCATCTTATTTTCTGGTAGGATAAGGCAGGTGAACGTTTGTGTGTTTCCTCTTTCGCTAGCTTTCTTCCGGGTGTTCTCTTCACTTGGCCCAAAGACTCAGCCAGCTCCTCAACTTCCAGTTGCGCAGAATGCCCATTCTATCCAAGGAATCTGCTCCCGGATTGATCATCGCAACCGGTATATCGTGGGGTGGGTTTTTTTTTGTCTTGATTCGCTTCGATCTTCTCGCTCTCCTCTTCTTAAATTCTGGTTGGTCGATGGTCAAAGTCCAATTAATCTTGCACGGTACATCTCGCTTTCTCCCTGGCTTGGCTGGTGGGCAGTGCTGGCTGAAGAAATCTGGGAGTTGAAGTCTGCGCAACTTAGAAGTTGCCACAACTGAACCCCAAATTTTCTCTTGCTAAGTGAGACAGTCGTTATGTGAGCTTTGCCCCCTTTTCTCGATGCAGTCGTTAAGCAAATTACTGCAGTTGTTGGTTGTTAAGTGAATCGGGCTTCCCTCACTGACATTACTTGTCAGAAAGTGGTGAAAAGTGATCAGGTGATCCCGGGATACTGAAACCATCATATATATATGAGTCGGTGGTCAAGAATCTGAAGTGGGATCAGGATCACCTGACCACGGAAATGCCGCAAGGGTTCTAAGAATGAAAAACATCCATAAGTCACTTTTTTTCAGTGCCAAGGGTCACTGAATGAACTGTTGTAAGTCAAGGACCCCACTTGTATTAAGCTTCTGTTTTGCTTTCATGGGCACCGTCTTGTTCAGGGATGTCAAACTTAAGGCCCGGGGGCCGGATCCCTTAAGGCAGGGGTAAAATGCTCCCAGTTCGGACCGGATCGCCCGATCTGGTAGCGATGGCAGCGGGAGGTTCGGAGAACCAGTAGCAAAAATCCCTGTCCCCCCTTCCTCCACATGCCCAGCTGAGCCATGTGATTGTCAGAGACTTTTTTTTTTTTTTTACTTTTAAAAGCATTTTTTCTTCGGCCGAAGAGGTTGTTAAAAAAATGCTTTTAAAGGCTCCCCTAGCGATCCCAGCTGAGTTGCCTGATCGTCAGAGGCTTTTAAAAGCATTTTTTAACAGCCTCTCCGGCCGAAGAAGTTGTAGAAAAAAATGCTTTTAAAAGTAAAAAAAAAAAAAAGTTGGCCATACCCACTCAATCACATTACCCCCCCCCCCTCACCAAGCCACACACACAGAACCGGTAGTAAGAAAATTTACATTTCACCCCTGCCTTAAGGCCTACGGGGATGCTCTAGAAACAGTGAAAGATTGGCCTGCGGTTCCTCTGCCAGCGAAAACAGAGCTTAGGAGGGCCAGACATGGCCTTCCCGAGCTCCGTTTTTGCTGGCAGAGGGTTGCAGGAGGCCATCGCAGCTGAAAACGGAGCTCAGGAACCTGTTTTCTCTGGCGGAGCTTTCAGGCTACCACAGGTGCCCCCGACACGAGTGATGTCAAGCTGGCCATGGCCACTTCGCCAGGGGTGGGTATTCAATTACCTTCCCTACCGGTTCGCAAATGTGTTTACGTGCATGCGCGCACTATGCTCACATGCGCCTTGTCCACGCATGAGCAAGGCCTTCCGCGCATGTGCAAAGCCTTCAAAATGTAGAAAAATGGGATGTCATGACATTCGCGCGGGTGGGCGGGGCATCCCGCAGTCACCCCTACTGGTTCAGCCGAACCTGATAGAACCTGCTGAATACCACCACTGCACTTTGCCCCCACCCCCGAGGTCAAACGCAACCCTGATGTGGCCCTCAAAGGCAATCCAGTTTGACACCCCTGGCCTTGAGGCACTTAAAGATCAGAAGAATTGCCCCAAGATTCACGTGCTTCTTCTCTTTGTAGGTTCTGTGGGGAAGAACATGGCAAGCAAAATGAACGTCTACATTTCCAGCAGTGCTGGTGTCCGATGGCAGGAGGTAAGGATACGCCAGACCCTCGTGGGGGAGCATCCCTGTAGCTCTAGAGCAAGGGTCCTCAAACTTTTTAAACAGGGGGGCAATTCATGGTCCCTCAGACTGTTGGGACCGGACTATAGTTTGAAAGAAAACATGAACGAATTCCTATGCACACTGAACATATCTTATTTGTAGTGCAAAAAACCCCACCACAAAATAATAATAAAAGGCTAAAATAAAAGTTCCCCTCGCACATATGTGCTAGTCGTTCCCGACTCTAGGGGGCGGTGCTCATCTCCGTTTCAAAGCCGAAGAGCCAGCGCTGTTTGAAGACGTAATTACATCTCTTCTATCACTCCTGTACATTATTAGAATAGAATAGAATAGAACAGAACAGAACAGAACAGAACAGAACAGAATAGAATTTCTTACTGGCCAAGTGTGATTGGACACACAAGGAATTTGTCTTGGTGCATATGCTCTCAGTGTACATAAAAGAAAAGATATGTTCATCAAGGTACAACACTTACAACACTTAATGATAGTCATAGGACACAAATTTAACACTTAATGATACCACACTTAATGATAGTCGTAAGCTACAAATAAGCAATCAGGAACCAATCAATATCAGTATAAATCATAAGGATTGCCAGCAACAAAGTTGCAGTCATACAGTCATAAGTGGAAAGAGATTGGTGATGGGAACGATGATAAGATTAATAGTAGTGCAGACATACTAAATAGTTTGACAGTGTTGAGAGAATTATTTGTTTAGCAGAGTGATGGCGTGCCGTTTACAGGTCCTCAATGGAAGGCAGGTTGGCAGCCATTGTTTTTTCTGCAGTTAATTATTTCTGCAAATTAATCAATCCGTGAATCATCTAGGTACAATATTTTCGCTTCGGCACAAAAAAAAAAAAGAAAAGAAAAGAAAAGAAGCGAAATGTTTTCAAAAAACAAAAACCCGGTTGCCTTTTGGAAAAAAAAAACCCTTTGAAATTAGTCTTAAACCCCTGTACCTGCGGAGAAAGATTGCTGCCCATTTATGGCGAATGGCATTTGTTCTTCGCTCTCCAGCCTCGTCTTTTCTTCTGCAAATGCCTCCCACAAGGGTGTTGGGATGATCTGATTGTGGCAAGGAAGGGAGACCACAGGGTGAGCTGCCAAAACAGCTTGGCCCTTTGCCTTCCCAGTGAGGCTTGGCTCCCATTCATGGAAGTGCCCTTGGCTTTTTGGGTGGGCTGCTCGGCCCTGGGCTTTGCAGCCGAGCTCATCCTGCGATGTGACTTTCGGCCTGCATTCGGATAATCTGCAAAGTGTTTCTGAACGCAGCCACCTCCCCTTTCTCTATGGCAGTGATGGCTAACCTTTTTTTCCTCGTGCCCATACCCATAATGTTGTGTCTGCGCCCCCCGAGCCGGGCCGTCTGCCAGAAAGTGACTTGGAAAGTGAGGGGGAAGGGCCATCAGGGCTTACCTCGGGAGCACCGGCTTCCCTGGCTCAGCTCCAGGAGCCAGAGGCAGGCCAGGTGGAAGAGATAACAAGGCCTCCATCCCCTGACTCTTTCCCCCTCCAAGCCATGCCTTCAGACTCAGCTGATGGCAGTCAGGCTTGGTTGGACCCTAGGTTTTGTACGCAGGAGAGGAGGGAACAACAGAAGCAGGAAGGAAGTGCTGAGTCATGGACCCACATCCCACAGGATATAAAACCAGCGAGAGCTGCTATGCCTCTTCGTAGCAGGCAAATCAACTGATTAACTAAGAGCTGAAGTTTGTTCCTGGGTGACTCATCAGCGTCGAGGGAGATAACAGAGACACTTGGCAGATGCTCGCTATTTTGCTGCCAGAGCTGATAGTGCCGGCTAATTAAGCCATCATTCGGACAGAGGCGAAGGAGGACAGAACACATAATGCAATGACGCTCCCACATGCCCCGCCCCCCCTGCATATGCGTGCAATCCTCGCATGTGCATGCAACCCCCCTATACCCACTACCCCCCTACACCCCCGCGCATGCTCATGCGACACCCCCCACCTTTTGACTTCATATCCCAAAACAGCACTGTGGGTGGGGGAAGCCTTTGCCTCCCAAAAAGGTTGGGGGCGGGGGAAGCCTCCAAAATGGCTGGGGGGGGGGGGAAAGCCAGATGGGGTGTAAAGCTGGACTTCACACAAAATGTCCCCTGCAACAATCAGGAAACTCACAGCATCACAGAGACTATCACACATACTATCACACTTTATATAAAAATACCTGTTCTGGCAATAGGTAGTAAAAAAATGCTTTAAAAAGTAAAAAAAAGTTCCGATGATCACGCGGCACAGCTGATTATCACAGCTGATAGTCAGAACCTTTTTTTTTTTTACCTTTTAAGCATTTTTTTACTATCTATTTCCCCATACCGGTAGTAAAAAAATGCTTTAAAAAGTTAAAAAAAAAAGTTCCCATGATCACGTGGCACAGCTGATTATCACAGCTGATGGTCAGAACCTTTTTTTCCCACTTTTTAAAGCATTTTTTTACTACCTATTGCCCAAACTATGCCACATGATCATCGGAACTTTTTTTTTTTAAGCATCTTTTAGCTACTGGTTCAGGCGAACCAGTAGCATTTTCACTATCAATTCGGGCAAATCTCCCCGAACCCATAGCATTTCACCCCTGCATGATGGAGAAAATGATAGGATCAGCCTTGGATGTATTTATTAGAGCAAGCCGGAACATGAATATCGACTTTTCAAAATGCTGAATGAATTTTTCTATGCATGTATGTTTATATTTGTCTTTTGCTACCTGATATTGATCTGTGGCCACCTTAGTCCAGTGACTTTGTTTGCTTCCCCTCTCAGGTCCTGTCTGGGCCCCATTATTACTCCTGGGGAGACCACGGGGGCATCCTCATGGCTGTGACACAGGGCTCAGAGACAAACCAGCTCAAGTAAGCCAAGTACCAATACGTCTGCCTGTCATGGGGGAACTGAGTCCGTAAACTGGGATAATTTATCTTCCACTTCCCAGTTGTTTTAGGCCACCTGGGAGAATGGAAAAGAAATCTTGATAGTCATGCTCTAAATCTTTATGGGTGAAGAATTTGAAGAACTGAGAAAACTTTATTTGTTTATTTGTTTTTATTTTTTGCCAGTGAAGAATATATATTTTATTTTATTTACAAGTTTTTTATTTTTTTTAATTTTTTACAAACATATCAATGTGTGAACAGGGTGGCATCTGGTGTCATACATTCTAATACAGATAAAACTAGTAGAATTAATCATAGTTATTACATTTAATCAACTTAGATATTTCTAATAATGATATACGTTGATATTAAGTTGCAGTCTGTCATCATTCAATTATTCCATGTTTTCTCTTATTGCTTTTATTTTATTATATAAAAGTGTATACACTAATATTCCCCCTTCTCTTATTTTTATCACTTATTCTAACTTTTAATCATGCCACCCTTTGTTAAAAGACATTTTCTTTCTATCCTACCTAACTTCTAGTCATGTCACCTACCTAAAAAAAGAGAGAGAGAGAAAAGGAAAGGCAAATCAGAACAACAACAAAAAGAGAGAAATCATCTATCCATTGTCTCTTGCCCACTTCAATACTTTAATTGCTATGCTTCTTTTTACTTAACTTCAATATTCCTCTCTTGGATTTTTATCTCTGTCTGCAATTGTTTCTTGGCTATTCAATCTAGGAACTGTGAAAACTTTAGAGGGACAATTTCACTCAAGTCTCTATAGTCAAAGATCCCAACAGATTGTGTTCTTTTCTCAGTGAGCAATTTAATTTGCATCTCAGATTTGGCAAGGGGGGGGGGGACTCAAACCAGCATGTGTAGGAAGAAGACCAATTCAGCAACCCTTTCCTGCTTCCGGTATCTTGATTTTAAGGAACAAAACCGTGGGCGATGATTAAAGGAGGCAGCTGATCTCTCTGGTCCTGTCTTCTTAATAATGCACTTTGAAAAACTCCAGGAAAATTCTTGGAGAGCGGTTTCTAAAATGTGCATGAGGATAGCTTACGGATGTTGTCACCAAGATTGTGGAGCTCTTCAATCTTATCATTTATTCATTATTTATTATGGCCAACACTTGGAGATGTCCTGGACAAGGATTTTCAGAAGTGGTTTGTTTGCCGTTGCCTCCTTCCTAGGGCTGAGAGAGAGGGACTGGCCCAAAATCACCTACCCATCTTTCCTGCTTAAGATAGAACTAGAACTCACAGTCTCCTGGTTTTTAGCCTGGTGCCTTCACCACTATATCAGTTGGTTTTTAGGCTTTTATTACAAACCAATAAATAGTCATTAGCTTGGTACAGGAACCAAATCTCAGCCAAAACAACAACTCTTGTTTTTTGGGGGAAGAGATGGAGATTAATGGAATCTACATTGGCTGAATTTGCCCATTTTCAGAGGTCTTTAAAGGGCCTCACTCTGGTCAGCGTTAGCCTGTATCGCAGGGGTGAGCATTCTGTACCCCATTTCCATTTTATAGCCCCCCTCACCTTCCCCCACAATGAATTGCTGAAACTTGGCAGCGAGTTTCCAATTTCCAGCAGCCTCATTCTTGAGGTTCTGGATTGAGAGAGGTAAAATAGATGTGCGATGTCACAGCAAATCTTAACGGCCCAACTTGCATCGAAACAACTTGCCAGCATTGTCTTTGAAAAGGGGAAAAAAGAAAATAAGCTTAAATTTCTTCCATCATTGGCTATACCCTGAACTTAGAGGCAAGTAGCAAGAAACGGGGACTACCGGAAGCAAAAGATGCTGGAATGGAGAAGAACCAAAACCAAGGTATGGGAGACATCTTCTTGCTGTTCTTTCCGCGTAGGTATAGCACAAATGAAGGGGAAACTTGGAAAACCTTCACGTTCTCCGAAAAGCCAGTCTTTGTGTATGGCTTGCTGACAGAACCGGGCGAGAAAAGCACCATCTTCACCATTTTTGGATCTTATAAAGAAAACGGCCACAGTTGGTTGATTCTACAGATCAACACCACGGATGTCCTCGGTAAGGGAAGGAGTTGGCCTCCGGTGGCGTTTCTTGATCTCGGTGTAGGCCGAAGTTTGTCCTTGTAGCATGACAGGCCTTTTTCCTTTCCCTGGCCACTTCTTCCTGCAACTTGAAACATAACCCCCTGATTATTTCCTAGGGGTGCCTTGCACGGAAAACGATTATAAGCTGTGGTCTCCCTCCGATGAACGTGGGAACGAGTGTCTCCTGGGACACAAGACGGTCTTCAAAAGGCGAACGCCTCATGCCACTTGTTTCAACGGGGAAGATTTCGATCGACCGTTCCTGGTCTCCAATTGTTCCTGCACCAGGGAAGACTACGAGTGGTAAGTTGAGGTCTGGTGAGTGACAATTACAATGAATATCGGAGGATGGGGACTTTCAAGGTAGAGGGCGCCGTCTTTGTTGGAGACCTCTAGAAATGTGGGTTAGGCTCAACCATATATCAACATTACGACTGATAAACCCAACCAAAGCAAGCACGGTCAAGATGATCCAACCTCCGAATGCAAAACTTTATTAATGATTAATGCCAATCATTTCGGCATTGATGAAGGGCAAAACCAGATCTAGCTAATTCCTGTGCAAACCCACATAATTAAAGTACAGAATTCACCCTCCCCCTATTAGTGCAGGTCGCATTGTCCACTTCAGTGTCATTGTATTGTTATGAGAAAAAGACTTTGGATTTGGCAAACTCCTGCTGAAGTGTCCTTGACTCTCATGGATCGTCTTCTTGATGTCTGGAGCCTACATTCCATCTCATCCTTCCCTTCCGCCTGGTTCGTTGGAAAGCTGAGAAGCGATAATAGTTGCTACAATTCCCAGCCTAGGTGGAGAGTGAAATCAAGGGGAAACTTTGTGAGGCCACAAGGATACGAGGAAAATGAATTCCTTATGTGCCTAGGTCAGTGATTCTCAACCTCAACAACTTTAAGAGGTGTGGATTTCAACTCCCAGAATTCCCCAGCCAGCAGCATGCTGTGAGTCAAAGTCCATACATCTGCAAATTGTTGACATTGACCTTAGGTCAAGTTGTGGTCTCTTGAATAATGATACTAACTTTTGTGTACCACTCTGCCTTGTCTACAGCCTAGTCTGGCTGACTGGAGATGCTGGCTGGGGAATTCTGGGAGTTGAAGTCCACACTTCTTAAAGGTTGCCAAAATTTAGAAACACTACCTTGGATGCTCTGTGGATGATAATCCTATTTAACTGGTTGCAATTCCTGAATTTTTGCTTTTCTAAGATTTGAAATCAGATTCTCCACAACAACAACAACAACTCGAAAAAATATTATTTTTTGCTTTGCTCTTTTTCTTTAAACTTCCCCATTTAGCGATTTTGGTTTCAAGCTAAGTGAGGACCTGTCGTTAGAAGTTTGCATTCCAGATCCTGAGTTCGCTGGCAAGCTTTTCTCTCCACCTGCGCTGTGCCCGGTTGGGTCAACCTACAAGAAGACGCGAGGGTAGGTCGCGAGTTTTACATACTACAAAGTTTATCAAGCTCGTTTGCAAAGCATTTTTGAGACAGGCGGAAATAGAATTTTAAATATACGGTTGTGTTCTAAAAGAGGGATGATTGACTGGAGATGAAGAGAAGTGGGTCTTAGGAACTGTTTGCATAGTTTTATCTGAGCAGGAAGCGATTCTGTGTGTCAGAGGCAATTAAATAAATTAAACATCGTAAAAGAATTAAAAACACTAAAACAATAAATTGTTTCCTGATAGTGCAGTCAAAACCAAGATGAGAATTGAAGTCAAAACAGAATAAAAAACACCCAACAATCTAGATAAGCTGATTAAAAGAGCTTCTATAGAAGAAAGGCTAAGGGGGGGGAGGAAAAAAATAGGATTTTAGGCTTTTCTTAAACTTGTCAGAAAAGCAGCAATTAAAATTGCAACTGTTATTCAGAAGATGGTTGTAATTGACCCTTAAAGTAGGGAGGGGAACATCATCAGAATACTGCATTTGTTAAACCATAAACCATAACTAACTTGAAGCCTAACTGAGGTTGTGTCAATCGAGTAATCTTCAACTTAAAAGAAAAGAAGAATTAGGGGTGACATGGTAGCAGTATTCCAGGATTCCGCACCCGAAAGGAACTCTGTCCCAACTGCCAGTTGCCTTATATTAATATGTTCTGATGCTACCACTTCGCTAAACCGGGGATGGGTGTGGCCAGCGCGTGACTCATCTGGTCTGCGGGCTGGGACATTCTACTCCCCTTCCCCCTCTGTTCCAACGTCCAGTTGCCTTATATCTATGGAATCTATGGAGTTACACATTCTACATTAAGTTTCAGGCTTTAAAATGTCAATTTATCACACCCGATCACATAGTTTCGTAGCCAAGCATGGGCATCCAGCTAGTTATTTATAACCACGATGGGATAAAAATGGTGAGACGGATGTCATGAGACAAGACTTTTCACACTTACTTGACAGTGTGAGGGGGTTTGTGTCACTCTGTCACAATGCACATTTCGTCACTCTCCACCTATACCCAGGTGTTAATGCAATCAGTTCATATATTACCTGCAAATTCTTTTTGGAGGGCCCTGATGTTTCAATGCATCGCCTTCCAAAATCCAAACACTTGCAGAAAACAATTTGTCATCTGCGTAGGTTAAAGTGGCATATTCCCAGTGCTGTTAACTTGATAGGGGCACTCGGGTTACAACTATGCGTGTCTCTGACAAAAACATTCTTGTTTTATTGATATTAGTTACCGCAAGATATCCGGTGACACATGTTCTGGAGGTGACGTAGAGACCCGGTTAGAAGGGGAAACCGTACCGTGTCCATTAGCAGGTAAGCCAAGGAGGGGGAAAAGAGGTTGTTTGGAAAAAACAGTACCGGTCAAAGTTGTGAGGTTTGTAGATCAGGAAAATAAAATGTCAGCATTGGAAGCCATATTAGGCCCGAAGCTTCCGTGCTGCCGCTTTCTCATGTGTGGGAAAGTAGGAGGGGGGATTTAGTAGAGGGGTTGTCTGTAGACATAATAGCATTCTTCCTATCGGTCAAGGTCAGGCCAATCCTGCATCTGGAGAAGGAGTGGTCGGAGTGCTGTCTCGAGATGGGACGGTTGGCGATGTGATCGACTGAGGAGTGAGGGGATGGTTTGGGGGTTTTTGACTTACTGAGGGAAAACCCGGTTTTCTCAGATTTGGGTTTTCCCAGATGTGCCAGTTTACCTATCCTAGTAAATAGAACTTTGAAAGATGCTTTCTTCGGAGTTTTTACTTGGAGTTGGGGGTTTTTCTGGAACGCTGACATAAAATCTGTGTTGTGTTAACCTTCACTCCTGCTAACGAAGGAATGCACACTTCATTCTTTTGAGAGTAGCCCAAACAGACCAGGTTTTGCTGCCTGGTAAGACAGTTGATCAGTAGCTTTGACGAAACAATTGGGAAACATCTACGACAGCATTGTTCAGGCAACATTTTTTAAAAAAATAAAATTATTTGAAATAAAAGGGACTTAGTATTAGCCAACTCTGGGAAGGAAAGGGTTTCCACCTTTGCTTTAAATTTGCCACGATGTAAAAAAGATGTGGAGACTCTAGAAAGAGTGCAGAGAAGAGCCACAAAGATGATTAGGGGACTGGAGACTAAAACATATGATGAATGGTTGCAGGAACCCGTTAGGTCTAGTTTAATGAAAAGAAGGACTAGGGGAGACATGATAGCAGTGTTCCAGTGTCTCAGGGGCTGCCACAAAGAAGAGGGAGTCAAACTATTCTCCAAAGCACCTGAGGGTAGAACAAGAAGCAACGGGTGGAAACTAATCAAGGAGAGAAGCAACTTAGAACTAAGGAGAAATTTCCTGACAGTTAGAACAATTAATGAGTGGAACAACTTGCCTGCAGAAGTTGTGAATGCTCCAACACTGGAAGTTTTTAAGAAGAGATTGGATAATCATTTTGTCTAAATTAAAATACATAGTTGGTGGTGAAAAACAGGAACCTTGCAACGTGGCATACATTTTTTTAAAAAAGTTTGTTGGATTATGCTTACATCTGAGCCATCTTTGGAGGGAAAATCAAGACATTTCAGTCTTGACATCAGCCAGAGAAGATGCTTATAGAACCAGAATGTTTACACACTTCCCTTTGCGATGTTTGAGCTCAGAAAATGCTTCTTCCCAAATATTAAATCCCTACTTCATTCCTTGGCTTGCTTTTTTTTTTTTTTGCAGAGGAAAATGAATTCATCTTGTATTCAACAAGGTATTCCATCCATCGGTATGATCTGTCATCCGGGCTGACTGAAGATTTGCCTTTGACGGGGCTGCGTGGGGCGGTGGCCCTCGACTTTGATTACGCCCACAACTGTCTATACTGGGCAGATGTGACTCTTGAAATTATCCAGGTTAGTGGTGTGGCCTGTTGGAGCTGGCAGCAGAGTCGGACAGTGAGGAGGTTGGGGAAGAACATGGGCCAGTCTTGGGGGCTGGGGAAAGCTCGGGCTTCCCTAACGGCTCCGATCCATTATTTTCAGCGTCTCTGTCTCAACGGAAGTTCCGGGCAGGAAGTGATCATCGGTACCGGCTTGGAGACGGTCGAAGCATTGGTCTTTGAGCCCATCAGTCAACTGCTTTACTGGGTGAACGCCGGCATCCCCAAAATCGAGGTACGCCTCCTTCTGCTTGTAGGAAAGATGCCAACATCTCAAGGGCCTCTGTGGCTCAGACTGGTAAGACAGTCTGTTATTAACACAGCTGCCTGCAATTACTGCAGGTTCAAGCCCCACCAGGCCCAAGGTTGACTCAGCCTTCCATCCTTTATAAGGTAGGTAAAATGAGGACCCAGATTGTTGGGGGCAATAAGTTGACTTTGTATATAAATATACAAATAGGATGAAGACTATTGCTTAACATAGTGTAAGCCGCCCTGAGTCTTCGGAGAAGGGCGGGATATAAATGCAAATTTAAAAAAAATAAAAAAAGAAGGAAGCCTTATCACTCAAAGAGAAGTCTACCCCTGATGGGGAGCATGGATGATATATATATATATTGGACTTTTGCTGTGTGTATTTCCTTATAGCAACAGAATGCATTGCTTCAACAGTGAGATGGGTGTCGTATCAATTAAATCAATCAATCAATCAATCAATAAGGATTTGCAGGGGGGGGAAGGAACTCTTACTCCTAATTAATTGGCTGTGTCCTTGGCAAAGATGTGGGTGGGAATGAAAGTAAATTTCAATTCATTGGCGGCCTGCTGGTGCTTTGCCATTAACCTAATACAAATCCTTAATGACTTCCCTTGGTCTCTACAAAAAACCAAAGAAAGAGACGAGAGCTGGATCCAACTTGTCTGGATCAAGTTGTGGCTTGCTTTAAATCTAGATTCCTGAATTATTCATCAGAACAGAATAACAGAGTTGGAAGGGACCTTGGAGGTCTTCTAGTCCAACCCCCTGCTCAGGCAGGAAACTCCACACCACTTCAGACAAATGGTTATCCAACCTCTTCTTAAAAACTTCCAGTGTCGGAGCATTCACAACTTCTGGAGGCAAGTTGTTCCACTGATTAATTGTTCTCACTGTCAGGAAATTCCTCCTTAGTTCTAGGTTGTTTCTCTCCTTGATGAGTTTCCACCCATTGCTTCTTGTCCTGCCCTCAGGTGTTATGGATTGACTTACCTCTTCTTTCTGGCAGCTCCTTAGAAAAATTGCTATCAAGTCACCCCAGTCCTATTTTTCATTAAACTGGGTTGCATTCACTCAGTAAGCTTAGACTCTAGACCATGGTTTGGAAAATGCAATGGCTTTGTACTGGATTCCAATGGTACTGACGCTGCCCAGGACTGCAGGCAGCACAAACATAAATGTTATGAATGGCGCATCATCCTTTTTTGTCTCCACTCTCAGTCTAAAGACAGGTCTACAGGTCTTGATTTGCCTGGCCCTCATGCTAGAGACCTCAAGATCTTTCCCCAGAATGGATGTTGCATAACTCTACACCAGGGGTCTGCAACCTTAAACACTCAAAGAGCCATTTGGACCGGTTTCCCACAGAAAACAAAAAACCGGGAGCCACAAAACCCTTTGTTTTGTCCCTTTCACCTCAGTCCGAGCGATGACTTAATTAGCCGGCAACTATCAGCTTCTGGCAGCAAACTAGTGAGCATCTGCCAAGTGTCTCTTATCTCTCTTGATGCCGATGAGTCAACCAGGAACAAACAGTACTTCGGCTCTAGTTAAGCAGTTGATTTGCTCACCACAAAGTGATATAGCAGCCCTTGCTGCTTTTATATCCTGTGGGGTGTGGCTCCGTGACTCAGCACTTCCTAGGCCTACCCCACCCTTGCTTCTGTTGTAGCCGCTTCTCGTATCTCCGAAACCTGGGATCCAGCCAGGCCTGATTGCCATCAGCTGGGTCTGGAGGCGTGGCTGGGGGGGAAGAGTCAGGGGTCGGAGGCCTCATTATCTCCTCCACCTGGCCTGCTTCTGGCTCCTAGAGCTGAGCCAGGGAAGCCGGTGCTCCAGAGGTAAGTCCTGATGGCCCTTCCCCCTCACTTTCCGAGTCACTTTCTGGCAGGGGCCCCGGCTCGGGGGGGCGCAGACACAATACCCTTCCTGTGCCTGACTATGTCTTGAGCGGCCACAAAACTAGCATAAGTAGTTTTATTATTTATTATTTAAATAAATAATAAATTGAATTAAACATTCTGTTTTCTTCTGAAACTTTTCTTTTCTTGGATTTCTCCATGGTTGGCCTACCGGGGGTTGAAAAGCTCAATAAATTGCATGCTGGCGAGTGTCGCACATTGGTGGTTGTGACACCTATTTTGATTGACAGGCAGCGCAGCTGAGGGGTAAAAGAGCCACATGTGGCTCCAGAGCCGCAGATTGCTGACTCCTGCTCTGCACTCTATTACAGTGATTATCACTATGTACCATTAGGAGGCATTCCAGAACCTGTTTTGTTCTGGTTGGATTTTGTCAGGAATTTATTGGAGCTGGTCAATCTCTTTTGGAATAGCACACACCTAACGTATGCCTGGTTAATTCCAGCTACAACTAAACCAGCCTTTTGCTAGATCAGTAACAATAATAGTCTGGTGGAATCATTGTTCTCCAATTTGTGGTCTCCACACAGGTTGCCAACCCAGACGGGGACTTGCGTCTTACCATTTTAAACTCCTCAGTGCTTGAGCGACCCCGGGCCCTAACTTTGGTGCCCAAAGAAGGGTAAGTAGGAAGCCTTCTATCCCTTGATCTTGTTTGGGCTCTCTTTGGAGTCAGAGGACTTGCAACGTGGACCTCAATTTTTTGTTGGCCAAGTGTAGCGTCGTTTTGAGGGTAGGAATTGAAACAGTTTATGCCCAGGATGTGAATATTTTCCCAGCCCTCTTTTTGACTCGTGCAGTATACAGGTCCTCAATGGAAGGCAGGTTGGTAGCCATGTTTTTTTCTGCTATTCTAATTAAACTCTGAAGTCTGTGTCTGTCTTGTTGGGTTGCAGAACCAAACCAGACAGTTATAGGGGTGCAGATGACAGACTCAATAATTCCTCTGTAGAACTGGATCCGCAGCTCCTTGGGCAGTTTGAGCTTTCTGAGTTGGCGCAGAAAGAAATTGAATTACATTCAATCCTAGTTCTGCCCTGACTTCAGCTTCATTTTTTCCCCTCTCTACCTCTTGTTGGTTGTGACTTCTATTCCCAGACTGATGTTCTGGACAGATTGGGGGGATTCCCGGCCCGGTATTTATCGAAGTGAAATGGATGGCTCCTTGGCTACTAGCATCGTCTCCGAGGGAGTAAAGTGGCCCAACGGAATTTCGGCAGACGATCATTGGATTTACTGGACGGAGGCCTACATGGACAGGATCGAGCGGGTCGACTTCAACGGCATGCAGAGATCAGTGATCTTGGATAGTCTTCCTCATCCCTATGCCATTGCTGTGTTTAAGGTACTTCTGGAACATCTATGATCAACTTGTCATATCCAAATACATTTTACATAGTTACAATTTCTGCCAAAATATTCTTTTTCCCTACTTTTTTATCTTATCTTAATACTTCTACACTTGTTATATAAATAATATCACCGTCCACCGTCAAATCCTAATTTCTTAACATTATTTCAATGAGTTATCTTGTCTTATCCATTGTTAATCATATATATTCTCTTTTAACTTTCATATTAATTCGTTCTTCATCCTAATAAGTTTAAGCACGTTCAGGGTTGCCTTTCTACCATTTCATCTCTCTTATTTTACAACAATCTTTCTTCTCCTTCTCCTCTCTTTCCCTTCCTTCCCTTTTTCTGTCCTTTTCTACTTTCTTCTTTCCTCCTCTCCTACTTTCTACTCTAGTTCCCCTTCCTTTCTTCCCGTCCTCCTTCCTTCCTTCCTTCCTTCCTTCCAACCTACCTTCAGTCCTGGGATTTCTAATAATTTTTTCATCCACATCCCATCCAACTTTACCCTGCTTAGCTTCCCGACTCAAGACAAATTTTACCAGACATATTAGACTTCAATAGCTATAATCACCAGGCAGCTTGTTTCAGTTCTCAGAACCACTATGAATGTGATGCAGAGCATAGCTAGCCATCCTGGGTTATTACTTGCTCGTACGGATCAAAGCAAGAACAAGAAGAGCTATGTGCCCTACAACATAGTTATTTATGTTGTGCTTTATAAGGTATCGTCATTGGCTAAGCCAGGGGTCTGCAACCTTAAACACACCAAGAGCCATTTGGACCTGTTTCCCAGAGAAAAGAAAACACCAGGAGCCACAAAACCCTTCCCGCGCCTGACTATTAACTTAGGGCCATGGTGGCTCAGGCTGTAAGATAGCCTGTTATTAAAACACAGCAGCCTGCAATTACTGCAGGCTCGATTCCCACCAGGCCCAAGGTTGACTCAGCCTTCCATCCTTTATAAGGTAGGTAAAATGAGGACCCAGATTGTTGGGGGGGCAATAAGTTGACTTTGTATATAAATATACAAATAGGATGAGACTATTGCCTTACACACTGTAAGCCGCCCTGAGTCTTCGGAGAAGGGCGGGATATAAATGTAAATAAATTTTAAAAAAAAACTATTTCTTGAGTGGCCACAAAACTAGCCTAAGTAGTTGAATTAAACTTTCTGTTTTCTTCTGAAACTTTTCTTTTCTTGGATTTATCCATGGTTGGCCTGTACCGGGGGTTGAAAAGCTCAATAAATTGCATGCTGGCGGGTGTCGCACATTGGCGGTTTTGACGCATATTTTGAGGGAGCCGCAGCAGAGGGGTGAAAGAGCTGCATGCGGCTCCAGAGCTGCAGGTTGCTGACCTCTGGGCTAAGCGTTGCACGTGAAGTCAACCCTTCAGTGTGTATTATGAATTCAACAGAGGCTAAATATTATTGCTAAATATTTGCACAATTAGCTTGGTTTGGTACTTGCTTATATGGTTATGTCTTTCAGTCCTCCAACGAACGTTTCAAAATGAAAAGGCTTCCTTTATTTTTCCTCAGAATGATATTTACTGGAACGATTGGTCGCAGCTGAGCATTTTCAGAGCCTCCAAGCACAATGGAGCGAGAATGGAGACCTTGGTTGACCATCTCAATAGCGTGATGGACATGAAAATCTTCTACCATGGAAAGACTGCAGGTATTTATCGGTCCACCAGCAAACATTGCCTTTACTTCTCTGAAGCACCTCCCTTGAAATGATCTTCCCCGTCGAGTATAATTAAAGCTAACAATTCATTGGCAACTCTGGAAGGCAAGTGTCCATGGAGAGTCTCAATCATGCAGATCATGGTTATCCCAAAGGTGCTGTCATGTTTCCAGGCGATGAAACCAGGGGTGCTATTCATCAGGTTCTGACAGGTTCTGGAGAACCGGTAGCGGAAATTTTGAGCAGTTTGGAGAACCGGCGAATATCACTTCTGGCTGGTCCCAGAGTGGGGTGGGAATGGGGATTTTGCAGTATCCTTCCCTGAGGAGTGGGGTGGGAATGGGGATTTTGCAGTATCCTTCCCCCAGGAATGGGGATTTTGCAGTATGCTTCCCCTGGAGTGGGGTGGGAATGGAGATTTTACGGTATCCTTCTGCCACGCCCACCAAGCCACCCCCATAGAACCGGTAATAAAAAAAAATTGAAATCCACCACTGGATGAAACCCATTCAAAAAGAAATAGGCAAAGTCCATCTTCCAAAACAAATTTCTTTTATTTAGGTAAGCATCAAATTGGCAAAGTCTGTTATAACCGGAATTACACCATATAATATTAGAAGTTAGAAACATCCCTCAAAAGTCACGTTCTCCAATAAACCCTCCATCCACATTTCCTGCTGTCTTCAAATTCCACCTTCCATTCTCACCAGGAGCATCTCCTGTTCCCACGGGAAAGAAAGTCACCTAGCCAAAACAATCCTCACTATCTATTCACTCCTTTCCCCCCACCTTAAGAATGTGGCGAGCCCGGAAACCCCGCCCCCCCTTACATAGTAAAAGAGAAAGAAAAGGAATAAATGAGTATAACAGAGCGCTAAATAAAATGGGCTATATATCAGTGGTGGGTTTCAGTAGGTTCTGACCAGTTCTGGAGAACCGGTAATAGAAATTTTGAGTAGTTCGGAGAACCAGTAGTGGAAATTTTGAGTAGTCCGGAGAACCGGTAGCAGAAATTTTGAGTAGTCCGGAGAACCGGTAGTGGAAATTTTGAGTAGTTCAGAGAACCAGTAGCGGAAATTTTGAGTAGTTCGGAGAACTGGTAAATACCACCTCTGACTGGCCCCACCCCATCTATTCTCTGCCTCCCGAGTCCCAGCTGATCGAGAGGAAATTGGGATTTTGCAGTAACCTTCCCCTGCTACTCCCACCATGCCATGCCCACCAAGCCACACCCACAGAACCGGTAGTAAAAAAATTTGAAACCCACCACTGCTACACATATGTCAAATTCGGGCTCGACAGGTGCTTTTCTGGGTTTTTTATCATGGAAAAACCTTTCACTTCTTGGATGAGAAGTGAAGCAATTTCAAAGAAAACAAATAAAGAAGAAAATCCAGTTTTGGAAAAACGTCTTTGAGACCTCTGGAAGGCAACATCTTCTTCCTGAAGTTTCACGATGTGCACTTTTGGTTCACAAAGTACTTTCTTCCTTCTTCTCTCCTCTGGGTAGGGAAGAATGCGTGTGCAGACAAGCCATGCAGCCTGCTGTGTCTGCCCAGGGCTAACAGTAACTATACTTGTCGATGCCCCGATGGAGTCTCCAGCCATGTGCTCCCATCAGGCGAGATGAGATGCGATTGTCCACCCAACTATCACTTGAAGAATGGTACCTGCGTAAAAGAAGGTAAAGGATACACCTGGGTGCTAGAGGGTCAGATAGCATCTCAGTTTGGATTTTGTTATATTTACCGTACTTTTTGGAGTATGAGGCACTTTCTCCCCCCCCCCCAAAAGAGGTTGGTGCATCTTATACACTGAATGCAGCCATTTTTGGCCTCCCGAAACCCTGCCTCATGCGTCCCGTTTTCGCCAAAAACAGGCCCGTTTTCACAAAAAATAGTTGGTTTCACCAAACTTGAAGAAGGTTTCGGAGGCCTGCAGAGTGGTCCTGGGAGCCAGGGAGAGTAAAAATGCAATGCATGGGGGGTTTGGTTTTTTTTTTTGCAGAAATTGGGACATTTTTGCCCTCCCCAGCCCCCAGGAGCACTACAGTATTTACTAAACAAATTTATGTTTATGTCACACAGTTTACACATACATGACCCCCAGGTGGCTTGCAACGTTTAAAGCAATCCACCATCCACAACAACAAAACGAAGGTTCTTCATTGAAGAGGCTGTTTTTTTCTGGAAGCTTTCTCTCTGGGAACTGGGATGGTTGACTAGATGTTGGGTTCATTAATTTCAGGTTGTCTTTTTTTTTCTTCTTTTCCCTCCTCTGCCTCTGTCCCTTGCCGCCGACATCCAGAAAACACCTGTCTCGCCAACCAGTACAGATGCTCAAATGGGAATTGCATTAATAACATCTGGAAATGTGACAATGACAACGATTGCGGGGACATGAGCGATGAAAAGAACTGCCGTAAGTCAAGCAGATATGTGGGTGGGGGTGGGGGCAAGGGAGAGTTTGCTTAAGTCAGGGGTCAGCAACCTGCAGCTCGGGAGCTGCATGCGGCTCTTTCACCCCTCTGCTGTGGCTCCCTGTCACTCAAAATATGCGTCACAATTGCCAATGTGCGACACTCGCCAGCATGCAATTTATTGAGGTTTTCAACCCCCGGTAGAGGCCAACCATGGATAAATCCAAGAAAAGAAAAGTTTCAGAGGAAAACAGAACGTTTAATTCAACCACATATGCTAGGTTTGTGGCCACTCAAGAAAATAGTCAGGCGCGGGAAGGGTTTTTGTGGCTCCCGGTGTTTTTCTTTTCTGTGGGAAACGGGTCCAAATGACTGTTTGAGTGTTTTAAGTTTGCTGACTCCTGGCTTAAGTGAATGATCAAAAGCAGCCCCTCTTCAAATAATCTTAGATAAATCTTGACACGCAACACATTGACAGTGAGGAAAAGTCCTTTTGATTAGGGTGGATAAGGAGGAATTTCCTGACAGTGAGAACAATTAATTTGGGGAGAGTTTTTCCTGTTTCTAAAAGATGAAGTGATGCCCTGAAGCTTCTGCAAAGTTTAAGCGTCACATTTGGTCCTTCAACTCTTTTCCTCCATTATCAGACCATAAGGTGGTCCTACCAAAACTCTCTAAAGGACCCAGTGGCTGATGGGATGGCTTTAACGTTGATGGTGCTGTTGATGTCTCAAAAGATTAGAATTCTTTATTTTTTCATTGGCCAAGTGTGATTGGACACGCAAGGAATTTGTCTTTGGTGCATAGGCTCTCAGTGTCCATTAGGAGAATAAAATACATTCATCAAGAATAAAAAGATACTTAGTGATAGTCAAGGTTACTAATAAGCTATCAAATCGTACTAGGAAATAGGTAAAAACAATATAAATTGAAAGATGCAAGCAACATGGTTATAGTCATAAGTGGGAAGACAGAGATACTAGTAAGAAAGAGAAGTTTAATAGTAGTGCAGACTTAGTAAATAGTTTGACAGTGTTGAGGGAATTATTTGTTAAGCAGAGTAATGGCATTCGGGAAAAAACTGTTCTTGTGTCTAGTTGTTCTGGTGTGCAGTGCTCTATAGTGTCGTTTTGAGGGTAGGAGTTGAAATAATTTATGTCCAGGATGTGAGGAGTCTGTAGATATTTTCACAGTCCTCTTTTTGACTCGTGCAGTATACAGGTCCTCAATGGAAGGCAGGTTGGTAGCATGAAAATAAAATAAAATGAAAATAAAATGAGGTATTAATGAAAAATGAAAATAAAATGAAATGAAAATAAAATGAGATATTGATGATGTTAGAAGGTCTCTTTTTCTTTGTGTGATAACAGCAACAACCGTGTGTGATCCTGACACCCAATTCCGTTGCCACGAATCAGGGACCTGCGTCCCCCTGTCCTATAAGTGTGATCTGGAGGATGATTGTGGAGACAGTAGTGATGAGAGCCACTGTGGTAAGTTCAAGAGAAGATCTCCGAGTCTTTGGACAGGTCTCAATTATCTCTCTGTTGCCCTGGATACCCGAAGGACCATTGCCTAGAGGCAGTGGGGAAATGTAAAATTTGTTACTACCGGTTCTGTGGGTGTGGCTTGGGGGGGAGGTCATGTGACTGGGTGGGTGTGGCCAACTTTTTTTTTTTAACTTTTAAAAGCATTTTTTCTACAACCTCTTCGGCCGGAGAGGTTGTTAAAAAAATGCTTTTAAAAGGCTCCTCTGACGATCCCAGCTTATTTTTATTTATTTTTATTTTATTTTGCATTTATATCCCGCCCTTCTCCGAAGACTCAGGGCGGCTTACACTGTGTTAAGCAATAGTCTTCATCCATTGTGTATATTATATACAAAGTCAACTTATTGCCCCCAACAATCTGGGTCCTCATTTTACCTACCTTATAAAGGATGGAAGGCTGAGTCAACCTTGGGCCTGGTGGGACTTGAACCTGCAGTAATTGCAAGCAGCTGTGTTAATAACAGACTGTCTTAGCAGTCTGAGCCACCAGTTGCCTGATCGTCAGAGGCTTTTCTTTTCTTTTAAAAGCATTTTTTTTTGCCTTTAAAAGAAAAAAAAGCCACTGACGATTAGGCAACTCAGCTGGGATCGTCAGAGGAGCCTTTTAAAAGCATTTTTTCTACAATCTTCAGTTGAAGAGGTTGTAAAAAAATGCTTTTAATAGACTCTGACGATCCCAGCTGAGCCACGTGATCATCAGAGGTTTTTTTTTTTACTTTTAAAAGCATGCTTTAAAAAAAAAAACCTCTGATGATCACGCGGCTCAGCTGGATATGGGCAGGGGGCGCAGGGATTTTTGCTACCGGTTCTCCGAACCACCTGCTGCCATTGCTATCGGATCAGGCAGTCTGGTCTGAACTGAGAGCATTTCACCCATACCTAGAGGACTGACCCTGCACCTAGCATGCTGGGGAATTATAGTTTAGCAGTTGGTGCCCCCATAGAAAACAGGCAAGAAGAACCTTGTCCAAAACGTGACCCATTTGTAAACTCAGGATGCGACTCCTGCCATGATGGATTTTATATTTGCTACTAGATTTTGTGATACTGTTACTTGAGTGGACACCAAACATCTGGATGAGGATGGCTTGTGCAAGGTGAAGAAAGGAAGATGGGCCTCAACCCATTTTGCGGAGAAAGCCACCTCATCTGGCATTTCTCTCCACCAGTTGACTCCAGTTGTGACATGTTGCGCAACTGTGTCTTTTTGTGTGCGAAATCTGTTGCAGAAGGTCTGTTGGGATGGGATGGAATAGGAGGAGGGATTGAAGAGAAATTGATTGGGTCCTTCCTTCAGACTCAGCCGTAAAGTTTGGTTTCCAGTTGCACGCACAATGACTTAACCTACGGTTTAATTCAGTTAACCATGATTGTACAAACCAGGGTGCATCGTGCGAGGCTCGGTTAGGGTCAGCCTACTGGATAGTGAGATATAATCTGAGTTTCCACCGGGCACCATTTTGTCCTGTGATTTTCAGAAGCCCACCAGTGTCAGAATGACGAGTTCAGCTGCAATTCGGGGATGTGTATCCGTCTCTCGTGGAAATGCGACGGTGACAATGACTGTCGGGATTGGTCGGATGAAGCGAACTGCACAGGTAAGCATCCCCCCTCCCTCTCTCTCTCTCCTCCCGCCCTCTCTCTCCCTCTCTCTCCCTTCCTCCCTCTCTCTCTCTCCCTCCCTCCTTCCCTCTCTTTCTCTCCCTCCCACCCTCTCTCTCCCTCCCTCCATCTCTCTCTCCCTCCCTCTCTCTTTCACCCTCCATTTCCCTCTCCCTTCCTCCCTCTCTCTCTCCTCCTCCTTCCTCTCTTTCTCTCCTCCCACCCTCTCTCTCCTCCCTCCATCTCTCTCTCCCTCCCTCTCTCTTTCACCCTCCATTTCCCTCTCTCCCTCCCTCCCTCTCTTCCTCTCTCTCTACCTCCTTCCCACTCTCTCTCCCTCCCTCCTTCCCTTCCCCTCTCTCTCCCTCCCCCTCTCTCTCCCTCCTCTCCCTCCCTCCCTCCCTCCTTCACACATTAGTGTAGACTTTTTAGATAACAAAAAGAAAGTAATAGCAAGAGAAATTGTGGAATAATGGAATAATGATAGATTATAAACTAATATAAGTATGCATTACTGTGTTTCCCCAAAAATAATCCCTCCCCCGAAAATAATCCCTCCCCGAAAATAATCTCTCCCCGAAAATAGCTCCTCCCCTGAAGATATTTAAACATATGTGCAGCCGGTCCCCGCCATTTCCTCTGGTTAGGGTTAGGGAGACAGAGCTGAAAATCAGGTAAGACGGCAAGAGGAGCCCTGTCTTGCTCCATGCACCCCAAAATAATAAGACCTCCCCAAAAACAAGACTAAGCGCTTATTTCGGGGTTCAAAAAAAATATAAGACAGGGTCTTATTTTCAGAGAAACACAGTGTTATTAGAAATACATAAACGGCTTGAATGTAACGATTATGATTAAGTTGATTAGGTTTATTTATATTAGAATGTATGACACACAGGTGCCGCCCTGTTCACACACTGATTTAATATTTTGATTAAAAAAATAATAATAATAAAAAACTTGGGGGGCAGAAAGAAGCATAATGGCTCTTCAGCATCATGTTTTGGACATAAAACGGGTTCAGAAAAACACAGCGGGTTGTGAAAAAGCACACCGATATATTTCATTTATTAGAATTGCGTGATATTAAAAAAAAATATTTAAAAATCGCTCCATCAATTGATGTTGGACAGAGGAGAAAAAAAAAACCACACACCCCTCTTTTCTTTGCAAAAGGCATCAGTTAGCGGTGGAATTTACAGCCACAGCTATGTTTGGACTGTTGGTTTGAGGAGAAGGTTTGGGCAAGGGGAGGAAGAAAGGTTTGCCAGCGGCTGTTTGCACTTTTAGCGAAGATCAAAGCCAACTCGGGACACACAGCAGGGCAAACCTGTCACTTTCCAGCTTTTCTGGTGAATTTTCCCAAGGTTGATCCTGCCTGACAGGCTGAGATGGTCAGCTTGACCTGATCCAATACAGCAGGGCGTGTGTGTGTGTGCGCGCACACACACATATTCTTGTTACCCAACAGTGTAAAGGAAGGTCATTTCAGCGCTTAAGACAGCTCAGCAATGCCCGTTCAATGTTCTTTTTCCAGACTGCTGGTGGCCTAGAGTTATCTTTAGCTTGGTCGCATTCACACAACAGATTACCCTGGGTGACTGAATCAACTCTTTTTCTAAGCCAGCCTTTGGGCTGGATGAGTGATCCCCAGCTTGGCGGGGTCACCAGAGATGATGTGTAGCCAGAAAGGGTTTGTCGTCTTGATTTCCACATTCTCCCCTCCCCTTCCTTCCTTCCTTCCTTCCTTCTTTCCTTCTTTCTTTCCTTCTGTCGTGTCCCACTCCTCCGCTGACGGCCGGGTCAGGGAAATCCGAATCAGGCGTGCCTCTGCAGCTCTGCCAAAGTCCTAGCAAAGTCCTCAGGGCAGGCAGGAGATCAGAAAGTGACTTCAGCAAGATATGTTTAGACTTTGCCTGACTCAGAGAATGCCAGAAAGCAGGTCCTTTATAAAGGCCATGGGGTGTGGCTCCATGACTCAGCACTTATCCAGGCCTGCCCCTCCCTTCCTTCTGTTGCCTCCGCCTATCAAGTCTTCTGACGCGAGGGTCACTCCAATCGGCAGC
This sequence comes from Ahaetulla prasina, assembly GCF_028640845.1. Classification (NCBI taxonomy): domain Eukaryota; kingdom Metazoa; phylum Chordata; class Lepidosauria; order Squamata; family Colubridae; genus Ahaetulla; species Ahaetulla prasina. The sequence continues at coordinate 13,508,665 of NC_080547.1, forward strand.
TGTTGGTAATTGACCTTCCTCAGGCTCACATGCTGTGGAGGAGGGGGAGGGGTCTAGTTGCTCCGTTTGCCTGGGCATGGAGCCAGAGCTGGGGGCTGGAGGTATTTCTTCCTCTTCAGCCTGTCTGGGCATGGAGCCAGGGCTGGGGCCGAGAGGCATACTAGGACATTCTTCAGTGTTCGGAAGCAGATAAGCAGACCCCGGCTGAGGTGAGAGCAGGCAAGACACAACACCTTCCTTCTTTCCTGCTTTGGTCCCTCCATGCTGGTAAGTCGACACTGATGATGTTACCTAGTTGGGTAATGAAATATCTGCAGGACAACAACCAAGCTCAGAGAGCACCAAGGCTCCCGCAGTAAGTCAACCGTCTGCGTTGTGTTGCTTGCAGCGGTTCATCACACTTGTGAAGCCTCCAGTTTCCGCTGCCAAAACGGGCACTGCATCCCCCAAAGGTGGGCTTGTGACGGAGACACCGATTGTCAAGATGGAACGGATGAAGACCCCATCAATTGTGGTAATGGACTTTCTAGATGTTGTGACCCAGGCCCAAGTAGGTAGTAGGAAACTCAGTCCATGAAAAAAGCTTTATTTGAACAGCTGAGAATTACTTCATTCCCAGCGTAGTTCAACTAAATTAAAGCAAATTCCTCCCAACACAAATTCCTCAGTCCTATCGCAAACCTTGGTCCAATTAGGCAAACTGCCAAAGGCCTTTCTTGGCAAACATTCAGAAGTCACAGATACAAAAATAAATGCAAGAAGACCAAGCTACCAATGTTGTTTTCCAGCAAAGCCCAAATGCCATTGCTGGTCTGTTTTAAGCCTTATGGGAGGGGCCAATCATCTCTTGACCTTACTCCAGAGTCGTACTCTTTGCTTCAGCTGCTCCTGCCTTCTGGCAGCTCTTCTCATGCGTGCATTAGGAACAGGCTCCTCCTGTTCCTCTGCCTCAATACTGTCAGCCTCTGGAGGCTCTGGAGTCCGCACCTCACTCCCCGATGGCCCTGGCCCCACCTCGGACTCATTGCTGTCCGACTCCGTTGCCAGCTCTGCAGGCTGCTGGTGGACCACAACACTAGATACAGGCAAACTCTCTTTCACTCTGACTTTTAACTTTCTCTTAACATGGACCATAGTCAAACATCTCCTAGTACACTAGATCAATTCACCAGAAAGTCTAGAACTTTTAATAAGATGCTGTATGATAGCAAGGCTAAGATACGGTTACAAGAATGCCAGTGTCTCAAACAGGAGCGCAATGTCAGGCCTGGAAACCATACTAGACTTTAGGGTTCCAGACGCTGCCACATTTTTCCCCTGAGGGGAAGAAGGGGGATTGAGGGGTATGGTAACATTCTTCAAGCGGTCAAGGTCGGATGGTGTTCACATCTGCAGGAGGAGTGGCGGGAAGATATTCGAATGAACTGGGAGAACGTGGGACCATGTGACCAGCAAAGGGGTCAGGGGGGTGGGACTCTTGGGGTTTGTATAACTGGGAAAAGAATCCAGAAGTTCAGTTTTGGAATTAATGTCAAGGTTCCAGAAAAACCTCTTCTGCATAAAAAAAACTCAGAAGCCATTGTTTTTCAGAGTTCTTTACTAGCATAAGGAAACTGGCACACGATGAGTGAAATTCCAAAACTGAACTTCCGGATTCTTTCCCCAGTTATACAAACCCCAAGAGTCCTACCCCCATAACCCCTTTGCTGGTCACATGGTCCCACGTTCTCCCAGTTTATTCGAAACCTCTTCTTGCCACTCCTTCTGCAGATGTGAACACCATCCGACCTTGACCGCTTGAAGAATGTTACCATACCCCTCAACTTCCCTTCTTCCCCTCAGGGGAAAAATGTGGCAGCGTCTGGAAACCTAAGGCCTAGTATGGTTTCCAGGCCTGACACGCAATTTACACCATCGATATTTACTGCTCTTTTGTGTAAATGGCTAAAGACATTTCTCTTCTGGATCGGTAAGTGAGTAGGCAGGCTTGGGCTCCAAAAATTTTAGCAAGGGGTTCTCTGCCCAGTTGCTGGGTGGGCGTGGCCTTGTCAGCCTCCTGCAACACAAGGGGGGGGGCATTTTTTACCTCCCTGGGCTCCAAAGGCTTTCCTTGAAACTCTGGGAAGTCAAAAATGGCCTCCCCAGACTCCTGAGGCTCTCTGGAGGCCAGAAACGGGCTTGTTTCCGGCTTTCCTGAACTCCCGGTAGGCCCATTTTTCGCCCTCCCTGAGCCTCTGCGCCTCCTGTACTTACCTGAATCCAAAACGGGCTGTATGGGGACTCTTGGGAGGGGAGGGGCAGGGTGGGTGGGGCCAGGAAGGAGTGGGATTTGGGGGATTCTCCGAACTGCAAAGAATCGTAGCTAGAGGTTCTCCCGAACCCCTGCGAACCCCCAGCAGCCCACCCCTATGAGTAGGTAGAGAAACAGTTTCCATCTGTTTCTTGTTTTGGTGGTAGCCAGATCTGATATTCGAGACTTTTGACCATGTGAGAATATCTAAAAAGTTAAATCTTAGCAACTTTGCCAAAATGTGCTAATCGAGAGACCTTTCGTTGCTCATCCAAAGCAACTTCATCAGTCAAAATAAAAATTAGATAGACACAGAGTCAGATTAGAATGTTGTTGGAATGTTCCAACTCTTAACGTATCAACTTCAGGGATTTCTCCCCAAAATGTATTGCAATATGTCAATGAAGACTTAATCATCCAGGCCAAAAATTTCTAAAAAGGTTAAATCATGGGAACTGGAGCAAAATTGATACGTTCCAACAGCTCTCTGACTCTGCCTATCTGATTTTTATTTTGACTGAAGAAGTTGGTGGGATGAGCAACGAAAGTTCTCAGATTAACAAATTTGGGTCCAGGTGCCATGATTTAAGATAATTTTAGATACTTTTGGACTGGATGATTCTGTCTTCATTAACCATGTGAAAACTCACAGCCAGCCCTTATCACCCTCTACCCAGTAGTTCTTCACGCTTTGTTAAACCAAAGACGTTGTCCTAAATTTGCTGGAAGCCTCGTGCATTTAAAACTTAAGTTTGCTTTCTTTGTTTCCTTGTGGGATGGTTTGGCAGAGAAGAAATGCAACGGTTTCCAGTGCACCACAGGGACATGTATCCCTTCTAGCAAGCGGTGTAACGGGGCGCAGGACTGCTTGGATGGCTCGGATGAACAACACTGTGGTGAGTAGAACTGGAGTGTGAAAGTTATAGGCGGGGTGAACGCGTGGTTGCTGAGTAGCCAAAAAAGGAAACGAAGTCACAAAACTTCCCCGGACATTGGAGGACAAGTTTTAATTAGCTTTTGCAATCGATCATTTCGCTCTGCACATACAGATCGTCCTACAACTTAGGTAAAGTAAAGGTTCCCCCGCACATGCGTGCTAGTTGTTCCCAACTCTAAGGGTTGGTGCTCATCTCCGTTTCTAAGCTGAGGAGCCAGTGCTGTCTGAAGACGTCTCTGTGGTCATATGGCCGGCATGACTCAATGCCAAAGGCGCATGGAACACTGTTCCCTTCCCACCAAAGGTGGTCCCTATTTTTCTACTTGCATTGTTTACGTGCTTTCGAACTGCTAGGTTGGCAGAAGCTGAGACAAGTAACCCGTTATGCGGCACTAGGGATTCGAACCACTGAATGACCGACCTTTCTGATCAACAAGCTCAGTGTCTTAGCCACTGAGCCACCTTACACCATGTCCCTACAACTTACAACCCATTAATTTAGGGACTATTTTGAAATTACAATAGCACTGAAAAAAATAATGTTTTTTTCACATTTACGACGGTTGTAGCATTCCCACAGTCACATGATCAAAATTTGGGCACTTAATGTCAAGATTCCAAGTAACAGACCCAACGCAATCTAAACTCTGAGTTTCAAGGTGCTCCTCAAAGTCCCAAATTTATTAGGCATGTCATATTGGCACATCTGGTCAAAGTTCTTTCCTCCAGTCCACATATCTGCCACATGGTCCAATCCGGTCACCATCCAAACTCCAGTTGGTTTCAGCCCATGCCTCCCTAGTACCTGGTGAGAACGTCCTTGATTCCTAGGAGAAAGAATTTTATTTTGGCTACAAGTTGCCAGCTATCTCTATCTCCCGCCCCTTCCCGTTCCCACAGCTCTGGACAGCCCTACTGTGGTGTTGTGGCCTGCCAGCGGAGCTGGTAGCAGACTCAGTGAGGAGGTTGGGGAGGAACATGGGCCAGTCCTGGAGTCTGGGGAAGGCTCTGATGAGTGCATCAGAGGCAGAGAGAGGGCCAGGGCCATCTGACAGTTTTCAACTGCCTTCGGAGTCGGACTGGCCTAATGGTTTTTTAAATGGGGTTTTATTGGATTTTTATAGTTTCTAGCCAAATTTGAAATCTGTTTTTAATTTTTGTATCTGTTGTTTTATTTTGACTGTAAACCGCCCTGAGTCCTTCGGGAGAAGGGCGGTATAGAAATTAAAATAATCAATCAATCAATCAATCAATCAATCAATCAATCAATCAGTGGACCAGAAGAACAGTTGGAGCCTGTTCCCAGTGTGTGCATGCGCAGAGCTGCCAGGAAAAGGGAACAGTTAAGGAACAAGGGTCGACTCAGGAGTAAAGCCACAGGTGGACGGTGAATGGCCCCTCCCATAGGGAATAAAAGAGGAACGAAAGGGGAGGGGTGTTTGCAGGAGACAATAAGTTCGCTTAATTGGTTCGTAACTCTCAGTGACTCCTTGCCAAGTTTTGAAGATATCGTCCTGGCGGTTCTCCAAGCCAGAGAAGGTCTGTGACTGTAAATTCTCCCTTGAAAGACTTTGCTGGATGTGAATGAGAGGAATTCACAGTCACTTAATAAAAAGGGTTTTTTTGTCGGGACAAGGAGTCTGCTTCATGCTCTTGGGAAGCCCAGGTCAGAACATGTGGCAGCCCTGAAGATGCTCCCAAAATGGATTCCGGGTTGACACTTATAGCAAACTGGGGCAACTGAAAATTGGGACTCGCTTGTGATTGTGAGTCGAGGGTTACCTGTAAACTTTCTTTCTCCGATGCTTATGCTTCTTTCTGTCCTTCCTCCCACCTCACCAACCATGCTCTGCTTTGCCACTCTGGAGAATCCCTCTGTACGCGCTACATGGATTTCATGTGCAAGAACCGGCAGCAGTGCCTGCTGCGCTCCATGGTATGCGACGGCACCTTGCACTGCCGCGACGGCTCGGATGAAGATCCTGCCTACGCCGGGTGTTGTAAGTCAAAGCGGCTAGGAAAATTGGATTTCCGGGATGGTGGGAATTTCCCTTCCCTAACAAGAGCTGGCTTGCCTGCAGCCCAGGATCCGGAGTTCCATCGCACTTGTGACCAGTTCAGCTTCCAGTGTCAGAACGGTGTGTGTGTCAGCTTGGTGTGGAAATGTGACGGCACTGATGATTGCGGAGATTACTCGGATGAGGCAAACTGTGGTGAGTGGGGAATGTGCCACTCGGAGGTGGGATTCACATAATTTACCTACCGGTTCGCCCACCACCGAAAATGTGAACCTGCGTGCGCGCTTGGCTCGCAACCACCCGTACCCTGCATGCACATGGCCTTCCGCGCATGTTCTTTTTTCGCACGCGTGGCTTGCAAACATGGATAAATGGGATAGCATAGCACTGGGACGGGTGGGCAGAGCCAGGCCCACCCGCAGGTCGCTACTACCGGTTCTCCCGAACCGGTCTGAACCAGCTGAATACCACCTGTGGAGCCACTAGAAGGAAAAGAGTCATTGTAGGAGTGGGGGAATGAGTGATGTCAAATATCATGACCTCATTGTCCGAGCAAGTGTGGTGCGGTGGCCTAGAGGTGGAGCTCTCGCCTCACAATCAGGAGGCTGTGAGTTCAATCCTAGGTAGAGGCAGATATTTCTCTCTCTGGGCACAATGAGAATGTATCAGCTGAACAAAACTCCTCATTGGCGACAGGAAGGGCATCTGGCCAGTAAACACTCTGCTAGCTCCATTCAGATGCCCAGACTCCACCCCGCAAGGGATTATCGGGTCGTTAAACGAAGATGCTGATATGAACCATCATCATCCTGCTTAGCGATAGAAATGCTGGCCCCGATCGTGGTTATGTTCAAGGCCTACCTGTACTGTATATTCTACCTCTCCAAAACTGTACCTTTCAAAAAAAGCTGGTTTGTATATCCTCAGCATTTAAAGTGTTCTGACCCAACTCCCCAAACATGATAAATCCTCTGTAGTTAACTCAAAGATTCCTTTATTAGGAGCATCAGCAGCCCCGGCAAAATAGTTTCTCTCTCACACAGGCTAACAAATCTGTCTGGCAGGGAGATGAATACTTGTCTGCCACATCTTCGCCCGCTGTCATTTATCCCCAGAGCTAGGGTGGGGCCTTGCTAGCAGTGGTGGCTCTTCCTTCCCAAGTACCGGCCCATAGATTTCCTCTGCTCTCCTCTCCTCTGCCTTCTGTGCATCCGCGCGTCAGGCATTGGACCCAGCTGTTCCTCTTCTTCCTCATTAGCCACCTCCAGACCTGGGGGCTGTTAACTCCATCTGAGGGCTGACGAATGGGCCAGGTTCCGCCTCTCTCTCTCTCTCCCTCCCTCCCTCCCTCCCTCCCTGACAGCTCTATTCCTTCTTCCCCTTTGGAGCTCTCAGGTTGCCTTGATGCAGGCCCTGATTCCCACGCCGCCTCCTCATCTGATTTAGCTGCTGACAGGCCACAACATAACGTAGTGAAAACTGACTGGCATATTTTGTCTTGAATAGAAAACCCAACCGAAGCCCCCAGCTGTTCTCGGTATTACCAGTTCCAGTGTGACAACGGGCACTGCATCCCGAACCGATGGAAATGTGATCAAGAAAATGACTGCGGAGATTGGTCGGACGAGAAGTCATGCGGTGGTAAGAGCCAGTCCTTTTTTCCAGTTACTCAAAGTTGGTTTTCTGAGGTCCTGGTATTAGGAACTATGTTTTTCTAAAAAGGTAAAGGTTCCCCTTGCACATACGTGCTAGTCGTTCCTTACTCTAGGGGACAGTGCTCATCTCTGTTTCAAAGCCGAAGAGCCAGTGCTGTCCGAAGATGTCTCCGTGGTCATGTGGCCAGAATGACTCAACACCAAAGGCGCACGGAACGCTATTCCCTTCCCACCAAAGGTGGTCCCTATTTTTCTACTTGCATTTTTTACGTACTTTCAAACTGCTAGGTTGGCAGAAGCAGACTAAAATCACATTGTCTTTTTGGCTGCAGCATCACATGATTCACTTATATTTTGCTTCACATAAACGACTGTTGCAAAACCGTTGCATTCCACCCCGTGAAATCTGTCGGGATCCTTTCTGATTTTACTTCTCTCCTTTGTAGTATTTGGCATTGTTTCCAGAGTCCCTGGAGGATGGGGACAGCAAAAAAAGTCACTTCCTGTCCGACCGGAAGTTGGGAAACGGGCCATTTCTGGCCTCCGAAGGGCCTCCAGGGGGGTGGGGAAGGCGGTTTTCACCCTCCCCAGACTCATAGAGAGGCTCTGGAATCAGGTGAAAGAGAAAAACAGGCCTACTGGGCCATCACGTGCCAGAAGCAGGGGGGTTGCATGCGCGGGGCCGGGGTGCATAGTATTATGGATGTGGGCACACGTGCATGCAAACCCCCCCCCTTTCCTGGCACACGATGGCAGAAAGGTTAGCCATCACTGACTTAGGTCAAGGATGGGCATTATGGCCCCTTTCCAATTTGTGGACTTCAGCTACCATAATTCCTGAGCCAGCCATGTAGGCTGGGGAATTCTGGATGTTTAAGTCCACAAGTCTTAAGGTTGCTAAGTTTAGAGACCCCGGCTCTACAACAATAAAGTAGCATTTTTTGGAATCCCCATGGTCTCTTTTTCTTGACCGGTCCACCTTGAGGTTTTACTCTGAAGTTGTTCTGGTTGGAATCTAGGCTCTGCAGTCATCCCCATCACCACGACGGTTCCTGCCACGTGTGGCCCGAATCACTTCCGGTGCAATAGTGGGACGTGCATCATGAACAGCTGGGTTTGCGATGGATACCGAGACTGTGCCGATGGATCCGACGAGGAAGCCTGCCCCACCGCACGTAAGGCGCCCTTACCCCTTTCCCCGATTTCTAGACATTTGGGTGAGCTGGGCGAGAAGGGGAGAAATGACCTCACACCGCTGTGCAAATGACACAAATTGCATCGTTCGTGTGCCTTGCGTTACACAACACGACATGTTGCAAGAATGCCAGATGGAGAAGACCTGCCAGATGTTCCAACAATAGGAAGGAATCACAGCAAAGCATCAGTTAGTAACCTGTAGCCACTGGAGATATGCTACGTTCATTCATAATAATAAGGCAGGGTTTTTTTTTAGCAAGCGGGTTGAGGAATAAGAATTAATGGCTTGGCTTGTGCAGGCAACCAACCACAACTCCTGGTTGTGCATTAAATCCATATGGATCAATTTGGAGGAGGAGGAAGGAGAAGGAGGAAGAGTAGAATTGTGGGGTCCTTATTAGTCTCTGAGCTTGGTGGCTTTCTTGCAGAAGTTTCATTACCCAACTAGGGAACATTTTCAGTGCTAGAAGAGGGTGGATTTGTGAGAGGAGGAGGAGGAGGAAAAGGAGACCCAAGTCCAGTATATCTCAGGGACACTAAGTTTCGAAAAACTGTTAGGGATCACTGTTAATTCATAGAGGACAATCCGGTCTAAAAGTCCCACGTAAAGTGATTGAACATCTTCAAACATGCCAAGGTTCTTTTGTAGGACCAATTCCTTAAAGGAATGATATACATGCACATCTCTGCTTTGATCGGATGGGGAAGGCATCGTTTCTGCTGAAGTAGCCAGCTCAGATGTGACTGAGTGCACCAGCTGCTGATGGCTGAGATTTAGGACTAGGAAGGATCAGTTCATGGTTTGGAAGCTGTCTTCTCCTGTCTCAGCAGATTCAGGCTGCCATCTGGTGGTACTGGAGGCAAAGAAACCAGCCTTCCATGTGAACATAAATTATAGCGCAACCAAGCTTTTCTCTAATGCAGTATTACTGAATCTTGTGGACTTCAGTGTCCCTGAGATATACTGGACTTGGGTCTCCTTTTCCTCCTCCTCCTCTCACAAATCCACCCTCTTCTAGCACTGAAGATGTTCCCTAGTTGGGTAATGAAACTTCTGCAAGAAAGCCACCAGAATTCCTCAGAAGCTTCCTAACAGCTCTCAAAGATGATGCATCGAGAGCGATGTTTCTGAATCTGGGGCCGTTTTTAAGATGTGTGGATTTCAATTCCCAGAATTCTCCAGCCAGCCATGCTGAAGTTGAAGTCCACACATCTTAAAATGGCCCAGGTTCAGAAACACCTGCTCTAATGAAGCAGGGTAATAGCATCTCTATGACTTCTGCTAATGCAGGGGTCTTCAACCTTGGTCCCTTTAAGACTTGTGGACTTCAACTCTCAGAGTTCCTCAGCCAGCTTTGCTGGCTGAGGGACTCTGGGAGTTAAAGTTCACAAGTCTTAAAGGGACCAAGGTTGGAGACCCCTGTGCTAATGCATGCTTCCCCCACCCCCACCTTCTGCCCACCCAGCCATCGGTTCCAGTTCCACATCTGCCAGCGTTCATGGACGGTGCAGCCGGTTTGAATTCGAGTGCCAGCAGACCAAGAAGTGCGTCCCAAATTGGAAACGCTGCGATGGCTTGAAAGATTGTCAGGACAGCACAGATGAACTGAACTGCCGTAAGTCTTTGTTGGCTTTATGGGGAAAGATTCCCTGCTGTCCCAGGAGGTCCGTTGTCTTCTCTCTTGCCGGACAATGCCGGGAACCCACTGGAATGGCCTTTGATCTGTATCCCTGGTTTTGCATTCCTGAAAAAATGGCTGCATATCTTCGATGTCACAAGTGGTGTATCATTTCTCCATTCATTGGGTTCAAACCAGGGGTGAAATGCTACCGGTTCTAACCGTTTCGGCCAAACCGGTAGCTATGGCAGCGGGTGGTTTGGAGAACTGGTAGCGACGGCAGCGCGAGGCTCCGCCCATCCTCCCGGGTGTCATTACTTGCCTTTAACCAGGAAGTAGCCTGTTTTTTACCCTCTGCGCATGCACAGAAGGGTTTGCGCATGCGCAGAGAGTCCGCGTGGCACGTGCCCTTTCGAACCAGTAGGAAAGGTAAGTAGATTTCACCCCTGGTTCAAACGGATCATACAAATCCATAATGTTGGTCGGTCATGAACGAACAAACCCTACAGTTGTGATGTGTAAACCATGGTAACTCATTTCACCATCAATTGGGATCAGATACGATGTTGCTGAAATGTAATGTTGGTTGATCATGAATGAACAAACCCAACGATAATGAATTGACCATGATAGTTCATTTCTCCCTTAATCTGAATCAATCGGATGTACAAAACCATAATGTTGGTTGGTCATGAATGAACAAACCCAACAATTGTGATGAGTAAGAGATGGGGAACGATGGTCCTTTTATGACTTGTAGACTTCAACTCCCAGAGGTCCTGAGCCAGCATAAAAGGGCCATAGTTCCCCACCCCTGAATTAGATGGTATAAAACTTTGGTTGATCATGAATGGACAAACCCCATTGTGATGAGTAAAAACACAATAGCTCATTTCACCATTAATCTGATTCGAGTAGCTCATACAAAACCATAGTATTGGTTGATCATGACTGGACAAACCCAACAATCATGATGACTGTAAAGAACTACTAGGCTTTCAGGAAAAGAAACAGCACCAAAATCCAGGAATGCTTCTACTATTCAAAGTATGGCAACAGATTGCTTAGTGCGAGGCATCTAAGTAGATCCGCCCCGTCTACTTGTTGTAAGATGGCAGTGTTGTATGTTCTTCTGTCTTCCAGCGACTCACAGCACCTTGTTATGCCCTAGTGGATTCAGATGTGAAGATGGGGAGGCCTGCATCATGAAGATGGAACGATGTGACGGTTTTCTGGATTGTCCGGATAGCAGCGACGAAAAGAACTGTACCGGTAAGTCATGGCTTCTAAACAGAAATCCAAAAACAATTAAGCTGATGGAATCAAATCAAATCAAATATCTTTATTATGGTCCCTGACCAGCCTTTCTGATCACTTGCGACTGGAATTCCAGCCCCAATTCTGTTATTCTAAATCGAGGACAGCCTGTATTTGATCCAATGGTGCGTTTCACATTTTGTTACCATCGGTTCGCCGTGCGTGCATCCGCTTTGCACGCATGTGCGTCTTCCGCGCAGTGCCTGGCCTTCCACACATGCGCTTTGGTCACGTGTGTGCCTTCTGCGCATGCCTAAAACGTGCCTAAATAGGACGACAGAGAGCTGGAACAGGTGGACGGGCCCACCCGCGATTTCTGTTACCGGATCGCCTGAACCGGCTGAATTTCCACCTCTAATTACATCCAATGAGGCTGGTGGGGTGGAGCTCAGTTCAGAAGACCTGTCTCAAGATGGCTTTTCTCCAGGGGTTTCTTGCTCCCATCGTCCTCTTCTCTCAACCCGACTTGTTTCGTCAGCAAAAATACTCTGGCCCTCAATTCATTATGGCTGAGATAACTTCCCCATTAATGGCTATCGATCGCCCTTTCCGTTTGACACCGCTTCCCACGCTGCGGTGCAGCCCTGTCCCTCCCCCAAGTGGAAGGGGTCATTGAGCATCCATCAGTCTTTAGTTCTTTAATTAAATATTGATCGGGAGAAGCCTGCCCAGATTCTCTTCACCTACCACGATGTGGAAAATGTCCACCTGGCTGGAATTTCAAAGAGCAGTGCTCTACGGTTTTGAAGCCATTTTCCAACGGCGAGGAAGTTGATCTTAGAGAAATTAGTGGCTCGGGGAAAAGACTAGGAACTATTTGAACTATTCTGTTTTTATTTGGGGGGCATTTGCAGGGTGGGGCAGGGGAGGAAGTGATTTTTTATTTTTTATTTTTTTATTTTTTTTATTTGCATTTATATCCCGCCCTTCTCCGAAGACTCAGGGCGGCTTACACTATGTTAGCAATAGTCTTCATCCTATTTGTATATTTATATACAAAGTCAACTTATTGCCCCCCCAACAATCTGGGTCCTCATTTTACCTACCTTATAAAGGATGGAAGGCTGAGTCAACCTTGGGCCTGGTGGGACTTGAACCTGCAGCAATTGCAAGCAGCTGCTGTTAATAACAGACTGTCTTTCCAGTCTGAGCCACCAGAGGCCCGTGATGTCAGGAGCTCAACCAGAGCCTTTAATTCAGGGGTGAAATCCAGCAGGTTCTGACAGGTTCTGGAGAACCGGTAGTGGAAATTTTGAGTAGTTCAGAGAACCAGCAAATGCCACCTCTGACTGGCCCCAGAGTGGGGTGGGAATGGAGATTTTGCAATATCCATCCCCCAGGAGGGAATGGAGATGTTGCAGTATCCTTCCCCCAGGAGGGAATGGTGATTTTGCAGTATCCTTCCCCCAGGAGAGAATGGAGATTTTGCAGTATCCTTCCCCCAAGAGGGAATGGAGATTTTGCAGTATCCTTCCCCCAGGAGAGAATGGAGATTTTGCAGTATCCTTCCCCCAGGAGGGAATGTGGATTTTGCAGTATCCTTCCCCCAGGAGGGAATGTGGATTTTGCAGTATCCTTCCCCCAAGAGGGAATGGAGATTTTGCAGTATCCTTCCCCCAGGAGAGAATGGAGATTTTGCAGTATCCTTCCCCCAGGAGGGAATGTGGATTTTGCAGTATCCTTCCCCCAGGAGGGAATGTGGATTTTGCAGTATCCTTCCCCCAGGAGAGAATGGAGATTTTGCAGTATCCTTCCCCCAAGAGGGAATGGAGATTTTGCAGTATCCTTCCCCCAGGAGAGAATGGAGATTTTGCAGTATCCTTCCCCCAGGAGGGAATGGGGATTTTGCAATATCCTTGCCCCAGGTGGGGGGAGGGAATGGAGATTTTGCAGTATCCTTCCTCTGCCGTGCCTACCAAGCCACACCCACAGAATCGGTAGTAAAAAAATTTGGATTTCACCACTGCTTTAATCTGCGCAGCTGGGACAGAAAGCCCACTTGACCTACACTAGGTTTCTAGCCATTTGGGGTGGTGGGTCCAACTCTCCAGAATGTAGTCTCTCCGTAGTCAACCTTCAGGAAAAATGTCAAGACACAATTTATAAGAAGAATATAGAAGTTTGGGTTCGGGTGATCAGTTCTATTAACTCCTGTGGACTGACCTCTGTGCTAGGAGTGCATAGTATGTAAATATACTGGATGGATGGATGGATGGATGGATGGATGGATGGATGGATGGATGGATGGGAAAGGGAAGGAAGGGAGAGGGAGGGAGGGAGGGAGGAAGGTTAACCTTTAGTCTACAATATTGTTTCTGCATAGAACTGGTGAGAATAGCTATAGCAATAGTATTTAGATCCTCCTTGATAACAACCGCCACCCCCACCCCTACCTTGGACCCTCGGCTGATGTAATGCTCGGAAACCTGGAGGGCACATCTCAACCAGGGGGGCCCCTCCCTCTGGGCCCAACCAGGTTTCCGTAATGCCCATAAGGTCCATGGACTCCCTGAATAAGGTCGCAAATCAGAGGAGCCTTATTAACCACGGACCGGCATTACATAACATCAGCCGAAGATCCAAGCTCTGAGGATCACGACCACCCGAGGAACGGGTAGGGACAGAGGGGCCGGAGCACGCGATCGCTTTCAAACATCGAACGCGTGCTCCCATAACTCGGTATGGCCCCTCCCCCCCGCCATATCTGCCTCTCCCCCTTACCGTACAGATCGAACATCCCTCTAAACCTGGAACGTCCTCCCCTGCCTCCGGACAAGATGGAATAGTGTCGCGAACTAGCACAGGGCTGGATCCTCCCGACGGGTTTTCCCCCACCCGTCGAATCCCTCCCCTTAAAAACCCTTATTTAAAAACGGTTTAAAAACCCCACAGATTCTTCTTCCTCGATGCCACCTCTCCGGGTCCCAAGACCCTCGTTAAGGCCGCCATCGATAACCCGGAGGGCCATTCCTGCGAGGCGGGGGAACCTCGCAGTCGGAAGAGGTCAGCGGACGAATATTTCATGCTAAAAGATTAAATAACAGTGGGGGGGAAAAAAAGGTGTTCCCTAGCCACTTGATGTTATCGTAGCCTATGGACAAAATCAGGACAGTCACAAACCAGGGCCAAATGCCCGGTAAGGGTAATAAATAAGATGGAAGTTTGGCTGATGGATTCCGCCATTCAATACTGCCCATAATGGATACAGCAAAAGTTTTTGCCCACTGGTGCCGCCCATAATCAAGTCCAAGGCCGTCCACAATTGATGCCATCAATAAATAAATAAATACCGGGGACAGGAGAAAAGTTTTCAGCCGCAGATGTCAAATGATGGTATATATAAGAGTCAGCTAAAGATCTAAAATCCAAAATGTCCAAGCTACCTGTGTCCAATGTCTGTGGTGCCGCTGAAAATAGTCCAGCAAAACAATCCAGCCGCAAGCCGCTGATGATAAGTGCGGCCATAACGCAGCCAGACAGTCCCAGATGTTGCCAAAGGAACCAACAGATGGATGGAATCGTAGAAACCATGCTGCTGAGCCATGCCACTGAAGGATAGAGTGGCAGAACATCCAGCCGCCGATGGACATATGCGGCCGGCAGCAGCAAACCACGATCCCGCCCGGCCATTCCCAGCAAGCGCCCGCGCCTCCAGAATGGCCGCGCCATCTACCGACTGCCGCTGATGGTATCAGTGCCGCTGCTGCTGGTATCAAGCTGCTGCTGGTATCAAGCCGCTGCTGGTATCAAGCCGCTGCTGGTATCCAAGCCGCTGATGGTATCACTGCCGCTGGCCAGCCTACCACACCCCAACTGGTCGCTGATGTCCGGCGACCGCTTCACCAACCGGCGCGTTTCCGAGCCCGTTTCTCGGCCGCCCAGCCAAAGTGGCCCCGGGCACCGGTCCACCGCCCGCCCGCCTCTCCACCCCCGTTCCCGGCAGCCGAGGGTCTAACAAGACCCGAAGATCTCATTTCGGCTGCCGGAAAGATGTACTGTGGGGCGGCGGGCCCAGATAGCTCAAAGACACCCCCGAGACATCGCGGCTAGGGGAAACGCCAGCCCACCGCCTGCATGGCTCTCAGAGCGCCGCCAAAATGGCCGCCGGCAACCGTCCACCGCTCGCCCGCCTCTCCAGCCCCGTTCCCGGCCGCCGGGGGTCTAACAAGACCCGAAGATCTCATTTCGCTGCCGGAAAGATGTACTGTGGCGGGCCCAGATAGCTCAAAGACACCCCCGAGACATCGCGGCTAGGGAAAACGCCACCCCCCCGCCTGCATGACTCCCAGAGCGCCGCCATTTCCGCGCATGCGTAGAAGAAAAAGAGGTCTTTTTGCAGGGGTCTTCAACCTTGGTCCCTTTAAGACTTGTGGACTTCAACTCTCAGAGTTCCTCAGCCAGCTTTGCTGGCTGAGGACTCTGGGAGTTAAAGTTCACAAGTCTTAAAGGGATTGAGACCCTGTGCTAATGCATGCTTCCCCACCCCCACCTTCTGCCCACCCAGCCATCGGTTCCAGTTCCACATCTGCCAGCGCTCATGGACGGTGCAGCCGGTTTGAATTGAAAGTGCCAGCAGACCAAGAAGTGCGTCCCAAATTGGAAACGCCATGATGGCTTGAAAGATTGTCAGGACAGCACAGATGAACTGAACTGCCGTAAGTCTTTGTTGGCTTTATGGGAAAGATTCCTGCTGTCCCAGGAGGTCCGTTGTCTTCTCTCTTGCCGGACAATGCCGGAACCCACTGGAATGGCCTTTGATCTGTATCCCTGGTTTTGCATTCCTGAAAAAATGGCTGCATATCTTCGATGTCACAAGTGGTGTATCATTTCTCCATTCATTGGGTTCAAACCAGGGGTGAAATGCTACCGGTTCTAACCGTTTCGGCCAAACCGGTAGCTATGGCAGCGGGTGGTTTGGAGAACTGGTAGCGACGGCAGCGCGAGGCTCCGCCCATCCTCCCGGGTGTCATTACTTGCCTTTAACCAGGAAGTAGCCTGTTTTTTACCCTCTGCGCATGCGCAGAAGGGTTTGCGCATGCGCAGAGAGTCCGCGTGGCACGTGCCCTTCCAAACCAGTAGGAAAGGTAAGTAGATTTCACCCCTGGTTCAAACGGATCATACAAATCCATAACGTTGGTCGGTCATGAATGAACAAACCCTAGAGTTGTGATGTGTAAACCATGGTAGCTCATTTCACCATCAATTGGGATCAGATACGATGTTACAAAAATGTAATGTTGGTTGATCATGAATGAACAAACCCGACGGTAATGAGTTGACCATGATAGTTCATTTCTCCCTTAATCTGAATCAATCAGATGTACAAAACCATAATGTTGTTTGATCATGAATGAACAAACCCGACAGTAATGAGTTGACCATGATAGTTCATTTCTCCCTTAATCTGAATCAATTAGATATACAAAACCATAATGTTGGTTGGTCATGAATGAGCAAACCCAACAATTGTGATGAGTAAGAGGTGGGGAACAATGGTCCTTTTATGACTTGTAGACTTCAACTCCCAGAGGTCCTGAGCCAGCATAAAAGGGCCATAGTTCCCCACCCCTGAATTAGATGGTATAAAACTTTGGTTGATCATGAATGGACAAACCCCATTGTGATGAATAAAAACACAATAGCTCATTTCACCATTAATCTGATTCGAGTAGCTCATACAAAACCATAGTATTGGTTGATCATGACAGGACAGACCCAACAATCATGATGACTGTAAAGATCTACTAGGCTTTCAGGAAAAGAAACAGCACCAAAATCCAGGAATGCTTCTACTATTCAAAGTATGGCAACAGATTGCTTAGTGCGAGGCATCTAAGTAGATCCGCCCCGTCTACTTGTTGTAAGATGGCAGTGTTGTATGTTCTTCTGTCTTCCAGCGACTCACAGCACCTTGTTATGCCCTAGTGGATTCAGATGTGAAGATGGGGAGGCCTGCATCATGAAGATGGAACGATGTGACGGTTTTCTGGATTGTCCGGATAGCAGCGACGAAAAGAACTGTACCGGTAAGTCATGGCTTCTAAACAGAAATCCAAAAACAATTAAGCTGATGGAATCAAATCAAATCAAATATCTTTATTATGGTCCCTGACTGGCCTTTCTGATCACTTGCGACTGGAATTCCAGCCCCAATTCTGTTATTCTAAATCGAGGACAGCCTGTATTTGATCCAATGGTGCGTTTCACATTTTGTTACCATCGGTTCGCCGTGCGTGCATCCGCTTTGCACGCATGCGTGTCTTCCGTGCAGTGCCTGGCCTTCCACACATGCACTTTGGTCACGTGTGTACCTTCTGCGCATGCCTAAAACGTGCCTAAATAGGACGACAGAGAGCTGGAACAGGTGGACGGGCCCACCCGTGATTTCTGTTACCGGATCGCCTGAACCGGCTGAATTTCCACCTCTAATTACATCCAATGAGGCTGGTGGGGTGGAGCTCAGTTCAGAAGACCTGTCTCAAGATGGCTTTTCTCCAGGGGTTTCTTGCTCCCATCGTCCTCTTCTCTCAACCCGACTTGTTTCGTCAGCAAAAATACTCTGGCCCTCAATTCATTATGGCTGAGATAACTTCCCCATTAATGGCTATCGATCGCCCTTTCCGTTTGACACCGCTTCCCACGCTGCGGTGCAGCCCTGTCCCTCCCCCAAGTGGAAGGGGTCATTGAGCATCCATCAGTCTTTAGTTCTTTAATTAAATATTGATCGGGAGAAGCCTGCCCAGATTCTCTTCACCTACCACGATGTGGAAAATGTCCACCTGGCTGGAATTTCAAAGAGCAGCGCTCTACGGTTTTGAAGCCATTTTCCAACGGCGAGGAAGTTGATCTTAGAGAAATTAGTGGCTCGGGGAAAAGACTAGGAACTATTTGAACTATTCTGTTTTTATTGGGGGGCATTTGCAGGGTGAAGCGGGGAGGAAGTGATTTTTTATTTTTTATTTTTTTATTTGCATTTATATCCCGCCCTTCTCCAAAGACTCAGGGCGGCTTACACTATGTTAGCAATAGTCTTCATCCTATTTGTATATTTATATACAAAGTCAACTTATTGCCCCCAACAATCTGGGTCCTCATTTTACCTACCTTATAAAGGATGGAAGGCTGAGTCAACCTTGGGCTTGGTGGGACTTGAACCTGCAGCAATTGCAAGCAGCTGCTGTTAATAACAGACTGTCTTTCCAGTCTGAGCCACCAGAGGCCCGTGATGTCAGGAGCTCAACCAGAGCCTTTAATTCAGGGTGAAATCCAGCAGGTTCTGACAGGTTCTGGAGAACCGGTAGCGGAAATTTTGAATAGTTCAGAGAACCAGCAAATGCCACCTCTGACTGGCTCCAGAGTGGGGTGGGAATGGAGATTTTGCAGTATCCTTCCCCCAGGAGGGAATGGAGATTTTGCAGTATCCTTCCCCCAGGAGGGAATGGGGATTTTGCAGTATCCTTCCCCCAGGAGGGAATGGAGATTTTGCAGTATCCTTCCCCCAGGAGGGAATGGAGATTTTGCAGTATCCTTCCCCCAGGAGGGAATGGGGATTTTGCAAAATCCTTGCCCCAGGTGGGGGGAGGGAATGGGGATTTTGCATTATCTTTCCCCCAGGAGTGAGGAGGGAATGGAGATTTTGCAGTATCCTTCCTCTGCCATGCCTACCAAGCCACACCCACAGAATCGGTAGTAAAAAAATTTGGATTTCACCACTGCTTTAATCTGCGCAGCTGGGACAGAAAGCCCACTTGACCTACACTAGGTTTCTAGCCATTTGGGGTGGTGGGTCCAACTCTCCAGAATGTAGTCTCTCCGTAGTCAACCTTCAGGAAAAATGTCAAGACACAATTTATAAGAAGAATATAGAAGTTTGGGTTCGGGTGATCATTTCTATTAACTCCTGTGGGCTGACCTTTGTGCTAGGAGTGCATAGTATGTAAATATACTGGATGGATGGATGGATGGATGGATGGATGGAAGGGAAAGGGAAGGAAGGGAGAGGGAGGGAGGGAGGGAGGAAGGTTAACCTTTAGTCTACAATATTGTTTCTGCATAGAACTGGTGAGAATAGCTATAGCAATAGTATTTAGACTTATATACCGCTTTACAAGGGATGTGGTGGCTCAGTGGCTGAGACGCTGAGCTTGTCGATCGAAAGGTTGGCAGTTCAGCGGTTCCAATTCCTAGTGCCACCTAACGGGGTGAGCTCCTGTTACTTTTCCCAACCTAGCAGTTAGAAAGCATGTAAAAAATGCAAGTAGAAAAATAGGGACCACCTTTGGTGGGAAGGGAACAGCGTTCCGTGAGCCTTTGGCGTTGAGTCATGCCAGCCACATGACCACAGAGACGTCTTTGGACAGCGCTGGCTTTTCGGCTTTGAAACAGAGATGAGCACTGCCGCCTATAGTCGGGAACGACTAGCACATATATGCGAGGGGAACCTTTGCTTTTTACTGCTTCACAGTGCTTTACAGCCCTCTCTAACCAGTTTACAGAGTCAGCCTATTGCCCCCAACAATCTGGATCCTCATTTTACCAAATCTCAGAAAGATGGAAGGCTGAGTCAACCTTGAGCCTGTCCGAATCAAACTCCTGACAGTGAGCAGTGAGTTAGCCTGCAGTACTGCATTCTAACCACTGCTCTTTAATCTCAATCCCTTCTTTCCAGTCCTTATCAAAGTCAGGAATTCTTTCTTTCCTTCTTTTTTTACATAGATGATACTCTTGTCTATAAGGTTCAGAACCTGCAGTGGACAGCTGACTTTTTGGGCAACATCACGTTATCCTGGGCTCAGCCGAAGAAGATGCCTCTCGCTTCCTGTGTCTACAACATCTACTACAGGTAGATGGTCTGATTTTAGCGTTCTTGGCAACTCCTGACATCAGGGAGCTTGGCTGCAGGCTTAAAATTAGGCCCCGTGTGCTAACATAGAACCTCTTATTACTATGACTGCTGTTCCATTCACGGCATATGTAGCAAATTGTACAGTACTGTGTCCTAAATTAGCTTTTCTTGGTGGATATCCAAGGGTGGAGAAGGCAGAAACAAGCCATGTCCTTTTCTAGCGTTGATAGTTTCACTGACCGGATTTGCACGTTACAAAGTGCTCATAATTAACTGTGTTTTCCCTGAGAAACCTACAAGTGGCTGGTTGTTGTGACTGAGTCCCAAGTAGTGATTACCAAACACAATTCAGTCCTGAACGATCTTATTTTATGAACAGCTGAGAATTAATGCATTCTCAGCTTAATCCAAAACAAATTCTTCATGAACAGTCCAAAATTAAAAATTTAAAAAAAAAAAACTTTTTCTAGAAAATAGAAAGACAAAATGATGAATGCATGGATGGAACAGCTTCAAGGCTGCCTGTCCCATCAGTCCACTTGCAGTGATGTTGTGGTTTTTTGTCCACTCTAGGATGGTGGGAGAAAGCATGTGGAAATCGGTGGAAACCCACAGTAGCAAAACCAACACCATCTTGAAAGTGCTGAAGCCGGATTGCACGTATCAAGTCAAGGTCCAGGTCCAGTGCTTGAGCAAAGTGTACAACACCAACGATTTCATCGTCTTACGGACTCCGGAAGGACGTAAGCTGGTCCATTTCTTCACAGCCTGCATGGGGTAATGGTGGGGTAAACACTCATATTGCCTGGGCCCGAGGACTTTGCTGCGGAGGAGAAGGTCTCTTGCGCCTTTCAATGATCTCTAAATGAATCGGAATCGGTATAGAGCTGGAAGGAACCTTGGAAGTCCTAGTCCAGCCCCCTGCTCAAGCAGGAGATCCTATACCATTTCAGACAAGTGACTGTCCAGTCTCTTCTTAAAAACCTCCACTGACGAAGCACCCACAATGTCTGGAGGCAAGATGTTCCACAGGTTAATTGTTCTCGCTGTTAGGAAGTTTCTCCTCAATTCCAGGTTGCTTCTCTCCTGAATTTGTTTCCACCCATTGCTTCTTGTCCCAGTCTCAGATGCTTTGGGGAATAGTTTGACTCCCTCTTCTTTGTGGCAGACTCTCAAATACTGGAAGACTGCTGTCATGTCCCCCCTAGTCCTTCTTTTTTCTAGACTAGCCAAACCCAAATCCAAATGATAGATCATCAGGGCAGGAATCCCCAAATGACCTTACCTTATAGATGTTGATTGAGGTTCTCCAATCACACAGAGGCCACCAACCCTTCTGGGACATTGATTCCATCCAAGTCCCTCTTCCCGTTGGGAATTTCTTCCTAATTTTCAAGCAAAGATCTGTCCCTCAAGATCACTGTTCCATGTTCTTCGGCATTCTGGAAAGATGCAGAAGGAAGCCCTTTCAACCTTCTCAAGGCTATGAATCCCATTTCTTGCTATCTTCTTCATCTGATGGGCATGTGGTTGTAGCATTACGTACAAAGGATGGCTGAATTGTTTTAATTTCCACAACTGCAAGGAGTAGCTCCAAGGAGATCATTTAGTTGGAGAGCTGTACTTGACTCAAGGGTGCCCTGTCCTTTTCACCAGAGAAGGATGCATGGAAGAATATGCTCTTAATGACTGGCAATGTTGATAGCATTTTTGGGAGGGCCAACAAACAAAACGCAGCAGACTAGACAGCCTAGGGCTGGGTACCACCAGGGCAAGCAATCAGTTGCTCTCTTCTCCGAGCTTCTGAAGTCCATGCATCCGGTTGGCCACTAAGAGATACAAAAATCTGGGATGAATCAGTCCCTGGCTTGCTCCAACAGGACCACCTATCTACCCACCTTCGTGTTGTGTCTTGCCCGCTCTCAGCGCAGCCGGGGTCTTCTTATCTGCTTCCGAACGCTGAAGAATGTCCTAGTATGGCTCCCGGCCCCAGCCCTGGCTCCATGCCCAGACAGGCTTAGGAGGAGGGGGCACCTCCCGGCCCCAGCCCTGGCTCCATGCCCAGACAGGTTGCGGAGGAGGGAGCACCTCCCGGCCCCAGCCCTGGCTCCATGCCCAGGCAAACGGAGCAACTAGACCCCTCCCCCTCCCCCACAGCATGTGAGCCTGAGGGAGGTTTATTACCAACAGCTGCCGACTGGAGTGACCCTCGCTTCAAAAGAATTGATAGGCGGCGGTGTCAGAAGGAAGGGAGGGGCAGGCCTCGATAAGTGCTGAGTCATGGAGCCACACCCCATGGCCTATATAAAGGATCTGCTTTCTGGCAGTCTCTGAGTCAGGCAAAGTCGAACATATCTTTCTGAAGTCACTTTCTGGTCTCCTGCCTGCCTTGAGGACTTTGCTAGGACTTTGGCAGAGCTGCAGAGGCACGCCTGATTCGGATTTCCCTGACCCGGCCGTCAGCGGAGGAGTGGGACACGACACTTCCTTCCTCCTCCTTCCCTCCTTCTCTTTTTCTCTCTCTCTCCAGTTCCAGATCCCCCCCGCCATCTTCAACTGCAGCTGAAGAAAGAAGCTGAAGGCATCGTGGTCTGCCAGTGGGCGCCTCCAGCAAACGCCCACGGTCTCATCAGAGAATACGTTGTAAGTATCTCAGTGTGTACGTGGAGATAACGCTGGCTCCGATGAGGGAGAATTGATTTTCACAGGCCTTGGACAGGGGCGCCATTTTCCCCTCCGGTGATCTTATCTCAATTGCGGTTTCGCTCCACAAATACCTGAGGTCAAATTTGCTGATTCACACCTTTCATTGGAGGTCACGGCAGGATCTTAAAGACCTGAAAGCCTGCTGCAAGGTGACTTTAGCAAGGAGATGGTTGTCCCTGTTTTTCCGTCCTGGTAGGTGGAATACAGCAGAGCCGGCTCAAAGGAATGGTCTTCCGTGAGGGCGCCCACTAACTATTCAGAAGTGGAGATGTTGCAGGTCAACGCCTTATATGTTTTCAGAGTGAGTAGATGTTTCCTTTTATGCAGGAACTGGGTATGTCTACTCTGATGAAAAGAAGGACTAGGGGAGACATGATAGCAGTGTTCCAGTATCTCAGGGGTTGCCCCAAAGAAGAGGGAGTCAAGCTATTCTCCAAAGCCCCTGAAGGCAGGACAAGAAGCAATGGGGTAGAAACTAATCAAGGAGAGAAGCAACCTAGAACTAAGGAGAAATTTCCTGACAGTGAGAACAATGAATCAATGGAACAACTTGCCTCCAGAAGTTGTGAATGCTCCAACACTGGAAGTTTTTAAGAAGATGTTGGCTAACCATTTGTCTGAAGTGGTGTAGGATTTGCTGCCTAAGCAAGGGCTTGGACTAGAAGACCTCCAAGGTCCTTCTAACTCTGTTATTCTATTCTATTCTATTCTATTCTGTTCTGTTCTGTTCTGTTCTGTTCTGTTCTGTTCCGTTCATTATTCTATTCTAATTCTGTTCTATTCTAATTCTATTCTTATTCTATTCTAATTCTCTTCTAATTCTGTTCTGTTCTAATTCTATTCTATTCTGTTCTATTCTGTTCTGTTCTGTTCTTAGCCCTCTGTGAGCATCAGCTGATTTTGGCCCATAGAACTAGGAGACATCTCTTCTTCTGTTGCCCCAAAAAGAATAGATGTTCAAAGGACAATGGATTCAGTGTAAGGCAGCCAACCGAAGGGCAGATTTTGATGGAACCTCAACCTATCAGGATTGTTTGTCAATGGAGCCAGTTAACCATGGGACGAACATCCTTGCAGAAGTTTCTTCTGAGAATGTCTTCTGGATTTCTCGTCCCAAGCAAGAATCTTTCTGTGTTTGTTCTTCTCTTTAACATTTCCTTGATGGACACCTCTTGGGTGGTTTCCTTTGATGACAAGAACCTATAAGTATCTGGGAACCTTCTGCAAGCATCTTCCTCCGCCTTCCTCCATCCACTTCCTATGGATGTGGAGATCCTTCAGCCGAAGGTCCACCTGGCCACCAGTGGTTAGCAGCAGGATCTATCCATGGCTGTTGAGATCCATCCCTTGGCAGAAGTCGTCCGGCTTTTTGAGCGTGGCCTCCCCCCAAAGTTTTTGAGTTGTACTGGCTGGGAATCCCGGATTTTGTAGTCCCTACCCCTTTCGGGGAGAGGGTGGAATGATCCTTTTTTTGGATCGCCCAGCATTTCCTTCAGAATAACAGTGAATCTGGTCCTCCCTCCCTTTCCTGCTGTTCACTTATAAACTTTCTTGGCATTTGTTTGTTTTACAAAGAGCTATTTTATCCAGGACAATGGATTGCCTATTTTAACAAGCTTTTTCTGTTTTTGAAAAGGTTGCCGCAGTTACAAGCCGTGGAGTGGGCAACTGGAGCGATTCCAAATCCATACGAACAATAAAAGGCAAAGGTAAAACTTTTCAGTTGTTAATTTCTCCGCAGTCCTTTCTCGCGCTAGACGAGGCACTGAGGTTGGTAAAGATGGCTAGACGGCCACAGCTATTCCAAAAAGCTCAGGCGATCTGCCTGGGCTTTGACTTGGAGGAGAGAGATCTCAAGAGAAATCATCCACGTCCATGAAATCATCCGTCTTTGCGCTGAAACGGAAGGGATGCGTTACTTCGTTGCAGGACATCACTGCCCTAGGGTGGGAAATTAAATACATACACATACTGCATACATATATGCATAGGTATGTATGTATATGCATATATGTACGCATATGTGTTTGTATGTGTATACGTATAATGGGAAGGTGAGCTGCCAATATAAATATATATATACATATACATTGTCTCCAGTGCATAAGCTCTCAGTGTACATACAACAACAATGACAGATCATTAATCATAGACATTGTAAAAATACATTCATGATAAAAGATTAGATACAACACTTCGTGATAGTCATGGATACTAAATAAGCAATCAACATAAAATCATACTAGGACGCTAAGTAAACAATATCAATCGTAAGGTACAAGCAACAAAGTTGTAGTCATAAGAAGATAAGGAGATAGGGAATAGGGAAGATGAGAAGAAGAATAGTAATCCAGACTTTCTAGATACTAGAAACGCTATCAGATGCTATCAATGTTAAATCTCGTGCTTCTTTCGTTCTCTCTCTTTTGACCCCATTCAGTTATTCCACCTCCTACGATCCATATTGATAATTACGATGAAAACTCCATAAGCTTTACCCTCCGACTAGACGCCAATATTCAGGTGAGATATTCATAGTCTTTCTTTCTAACTGCTGCCACTTTTAACCATCTGTGAGGTCGATCCCCAAAAGGCTGCACCCTCAACAGCTTCCCTTAAAAATAAAGGTTCCCCTCGCACATGTGTGCTAGTCGTTCCCGGCTCTAGGGGGCGGCGCTCATCTCCATTTCAAAGCCGAAGAAACAGCGTTGTCCGAAGATGTCTCCGTGGTCATGTGGCAGGCATGACTAAACGCCAAAGGCACACAGAACGCTGTTCCCTTCCCACCAAAGGTGGTCCCTACTTTTTCTACTTGCATTTTTTACGTGCTTTCGAACTGCTAGGTTGGCAGAAGCTGGGAAAAGGAACAGGAGCTCACCCCGTTCCGCGGCACCACTAGGGATTCGAACCGCTGAACTGCCGACCTTTCGATCGACAAGCTCAGCATCTTAGCAATAAAAAATAAAAGAGAAGTTTGGGAAGGGAAGGGGAGAAACTATCGAGTGTGTGTTTATGTGTGTTTGTGCAGTTTGGTGTTTATAGTACCAGTTTACAACTCCTGGGCAGGAGAGTGTTTTTAATTATACTCATTCTACATAAATAGATTATTGAGGCCAGAATCTAATTAGCCAAAATAGGTTTTCTTCCCTGATTTCAACCAGTTTTTCTTTTTTTAATAAGTTTTTTAAAATTTTGTTTTAACTTGAACATGTCATCTTCCATTAAACAGTGTGTTTTCTGGGTACAAATATTTCTGTGCTATTACAGTCAAAATTTACAATGTTTGTTACATTGATAATTCTCTAATTTTACAATAATAATAATCAACATTATAACTATTCATTTCTCCCTCGTACATACAGTACCTTCTACTGAAAATATAATATTATATTAAATATAATAATCTTAACAATCATATTAATAATCTTTTGGTGACGGGCCCCTTTTCGTTCACTCACGTAAAACAAAACCACCCAGAAATTGATCAGGTATTTTATCTGTCCGTCTTGCACATTTTTATACTGGCTGGTTGACAGGTGAACGGCTACGTTGTGAAAATTTTCTGGACTTTTGACACCCACCGACAAGAGAAAAGATCGTTCTTTGTAGATGGAGGGAAGTCCGCTCAAACAGGTAAGATGATCTGAGCAAAACTACCAGGGAACAGGGAGATCCGGTCCACAAATGACCCTTAGCCAAGGTGTCTTGAATCGGATCATCAAATCCTTTTATTGTGCTGAAGGGTGAATAGAATGGATTGGAATGGAAAAATAATGATGGAATGGAATGGAATGGAATGGAAAACCAGGGGTGAAATCCAGCAGGTTCTGAACCGGTTCTGGAGAACCGGTAGCGGAAATTTTGAGTAGTTTGGAGAACCAGCAAATACCACCTCTGGCTGGCCCCACCCCCATCTATTCTCTGCCTCCTGAGTCCCAGCTGATCGGGAGGAAATGGGGAGTTTGCAATATCCTTCCCCTGGAGTGGGATGGGAATGGGGATTTTACAGTATCCTTCCCCTGGAGAGAAATGGGAATGGAGATTTTGCAATATCCTTCCCCTGCCATGCCTACCAAAGCCACACCCACCAAGCCACACCATGTCCACAGAACCAGTAGTAAAAAAATTTGAATTCCACCACGGAATAAAATAGGAATAGGAATAGGAATAGAATAGAATAGAAGAATAGAATAGAATAGAATAGAATAGAATAGAATAGAATAGAATAGAATAGAATAGAATAGAATAGAATAATAGTTTTCTAGTTCAACCCCCTGCTCAGGTGAAAAACCATCTACCATTTTGGACAAATGGTTGTCCAATCTCTTTTTAAAAACTTCCAGTGTTGGGAGCATTCACAACTTCTGGAGGCAAGTTGTTCCACGGATTCATGGTTCTAACTGTCAGGAAATTTCTCCTGCTTTCCCCAGTGAGGAACCTGACTGCTCAGACGCCGTATGAAATATCCGCCTGGGCCAAGACGGAACTGGGGGACAGCCCGCTGTCTTTCGCACACGTGGTGACCCGCGGCACAAGGCCCTTCCCGCCCAGCCTGAAGGCCAAAGCGGTCAACCAGACAGCCGTCGAATGCAACTGGAGCGGGCCAAGGAATGTGGTAAAAATGCGATTTCTTGGATTCATCCCATGGACTGAAAATGTCTGAAAACCCTGGGACTAAAGGATTCTGGGCCGTTATTTACAGCAGGGGTCTCCAACCATGGCAACTTGGAAGACTTGTGGACTTCAACTCCAAGAATTCAACTCCAAGAATTCCTCAGCCAGCTTTGCTTTGCTGGCTGAGGGGTTCTGGGGGGTGAAGTCCACAAGTCTTCAAGTTGCCAAGGTTGGAGACCCCTGATTTACAGGACAGCAGAATTAGCATGTTTATTAATTCTTCCTTATTTCCTCTCCACCCTGGGCAGATATACGGCATATTTTATGCCACATCCTTCCTGGAACTCTATCGGAATCCTAGCAATGCGACTACAACTCTCCACAATATGACTGTGATTGTTAACCGGGATGAGCAGTACTTATTCCTGGTAAGGATGGACTTTCCATTAATTCCATTAATTCTTTTTGGGAATTTCTGCAGAAACTTAACTGAAATACAGATGAGAGAGGAGATTTGGAAGTTGTTCCTGTAGTATCCTTTAAACAGATGTTTGGGTGGGGGTCATACGTGCTAAGCTGTAGTTTAACCACGATTTGTCCAACGTGCTCTCTTAGCTTAGACTGAGCTTTTTGCTCCTTATCACGGTGGAATTCAACTTCTTTGATTGAGTAGTTGGTGGAACGTAAGTTATGAAAGAATGGAAACCACGGGTTTGCCAAGAAGCTAAACCAGATCTAATAGTCCATGTCAGTTAGATTCAGGCGATGTTTCGCAGTAGTAGGTTCCACTTACCTTCACTACTGGTTTGGAACTGTGAGTGCCCGCATGCGCGCACAGAACCTTCTTCGCATGCACAGGATGTTTGTGATGACGTTCTGGCGGGTGGAGAGCCTCCGCGCTACTACCGGTTCCCCGAACCGGGGCGAACCGGTAGAAAACCCGCCACTGATGCTTCATGATCTGGAAAATCCACATTGTACTTTTCAGGAATGAATTGCTCTACTTGTTATCTCGTTTCCTCTAGGTGCGAGTTATTTCTCCGTACCAAGGACCACCCTCAGATTACATTGTTGTGAAGATGATTCCTGACAATCGCCTTCCCCCTCGACACCTTCACGCTGTCCACCTATCAAAAACATTTGCCATCATTAAATGGGAGTCGCCTTACGATTCCCCAGATCAAGATATGGTAAGTGGGTTGCGTCAGTCCAAGCTTGGCCCGATGTTGACTCCATGTATGGTTGGAGCCCAGCGATGGTATTCAGCTGGTTCGGACCGGTTCGGGTGAACCGGTAGTGCCGACCTGTGGGTGGGGCTGCCCACCTGCCCTGGCACTATGCCGTCCTATTTAGCCACGTTTTCTAAGCTGCGTACAAGCCATGCACAAGAGCAAAGTTGGAAGGCAAGGAAAATGAGTGTGTGTACCCATGCTCACATTTTTGGTGCGCAGCGAACCGGTGATAAAATTATGTGAAACCCACCTCTGTCGGGGTCTCATGACTATGGTTGGTAGAGCACTTATATACCTTTCTTCTTCTGGAAAGGTCAGGAAATCTGTCCAGCCTTGTTAGCGCCAATGGGAAGACTTTGGAGCATGGTTAGCCTTGATAGATTAAACGGAATTATTGTATTGAGGTCATCACCAATCTGGGGAAGATACATTCACCGTTGCTTGGATTGGCCTGCATCTCGCTGAGGGACCTTGTGATCTGTGGTCCTCACAAGGTAGAACACTAGACCAAGCTTGGTGAACTGATCCATAAACATGGAACCCTAGAACCCATACACATGGAACCTCAGTGCCAGAGGGGGTGGGTTCAACACAGGATGCTAGCTTTCGATTCCAAGGTTAATTATTTAATTAATCCAAGGTCAATACTGTCCTAGGTGGGATTTAGCCTTTTTCGGCCAAATTCTCAATGGATCTCTTTTTCCCCTAAAGCAGTGTCTTTCAACCTTGTCAATTTTAAGATGCATGGACTTCAACTCCCAGAATTCCCCAGCCAGCCATGGCTGGCTGGGGAATTCTGGGAATAGAAGTCCATGACCTCTTCAAGTTGTCAAAGTTGAAAGACATTGTCCTAAAAAGATGCTCCAACTGGGATACAATACTGTGCTGGAGGTTGAAGGATGTTGTATCTCCCATGTCCGAGTTTCCACCTTCGCTTCTCCCCAGTTGTATGCGGTGGCTGTGAAAGACTTAATAAGAAAGACGGATCGAAACTACAAGGTGAAAACTCGAAACAGCACGGTGGAATATACCATCAAAAAACTGGACCCCGGCGGAAGATACCACATCGTTATACAGCTAGGAAACATGAGCAAAGAAGCTAGTTTGAAAATCAACACAGGTAAAGAGTATTTTGGTATAAGGGCCAAACATCATCCAGAGCGTGAGTCCCATTGAATTCAATGGATCTTTTATGTTCCCTGCCTTTACTAAGAAGTTGCTAGTATATTTACCTGTCATATCCACCTGTCTCTCCAATGTTTGTTACATTGATAATTCTCTAATTTTACAATAATAATAATCAACATTATAACTATTCATTTCTCCCTCGTACATACAGTACCTTCTACTGAAAATATAATATTATATTAAATATAATAATCTTAACAATCATATTAATAATCTTTTGGTGACAGGCCTCTTTTCGTTCACTCACATAAAACAAAACCACCCAGAAATTGATCAGGTATTTTATCTGTCCGTCTTGCACATTTTTATACTGGCTGGTTGACAGGTGAACGGCTACGTTGTGAAAATTTTCTGGACTTTTGACACCCACCGACAAGAGAAAAGATCGTTCTTTGTAGATGGAGGGAAGTCCGCTCAAACAGGTAAGATGATCTGAGCAGAACTACCAGGGAACAGGGAGATCCGGTCCCCAAATGACCCTTAGCCAAGGACGCTTGAATCAGATCATCAAATCCTTTTATTATGCTGAAGGGTGAATAGAATGGATTGGAATGGAAAAATAATGATGGAATGGAATGGAATGGAATGGAAAACCAGGGGTGAAATCCAGCAGGTTCTGAACCGGTTCTGGAGAACCGGTAGCGGAAATTTTGAGTAGTTTGGAGAATCAGCAAATACCACCTCTGGCTGGCCCCACCCCCATCTATTCTCTGCCTCCTGAGTCCCAGCTGATCGGGAGGAAATGGGGAGTTTGCAATATCCTTCCCCTGGAGTGGGATGGGAATGGGGATTTTACAGTATCCTTGGCTGCGCCGGATGCTTTAAAGATTATACCAGAAAATGACCACATCTTGTTATTTTGGAAGAGCTTAGCCTTGAAAGAAAACCAATTTAATGAAACCCGGGTAGGTTGCCAGTTGTGTTACAATGACGCTCTTTCCCATCTCCGCCGCATTTTCTTTGACCTCTTCAATGGATCCCTAGGGTTGCATGCAAACTGGTTGTGTTCACGCAACGCGCTGAGCCACGGTTGCCGGAATCGTGGTTTATTGGTTTACTGTATTTTTCGGAGTATAAGACGCACCGGAGTATAAGACGCACCTTCGTTTTTTGGGAGGAAAATAAGAAAAAAGCTGATTGGCAGGTGGATCGGCCTCCCGGAATACCCCAAATCAGCTGTTCCCAAAGGTGAATTTTAGCAACAGTTTCCTTGGTTGTGAGCTCTATGCCTTGCTTTTTTTGGCTTTTTTTTCTGCCTCTGAAAGCCTCCAAAACAGAACTTCAGAAAAAAAAGCCTCTGAAGCTCTGTTTGGGGGCTTCTTTTCCGAAGCTCTGTTTGGGGGCTTTTTTTCCGAAGCTCTGTTTGGGGGCTTCTTTTCTGAACCTCTGTTTGGGGGCTTTTTTTCTGAAGCTCTGTTTGAGAGCTTCTTTTCTGAAGCTCTGCTTGGGAGCTTCTTTTCTGAAGCTCTGTTTGGGGCTTCTCCCCAGTTGTATGCAGTAGCTGTGAAAGACTTAATAAGAAAGACGGATCGAAACTACAAGGTGAAAACTCGAAACAGCACGGTGGAATATACCATCAAAAACTGGACCCGGAAGATACCACATCGTTATACAGCTAGGAAACATGAGCAAAGAAGCTAGTTTGAAAATCAACACAGGTAAAGAGTATTTTGGTATAAGGGCCAAACATCATCCAGAGCGTGAGTCCCATTGAATTCAATGGATCTTTATGTTCCCTGCCTTTACTAAGAAGTTGCTAGTATATTTACCTGTCATATCCACCTGTCTCTCCAATGTTTGTTACATTGATAATTCTCTAATTTTACAATAATAATAATCAACATTATAACTATTCATTTCTCCCTCGTACATACAGTACCTTCTACTGAAAATATAATATTATATTAAATATAATAATCTTAACAATCATATTAATAATCTTTTGGTGACAGGCCTCTTTTCGTTCACTCACATAAAACAAAACCACCCAGAAATTGATCAGGTATTTTATCTGTCCGTCTTGCACATTTTTATACTGGCTGGTTGACAGGTGAACGGCTACGTTGTGAAAATTTTCTGGACTTTTGACACCCACCGACAAGAGAAAAGATCGTTCTTTGTAGATGGAGGGAAGTCCGCTCAAACAGGTAAGATGATCTGAGCAGAACTACCAGGGAACAGGGAGATCCGGTCCCCAAATGACCCTTAGCCAAGGACGCTTGAATCAGATCATCAAATCCTTTTATTATGCTGAAGGGTGAATAGAATGGATTGGAATGGAAAAATAATGATGGAATGGAATGGAATGGAATGGAAAACCAGGGGTGAAATCCAGCAGGTTCTGAACCGGTTCTGGAGAACCGGTAGCGGAAATTTTGAGTAGTTTGGAGAACCAGCAAATACCACCTCTGGCTGGCCCCACCCCCATCTATTCTCTGCCTCCTGAGTCCCAGCTGATCGGGAGGAAATGGGAGTTTGCAATATCCTTCCCTGCCATGCCTACCAAAGCCACACCCACCAAGCCACACCATGTCCACAGAACCAGTAGTAAAAAATTTGAATTCCACCACGGAATAAAATAGGAATAGGAATAGAATAGAATAATAGTTTTCTAGTTCAACCCCCTGCTCAGGTGAAAAACCATCTACCATTTCGGACAAATGGTTGTCCAATCTCTTTTTAAAAACTTCCAGTGTTGGGAGCATTCACAACTTCTGGAGGCAAGTTGTTCCACGGATTCATGGTTCTAACTGTCCGGAAATTTCTCCTGCCTTCCCCAGTGAGGAACCTGACTGCTCAAACGCCGTATGAAATATCCGCCTGGGCCAAGACGGAACTGGGGGACAGCCCGCTGTCTTTCGCACACGTGGTGACCCGCGGCACAAGGCCCTTCCCGCCCAGCCTGAAGGCCAAAGCGGTCAACCAGACAGCCGTCGAATGCAACTGGAGCGGGCCAAGGAATGTGGTAAAAATGCGATTTCTTGGATTCATCCCATGGACTGAAAATGTCTGAAAACCCTGGGACTAAAGGATTCTGGGCCGTTATTTACAGCAGGGGTCTCCAACCATGGCAACTTGGAAGACTTGTGGACTTCAACTCCAAGAATTCAACTCCAAGAATTCCTCAGCCAGCTTTGCTTTGCTGGCTGAGGATTCTGGGCGTTATTTACAGCAGGGGTCTCCAACCATGGCAACTTGGAAGACTTGTGGACTTCAACTCAAGAATTCCTCAGCCAGCTTTGCTTTGCTGGCTGAGGATTCTGGGCCGTTATTTACAGCAGGGGTCTCCAACCATGGCAACTTGGAAGACTTGTGGACTTCAACTCAAGAATTCAACTCAAGAATTCCTCAGCCAGCTTTGCTTTGCTGGCTGAGGATTCTGGGCGTTATTTACAGCAGGGGTCTCCAACCATGGCAACTTGGAAGACTTGTGGACTTCAACTCCAAGAATTCCTCAGCCAGCTTTGCTTTGCTGGCTGAGGATTCTGGGCGTTATTTACAGCAGGGGTCTCCAACCATGGCAACTTGGAAGACTTGTGGACTTCAACTCAAGAATTCCTCAGCCAGCTTTGCTTTGCTGGCTGAGGATTCTGGGCCGTTATTTACAGCAGGGGTCTCCAACCATGGCAACTTGGAAGACTTGTGGACTTCAACTCAAGAATTCCTCAGCCAGCTTTGCTTTGCTGGCTGAGGATTCTGGGCGTTATTTACAGCAGGGGTCTCCAACCATGGCAACTTGGAAGACTTGTGGACTTCAACTCAAGAATTCCTCAGCCAGCTTTGCTTTGCTGGCTGAGGATTCTGGGCGTTATTTACAGCAGGGGTCTCAACCATGGCAACTTGGAAGACTTGTGGACTTCAACTCAAGAATTCCTCAGCCAGCTTTGCTTTGCTGGCTGAGGATTCTGGGCGTTATTTACAGCAGGGGTCTCCAACCATGGCAACTTGGAAGACTTGTGGACTTCAACTCAAGAATTCCTCAGCCAGCTTTGCTTTGCTGGCTGAGGATTCTGGGCGTTATTTACAGCAGGGGTCTCCAACCATGGCAACTTGGAAGACTTGTGGACTTCAACTCAAGAATTCCTCAGCCAGCTTTGCTTTGCTGGCTGAGGATTCTGGGCCGTTATTTACAGCAGGGGTCTCCAACCATGGCAACTTGGAAGACTTGTGGACTTCAACTCAAGAATTCAACTCAAGAATTCAACTCCAAGAATTCAACTCAAGAATTCCTCAGCCAGCTTTGCTTTGCTGGCTGAGGATTCTGGGCGTTATTTACAGCAGGGGTCTCCAACCATGGCAACTTGGAAGACTTGTGGACTTCAACTCCAAGAATTCCTCAGCCAGCTTTGCTTTGCTGGCTGAGGATTCTGGGCGTTATTTACAGCAGGGGTCTCCAACCATGGCAACTTGGAAGACTTGTGGACTTCAACTCCAAGAATTCCTCAGCCAGCTTTGCTTTGCTGGCTGAGGATTCTGGGCGTTATTTACAGCAGGGGTCTCCAACCATGGCAACTTGGAAGACTTGTGGACTTCAACTCCAAGAATTCCTCAGCCAGCTTTGCTTTGCTGGCTGAGGATTCTGGGCGTTATTTACAGCAGGGGTCTCCAACCATGGCAACTTGGAAGACTTGTGGACTTCAACTCCAAGAATTCAACTCCAAGAATTCAACTCCAAGAATTCAACTCCAAGAATTCAACTCAAGAATTCCTCAGCCAGCTTTGCTTTGCTGGCTGAGGATTCTGGGCGTTATTTACAGCAGGGGTCTCCAACCATGGCAACTTGGAAGACTTGTGGACTTCAACTCCAAGAATTCAACTCCAAGAATTCAACTCCAAGAATTCAACTCCAAGAATTCAACTCCAAGAATTCAACTCAAGAATTCAACTCCAAGAATTCAACTCCAAGAATTCAACTCCAAGAATTCAACTCCAAGAATTCAACTCAAGAATTCAACTCCAAGAATTCAACTCCAAGAATTCAACTCCAAGAATTCAACTCCAAGAATTCAACTCCAAGAATTCAACTCCAAGAATTCCTCAGCCAGCTTTGCTTTGCTGGCTGAGGATTCTGGGCGTTATTTACAGCAGGGGTCTCCAACCATGGCAACTTGGAAGACTTGTGGACTTCAACTCCAAGAATTCCTCAGCCAGCTTTGCTTTGCTGGCTGAGGGATTCTGGGAGTTGAAGTCCACAAGTCTTCAAGTTGCCAAGGTTGGAGACCCCTGATTTACAGGACAGCAGAATTAGCATGTTTATTAATTCTTCCTTATTTCCTCTCCACCCTGGGCAGATATACGGCATATTTTATGCCACATCCTTCCTGGAACTCTATCGGAATCCTAGCAATGCGACTACAACTCTCCACAATATGACTGTGATTGTTAACCGGGATGAGCAGTACTTATTCCTGGTAAGGATGGACTTTCCATTAATTCCATTAATTCTTTTTGGGAATTTCTGCAGAAACTTAACTGAAATACAGATGAGAGAGGAGATTTGGAAGTTGTTCCTGTAGTATCCTTTAAACAGATGTTTGGGTGGGGGGTCATACGCGGTGCTAAGCTGTAGTTTAACCACGATTTGTCCAACGTGCTCTCTTAGCTTAGAGTGAGCTTTTTGCTCCTTATCACGGTGGAATTCAACTTCTTTGATTGAGTAGTTGGTGGAACGTAAGTTATGAAAGAATGGAAACCACGGGTTTGCCAAGAAGCTAAACCAGATCTAATAGTCCATGTCAGTTAGATTCAGGCGATGTTTCGCAGTAGTAGGTTCCACTTACCTTCACTACTGGTTTGGAACTGTGAGTGCCCGCATGCGCGCACAGAACCTTCTTCGCATGCACAGGATGTTTGTGATGACGTTCTGGCGGGTGGACGGAGCCTCCCGCCGCTGCCACTACCGGTTCCCCCGAACCGGGGCAAACCGGTAGAAAACCCGCCACTGATGCTTCGTGATCTGGAAAATCCACATTGTACTTTTCAGGAATGAATTGCTCTACTTGTTATCTCGTTTCCTCTAGGTGCGAGTTATTTCTCCGTACCAAGGACCACCCTCAGATTACATTGTTGTGAAGATGATTCCTGACAATCGCCTTCCCCCTCGACACCTTCACGCTGTCCACCTATCAAAAACATTTGCCATCATTAAATGGGAGTCGCCTTACGATTCCCCAGATCAAGATATGGTAAGTGGGTTGCGTCAGTCCAAGCTTGGCCCGATGTTGACTCCATGTATGGTTGGAGCCCAGCGATGGTATTCAGCTGGTTCGGACCGTTTTGAGTGAACCGGTAGTGCCGACCTGTGGGTGGGGCTGCCCACCTGCCCTGGCACTATGCCGTCCTATTTAGCCACGTTTTCTAAGCTGCGTACAAGCCATGCACAAGAGCAAAGTTGGAAGGCAAGGAAAATGAGTGTGTGTACCCATGCTCACATTTTTGGTGCGCAGCGAACCGGTGATAAAATTATGTGAAACCCACCTCTGTCGGGGTCTCATGACTATGGTTGGTAGAGCACTTATATACCTTTCTTCTTCTGGAAAGGTCAGGAAATCTGTCCAGCCTTGTTAGCGCCAATGGGAAGACTTTGGAGCATGGTTAGCCTTGATAGATTAAACGGAATTATTGTATTGAGGTCATCACCAATCTGGGGAAGATACATTCACCGTTGCTTGGATTGGCCTGCATCTCGCTGAGGGACCTTGTGATCTGTGGTCCTCACAAGGTAGAACACTAGACCAAGCTTGGTGAACTGATCCATAAACATGGAACCCTAGAACCCATACACATGGAACCTCAGTGCCAGAGGGGGTGGGTTCAACACAGGATGCTAGCTTTCGATTCCAAGGTTAATTATTTAATTAATCCAAGGTCAATACTGTCCTAGGTGGGATTTAGCCTTTTTCGGCCAAATTCTCAATGGATCTCTTTTTCCCCTAAAGCACTGTCTTTCAACCTCGTCAATTTTAAGATGCATGGACTTCAACACCCAGAATTCCCCAGCCAGCCATGGCTGGTTGGGGAATTCTGGGAGTAGAAGTCCATGACCTCTTCAAGTTGTCAAAGTTGAAAGACATTGTCCTAAAAAGATGCTCCAACTGGGATACAATACTTCGTGCTGGAGGTTGAAGGACGTTGTATCTCCCATGTCCGAGTTTCCACCTTCGCTTCTCCCCAGTTGTATGCAGTAGCTGTGAAAGACTTAATAAGAAAGACGGATCGAAACTACAAGGTGAAAACCCGAAACAGCACGGTGGAATATACCATCAAAAAACTGGACCCCGGCGGAAGATACCACATCGTTATACAGCTAGGAAACATGAGCAAAGAAGCTAGTTTGAAAATCAACACAGGTAAAGTGTATTTTGGTATAAGGGCCAAACATCATCCAGAGCGTGAGTCCCATTGAATTCAATGGATCTTTTATGTTCCCTGCCTTTACTAAGAAGTTGCTAGTATATTTACCTGTCATATCCACCTGTCTCTCCAATGTTTGTTACAGTATCCTTGGCTGCGCCGGATGCTTTAAAGATTATACCAGAAAATGACCACATCTTGTTATTTTGGAAGAGCTTAGCCTTGAAAGAAAACCAATTTAATGAAACCCGGGTAGGTTGCCAGTTGTGTTACAATGACACTCTTTCCCATCTCCGCCGCATTTTCTTTGACCTCTTCAGTGGATCCCTAGGGTTGCATGCAAACTGGTTGTGTTCACGCAATGCGCTGAGCCACGGTTGCCGGAATCGTGGTTTATTGGTTTACTGTATTTTTCGGACTATAAGACGCACCGGAGTATAAGACGCACCTTAGTTTTTGGGGAAGAAAATAAGAAAAAAGCTGATTGGCAGGTGGATCAGCCTCCCGAAATACCCCCAATCAGCTGTTCCCAGAGGTGAATTTTAGCAACAGTTTCCTTGGTTGTGAGCTCTGTGCCTTGCTTTTTTTGGCTTTTTTTTCTGCCTCTGAAAGCCTCCAAAACAGAACTTCAGAAAAAAAAGCCTCTGAAGCTCTGTTTGGGAGCTTCTTTTCTGAAGCTCTGTTTGGGGCTTTTTTCCAAGCTCTGTTTGGGGCTTTTTTTTCTGAAGCTCTGTTTGGGGGCTTTTTTTCTGAAGCTCTGTTAGGAGCTTCTTTTCTGAAGCTCTGTTTGGGGGCTTTTTTTTCTGAAGCTCTGTTTGGGGGCTTTTTTTCTGAAGCTCTGTTAGGGGCTTCTTTTCTGAAGCTCTGTTTGGGGGCTTCTTTTCTGAAGCTCTGTTTGGGGGCTTTTTTTCTGAAGCTCTGTTTGGGGGCTTCTTTTCTGAAGCTCTGTTTGGGGGCTTTTTTTCTGAAGCTCTGTTCGGGGGCTTCTTTTCTGAAGCTCTGTTTTGGAGCTTCTTTTCTGAAGCTCTGCTTGGGAGCTTCTTTTCTGAAGCTCTGTTCGGGGGCTTCTTTTCTGAACCTCTGTTTGGGGGCTTTTTTTCTAAGCTCCATGAAACTCGGTTTGGGGCTTTTTTTCTGAAGCTCCGTTTCTGATGCTTTTTTTCAGCCTCTGAAACCTCCGTTTGAGAAGTTGGACAGGACTACATTTGGAGTATAAGACTCCAGATTTTCACCCTCTTTTCACCCTTTTTTTCCCCTAAAAGTACGGTATTTACATTGCACAGGACCATATACAAAGCATGATTTGCAGATCGCGCTGTCAAGAGTTAAGTAACAGAATAAGTCCAAACAAAATGGTTTTGCTTGTGCAATACATGATTATTATTAGTTTAAATGTGTTGGCCACCCAACTCCAATGAACTCCAGATAAACCCTCCATAAAAACAGCTAAAAAAACTGGGCTGAGTAAATCTATTTGAGCTTTACTCAGCCCAGACTAAAACAATCTAAGGAATAACAACATCAATGGAACAAAACAAAACAGAACAGGGGCCTCCAAACAAATAATTATAAACTCCAAGCCCAGGTTTTCTGCAGCCCTAGGAGAAGGGATGCTGTCACCTAATGCTGTCAACCAATGGTTTTCAACTTGGCAACTAAAACATAGGTGGACCTTAACTCCTAGAATTCCCCCAAGTTCTGGGAGTTGAAGTCCATCCATCTTTTGGGAATTGAAGTCCATACATCTTGTCAACCATGCTAAGATTGAGAAACATTGCTGTATTATTTATTTTTATTTTTTATTTTATTTTTATTTGCATTTATATCCCACCCTTCTCCGAAGACTTAGGGCGGCTTACACTATGTTAAGCATTAGTCTTCATCCATTTGTATATTATATACAAAGTCAACTTATTGCCCCCAACAATCTGGGTCCTCATTTTACCTACCTTATAAAGGATGGAAGGCTGAGTCAACCTTGGGCCTGGTGGGGCTTGAACCTGCAGTAATTGCAAGCAGCTGCTGTTAATAACAGATTGTCTTAGCAGTCTGAGCCACCAGAGGCCTGTAGAGCAGGGGTGTCAAACTCAAGGCCCAGGGGCCGGATCCGATCCATGGGGTGCTTAGATCCGGTTCGTGGGGCCGCCCTCAAAACAGTGATGTGCTGGCTTCCGGTGCCTCTGCCAGCGAAAACAGAACCGGGAGGGCCATGCGCGACCCTCCCGAGCTCCGTTTTCGCTGGCAGAGGGTTGTAGGAGGCCATTGCAGCAAAAAATGGAGCTCGGGAGCCTGTTTTCGCTGGCAGAGCACTTGGGCCACCACAGGCGCCCCCCGATATGAGTGATGTCAAGCTGGCCATGCCCATTCTAGCCATGCCTCTCCCCCCCCCCAGCCCAATCTTGGTACAGACCTCAGCAAAATCGAGTTTGACACCCCCGCTGCAGAGTAAGGGAAAATGGAATGAAATACCACCAACGTGAAAGCAAATAGTGCACCTCAATGTTCTGTCTCCTTCCCCACTTCGGAGTAACGAGCTGGCCTTCAGCCAGTGGATTCACGGCTCTTATCGGTCCTGGCAGAGAAATCGCAGCTGCCTGCCAAAGTTCAAACAAATGACTCACGTAGCAAGACTTTCAGCTCTTTTTGAAACAGATCAGCTAAACTTTGCTTCCCGTGGAGTGAGAGCAGTCCCAAAGCTCCTTATATATCCTGTGGGGTGGGGCTCCTGCCCCACCCTTCCCTTTGATGACGCCGCCTCTCTAATCTTCTGAAGCGCGGGTCAATCCAAGCTTGATTATTATTATTATCAGCTGGGTCTGAAGGCGTAGCCTGGGGAAGGGAGGAATCAGGGGATGACGGCCTCATTATATCCTCCGACTCGTCTGGTTCTGGCTGCTGGAGCCGAGCCAAAGGCATCGGTGCTCCCGTGGTAAGCCTTACCGGCCCTTCCCCCTCACTTTCGGAGTCACTGTCGGGCATGGGGCCAGGTTCGGGGGCTGGAGTCACAACACTCAGATGGATGTCAAACTTCATAACCATCATCTACAAGGCATTAGGAGTTCTGGAAAATAAAGTTTTCCCTGCCTTTTCTGTTCCTCCTCTGACAATTCTAAATACTTCCGTTCACCTTGAAGGTCTTCACCTTGAAGGTGTTCACCGTTCACCTGGAAGGTGTTCTTTCCACCTTCAGGGCTATGAGGTGCACATGTTTGACAGCGGGACCAACACTACATCGTATCTGGGGAACACGACGGAGAACGTCTTCAAGGTTTCCCACCTGAAGGCCGGCCACAATTACTCCTTCACAGTGCAAGCAAGATGTCTCTATAGTGGGCAGATGTGTGGAGAGCCTGCCACTCTTCTTTACAGTGAGCTGGGAAGAGGTAGGAAGGTCTCCATCTCCTCATGGTCACTTCTCTACAGCATCTCTTGTTTGGACCCCGAGAAAGAGAGAGAAAGGGAGGGAGTGGGAGAGGAGGAGAGAGGGAGAAGAGTTTAGATCCTTCCTCATTTTCCAGTTGGCCAATGTCAGGTCTTCTGCTCAACAGTCGGATGTTGAGAATGACTTTGACCTTATTCTGAGAACTTCTTGGTATCAAGTGAAGCTTTGCGAGTTCTATATTCTTTCATCTTTTTCTCTTTCTGCAGATGGAGATGCCAGTGCATCCATATTGGGCAAATCTAAGGATGTTGCTGCCATTGTGGTGCCCGTCTTGTTTCTTTTACTAGTGACGGTGGGCGTCGGGTTTGTGGTCTTGTACATGAGGCATCGAAGGCTTCAAAATAGCTTCACAGCTTTTGCCAACAGTCACTACAACTCCCGACTGGGCTCCGCCGTATTCTCCTCTGGAGATGACTTAGGTAAGTGAGGGCTGAGCCTTAGGAAGGCTTAGGTGGAATTCAGAAGCACAGCTGGATTTAATATCAAGCTTTCAAACTGTGCCTGCTCTACCTGGACCGAGGTTTAGCTTGTTAAGATTTCCACTGCAGCCACCTCCAGAGTCCATTAGAGTTGGGTGGTGAATGAATGAATGAATGAATGAATGAATGCTTTAATTTGGGTTCCTTTATTGAGTTTGGAGAGTTTGGATTAAGTAGCTTCATTGGGCTTTTTATATATAGAGATAGATAGATAATAGATAGATAGATAGATAGATAGATAGATAGATAGATAGATAGATAGATAGATAGATAGATAATAGATGATAGCTAGATAAGTAGAAAGATAGATATATGTGTGTGTGTGAGAGAGAGAGAGAGTGAGAGACAGAGAGACAGATAGATAGATGGATGATAGATGATAGATAAATAGATAATGCATGATAGATAGATGATTGTTGATAGATGATAGATAGATGATAGATAATAGATAAAGAGATGATAGATAAATAGATGATAGATAATAGATAGATAAAGAGATGATAGATAGATAGATAGATAGATAGATAGATAGATAGATAGATAGATAGATAGATAGAGGTAGAAAGATAGATTGATTATATATATATATATACATATACATACATATACATATATATATATACATATATATATACATTGCTCCCAGAAGCACGAAGCTGAAGCCTGAAGATGACGAATGAGACTTCGTCGAAACGTCACCAAGACACTTCCAATTTTACACGGGAGAAAACCCGAACAACCAAAGACCTACATACAAACACCCGTGAAAACCTCAGAAAACAAGTATATGTATATGTGTGTGTGTATATATATATGTATATATATATGTATATATGTATATATATATATATATAGAGAGAGAGAGAGAGAGAGAGAGAGAGAGAGAGAGAGAGAGAGATAGATAAATGGATGATAGATGATAGATAGATAGATAGATAGATAGATAGATAGATAGATAGATAGATAGATAGATAGATAGATAGATAGATAAATGATAGGCAGACAGGGAAATAAATTAATTCTCCTCCCCTTTATATAACAGGTCTACAAGTAGTTATAAGCTCTCCTGCCCCTATTTAACCAGAATACTATGTTAAATAAACAATATTCCAGGTGATCTCTTATCTGATAATGAAATTGATCCAACATCTGATCATAATATATACGTAAAAGGTAATATTAAAAAAAAAAACCAGTCCACAGATTAGACCACACATTGCACTAGTCTTCAAATCCTCCCCCCCCCCAAATTAACCATCTTTTATTGGGCTTTTCCAAACTGATGATTCTATGGATCAGGGGTCTCCAACCTTGAAATCTTGAAGACTTGTGGACTTCAACTCCCAAAATTTCTGAATTCTGGGAGTTGAAGTCCACAAGTCTTCAAGTTGCCAAGGTTGGATACCCCTGCTATGGATGATGGTGAGGAGGTAGGGATGGTCCCCAGTGACCTTCATGCTCACCTCTACCCTTCTTCGTGTCTTCAATGTCTCTCATTGTCACTGTGTGTCAACATAAACCTTGTGGCTTGATTTACCAGGAGATGAAGACGACGAAGCCGCAATGATTACGGGTTTCTCAGACGACGTCCCCATGGTAATAGCGTGAAGAAGGTTTCTGGTTCCGGAAAGCAAAAAAAACAAAAAACAAAATATGGTGTAAATATTTTATTTGATAAAGAAAAAAAAAGTCAACTGTTTATTTTAAAAAAAACAAAACTGAAAAGCACTTTTGAGTTGCAATACATTATTTTTGTATCGGCTGAAAAAGAAAACAAACAAAAAAAAAAAGAAATGATGATTACACTTTGTAGCACACGGCTGTGAAATTTCAAATCAGGTTGATTTAAGCGAGTATTTTTCCGGGGTTGGGTTTCTTTCCTTGTTCTTCTTTTCCAAACTTCATTTTGGTCTGAACGTTTCCTGAGCAGACTTTTGATTCTGTGAGGACTTTCCCACTGGTAATGACTTTGATCCTCTGAGAACTTGTGAGCGGTTGGGACGCTTCTTCTGGCTTTGAAGAAGTCAGATGGAAACCAAAGGACAGTCTGTCGTTACAAGGGAACCCTTCTTTGCAATGTGCATTAATGAAATGGTATGGTCTCCTCAGGTTCTCCATTGTCCTGTGTTGTCAGTGGAGATGCTCAGTCATCCAGGTCATGGTTGTCTCAAAGGTTGTCTCCTTGATTAGTTTCCATCCATTATTCCAAAGGTGCTTTTTTTAGTTTTTCAAGAGGCTTTCTGGTTTTTCTTTGAAGACGTTTCATTCAGCTTTTTCAAGACAGATTAATGGAGCTGGAAGGGACCTTATAAGTCATCTGGTCCAACCATCCACTCAAGCAGGAGACCCTACACCATTTCTGACAAATGGCAGTCCAATCTCTACTTGAAAGTCTCAACTGATGAAGCTCCCACAATTTCCGAAGGCAACTTCTGTTCCATGGGTTGATTGTTCTCACTGTCAGAAAGCTCCTCCATCATTTCTAGGTTGAATCTCTCCTTGGTCAGTTTCCATCCATTATTCCTTGTCTGGCCTTCAGGTGCTTTAGAAACCAGCTTGACCCCCTCCTATCTTTATTTGGGGGTTCAATATTTGGACCCCCTTCCAAATATTGGAAGACTGCTATCATGTCTCCCCTGGTCCTTCTTTTCATTAAACGAGACATACCCAGTTCCTGCAACAGTTCTTCATATGTTTTAGCTTCCAGTCACCTAATTATCCTGGTTGCTCTTCTCTGCACTCTTTCTAGAGTCTCCACATCTTTTTTATAGTATGGTGACCAAAACTGGATGCAGTACTCTAGGTGGGGCCTTACTAGGGCTTTATAGAGTGGTCTTAGTACCTCCCTTGATCTTGATTGTATCCCACTGTTCATGCAATTTAGGATGAAGGAACTTCTTGGATGGGGAGCGAAACATCTTCAAAGAAAAACCAGTTGCCTCTTTTAAAAATAAAAAGCACATGTGTTCCACATTACTGACTGTAATGGGCATCATGTGGGATGGAACTATTTCCATTTATCTTTTTTCCAGGGTTAAACCACTGCAGAATTTCCCCCCCCCCCCACCTTTTGATGTGAAGTAACGAGTCAAACAAGAGATGGGAGCATTGTTGAACTGTTGTCCGTGCCAGCCACAGAATGCCAGTCCCTTATCTCTAGTCTGACTTCTGCAAGTCGGCTCGATATTACTCAAAGAGATTTGTAGGAATCCCCTTGAGTTGTTGGCTTGACCGTCTTGGGGAGGAGGCACTGATTTTCTTCCTCTGTCCCTTAAGTGATGAGTTGGAGTCTCACCTCCTGCCGGCCAGCTGGTATTTGGGCCTCTGCCGCGCATGCGCAGGGGGCATTTGAGGGGCTGCGCGCCCATGCGTGGGGGGCAGGGCACATGCCCGGGGCCATGTGCACACTTTATTTTGGAGAGACAGGCGTGCGTGTGCATTTGTGTGCACTTTGGGCTC
This sequence comes from Ahaetulla prasina, assembly GCF_028640845.1. Classification (NCBI taxonomy): domain Eukaryota; kingdom Metazoa; phylum Chordata; class Lepidosauria; order Squamata; family Colubridae; genus Ahaetulla; species Ahaetulla prasina. The sequence continues at coordinate 13,553,016 of NC_080547.1, forward strand.
TCAGTCCAGAAAAGGTTAACCATCACTGTTCTACTGGATGAAGACAGATCCTAGAAGCAGGGAACATGGAACAATATGGATAGCTTAGCTCCAGGGATGGGCCTTTGATTGTCAAGTCCCAAATGCCGTTATCCTCCACTCCTTACCCACCTTCGTTTCCTACTTCCCGGAGGTGTTTGGCTCTTCATTTCATTCTCCATTATTATTACTTTTTGAAACGTTGCTGCTACAAAGCCCTGTCGTTTTTAGGGACATTTGCTCAAAATCTACGCCCCAGATTCACGAAGTTTCTTCAGAATAACCTGGTTCTCTCAGGATCAATTTCAACCATCTTTCAGGTTTTCTTTCTATTTGTGTGTTTCTTTTTCCTACAGCAAAAAAGAAAAAGTTATTTTAAAAAAATGTTCAGGAAATCTGTACTTATGTCTATATCTGTCTATAAAGAGAGAAGGAATCGTTCATTCCTTAAGGTTTTACAGTGACCGAAAGACTAAAAAGTTATTTGTATTATGTTTTATAGGAGGGGTGGGGTTTTGTTTCTGGGTTTATTTTTTATTATTTGTGGTCGGTTTCAACTAATTTATTAGGAAATCTGCTTTTGATCAGAGTTCCAAATTCTCAGTCATGCACATATTGTTGGTTAGCGAGACGTCACTTTAATCTATTTTTATTTTATTTTTTTGCTAAACTTTGGGTTGTTTGTTTTCTGTCGCCTGTAGTTGCATCCGGCATTGTTTTGCCGCAGTAAAACACAAAACACAACCTATTTTTTATCTCTGAATACTTTTTCAGGCTTTGTGAGAAAGTTAAAAAATGGTCAGGCGGGTAGAATGAAAATCTTGCTAAGTTGTCACACCGAGGGCTTAAATGTTTTCTGCAGATTATTTTGCACGTGTTCATAGATGCAAAAACAAAACGAAACAAAACAAAAAAGGTACAACAATTCTACTTTGTTCTGTTTTTTTCTTATTGCTTCGTCTGGCCTCTGTAGGAGCCTCGAGGGGGTTGGGATGCAGGCCCATTTCGCAAACAATATTTTACAAGACGGGACTTTCCCTTTATTGACATGGAAACGTCAATGCAAACAATCTATTGCTTTGCATAATAGCAACAGCACTTAGACTTATATACCGCTTTACAGTGATTTACGGCTCTCTCTAAGCCGTTTACAGAATCAGTATGTTTTCCCCCAACAATCTGGGTCCTCATTTTACCCACCTTGGAAGGATGGAAGGATGAGTCAACCTTGAGCTGGTCAGGATCGAACTCCTGGCTGAGGGCAGAGTTAGCCTGCAATAGTGCATTCTAACTACTGTGAAGGGAAGGAAGGAAGGAAGGAAGGAAGGAAGGAACCTCTAGCTAAGATTCTGTGCAGTTCGGAAAACCCCCAAATACCATTCCTGGCTGGCCCCGCCCACCCCGCCCCTCCCAGGAGTCTCCACATGGGCCGTTTTGGCTGCAGGTAAGAGCAGGGCACGTGCGGAGGCTTGGGGAGGGCAAAAAATGGGCCTACCAGAAGTTCAGGAAGGCCTCCAGAGCCTGGGGAGGCTGTTTTCACCCTCCTGGAGGCTCAAGGAATGCCTCTGGAGGCCGGGGAGGGCAAAAACGCCCCTCCCATTGTGGTGCAGGAGGCCAACTAGGCCACGCCCACTATGGCCACACCCACCCAACAACCAGACAGAAAACCCCTTGCTAAAATTTTTACCAGGGCAAAATTTTTTATTTTTCCATAATAATTCCCACAATTTGACCAGTGTACAATACAATCACTTATCCAACAATCGATCCTATACTCAAATTATACTCAATCAGGGCTGCTCGACCGCCACTCCCTCCCTTAATCCTTTCTACCCTTCTCATCCTTCTTCGACTTTCCCCACCATCCTTCTCCTCACTTTCCTACTTCCCCGTCTCTTTCCCACTTCTTACTACCATCTTTTCTAACCCTCTATCTTCTCCTCCTTCTTCTCCTCCTATCCTTTCTTCTCCCTCCCTTCTTTCCTACCTACCTACCTGCCTACCTACTTTCTTCCTTCTTTACTCCTCTTTCCTTACCCTTTCCCTTCGGGAGTGGTTACCGAGCAGTCCCGACTTTACACCATTCCAACTTGTTTAATTCTATCATTATTCCTGTACAATGGCAACCAATCAATTTATAGTCTTCCCCTTCCCCCCCCCCCATTTCCCCCCTCCTCCCCCCCGAGACTTCCCAGAACAGAATACAGGGTATTGTAACTAACAAACATAATCTAAAATATAACATAAAACATATTCTTGCTAAAAATTTTGAAGCCCACCCCTGGATGGAGCCCATCCTCGGGGAACTTCTCTCTACTGGAATGTGTGCGTTGAGCTGTTCTATGCTTAAAACAGCCCAAAGGCCTTGCCATTTGTCAGAAATGGTGTAGGGTCTCCTGCTTGAGCTGGGGGTTGGACTAGATGACCTATCGGGTCCCTTCCAGCTCTGTGAATCTGATCTGATCTGAAGTTCCCTGAGGATGGGCTCCAGCACGGGTCTGAAAGCTCGGAAGGCTAATGTTGTGTCTTGCCCACTCTCACCGCAGCCAGGGTCTGCTTCTGGTCCCTGGTGACCGACCCAGATTGGATCCTGGAATCTCCATATTTCAGATCTCAGGAGTGGAACCACAAATCTATGGAGGTTAGGATCTAATAGCATTGCCCGGGTAAAGCGGGTCTTGGAGAATCTGATGTTCCAAAATTGCTCTTATTTCCATATGGAATTTTGATTCATTATTTTCAATACCTTGGCCCGGAATGGTCACTTCCCACATTGGTTATCTTCTGGGGATGCTTTGAGTCCCCTCTGACATCTCATTTTGAAGAACAACAATCGGAGAAGCACAAAACAAAACAAAAAACACCATTTAACGCTCTCAGGTAGTTCAGCAGCCCAGCTGAACTCATGTTAAATGCTATTAAGTTGATTTTTGCTGCTGCTTTCCCATCAAAAAACGTGTTTTGGTTAAAGAAAAATGAGGATGAAAGAGCTTGGTTGAGTTGGGCTTTTCAGAAACGGGCCTCATTTTTAATTAAGAGCGTTTCTCAATCGCAGGTATCCGTAGACCCTCTACATACAGAACGGAATAACAAGAGTTGGAAGGGACCTTGCAGGTCATCTAGTCCAACCCCCCACCAAACAGGAGACCCTATACCATTTTTGACAGGTGGCAGCCCAGACTCTTCTTGAAAGCTTCCAGGGATGAAGCTCCCACAACTTCCGAAGGCAACTTCTGTTCCATTGGTTGATTGTTCTCACGTTCAGAAAATTTCTCCTTGTTTCCAGGTTGAATCTCTCCTGGATCAGTTTCCATCCATTATTCCTTGTCTGGCCTTCAGGTGCTTTGGAAAATAGCGTAACCCCCCCTCCTCTCTGTGGCAGCCCCTCAAATATTGGAAGACTGCTATCCTGTCTTCCCTGGACCTTCTCTTCACTAGACTAGCTATGTCTTCTGTCCATCCATGGTTCATTCAGATGTCTTTCTTTTTCTTTCTTCCCTTCTTTCTTTCTTTCTTTCCTTCCTTCCTTCCTTCCTTCCTTCCTTCCTTCCTTCCTTCCTTCCTTCCTTCCTTCCTTCCTTCCACTTTCCTCCCTCCTTCCTTCCTTCCTTGCTATCGTCTATTATCAATCATCATTTATATCTATCATCTCTATATCTGTTTATATCTATCAATCAATCATCTGTCTGTCTATCATTTGTCTATCTATCCTCTGTGTATCTATCTCATTCTCTCTCTCACACACACATCTATGTCTGCCTGCCTGCCTATCTGTCTCTGTGTTTCTAACCATCCATCCATCTATCATCTAACTTGCTATCATCTATTACCCATCATCATCATTTATATATATATCATCTCTATATCTGTTTATATCTATCTTTCAATCATCTATCTATCATTTGTCTATCATCTATCCTCTGTGTATCTCTCTCATTCTTTCTCTTACACACACACATCTATGTCTGCCTGCCTGCCTGCCTATCTGTCTGTCTGTCTGTCTGTCTGTCTGTCTGTCTGTCTGTCTGTCTATCTATCTATCTATCTATCTATCTATCTATCTATCTATCTATCTATCTATCTATCTAGCCATCCATCCATCTATCATCTATCTTGCTATCATCTATCATCACCATTTATATCTATCATCTCTATATCTGTTTATATCTATCGTCTATCTATCTCTCAATCATCTGTCTATCATTTGTCTCATCTATCCTCTGTGTATCTCTCTTTCTCTCTCTCACACACACATCTATCTATTATCTATTATCAATCGTCATCATCTATATCTATGTATCATCTGTTTGTTTATATCTTATCATCTCTCTATCTCAATCATCTATCTGTCTGTCTATATCTCTTATCATTTGTCTATCCCCTCTCTCTTTCTCTCTGTCTCTTGTCTATATGTCTATGTCTCTGCTGAATAGCATCGTAACATAGCTTGGCTAACAAAAACGGCCAAAATGAAATAGAGCGTATACAAAGGCTTGATCTTAGAAAGGAAAAATGCTTGCAGAGTTGACCAAGAGGTATTGTGTTCTTTGGGCCAGTGGCCAGTTTGACAGCCAAATCCGGCAGGTGGTGCTAAAAAGCAAAGGAAGAAAAGCCAAAAAAAAAAAAAAAGCCACCCAGAATGACAAAAAGCAGATGTGATTCACCTCCTGCTCCTTGCCAATAGCCTTGGGCTTGCTTTTGTGCTTCCTAGTTAAAGTCAAAACACTCCCTGGTATTGAAGATCAGGAAGACCAACTTCTCAGCGCACACAAAAGTCTCGGATTTAAACTTTTAAGGCAACCATCTCTGGGCGACGAACATCTGGATAACGGTTAGGATGGTGGCTGCAAGAAAATGGAGGATTTTTTCTTTCTTTTTTTCTTTTCTGTCTTTTTTGCTAAATGGTGAGGTAATCCTAGCTGGTCTACTTCGTTCAGTCCACCTGAAATGAATTTGCTTTCGTCTGCCTCTTAGTTTTGGTTAGGTCTATCCTGATCTATCTGTGGCTGCTTTTCCTTCAATTCTCCTTCTCTACTGCAAAAAAAAAAAAATTAAAAATAAATAAACCGGGCTATTAAAGGCAGAAATCAGTACTGCATATTGTGCTATTAAGTTGGTATTAAGTATTAAGTTAGTATTCCTTGCGTATCAATAAATCTAGATTTGTGTGTAGTTTAAGTCATTCAAGTAATTTAAACTGGGGGTCTCCAACCTTGGCAACTTTAAGCCTAGAGGACTTCAACTCCCAGAATTCCCCAGGCAGCTTGTTCTTTGTTCCAGAAATTATTTGAGTTCCAGATGAGTTCTCGCCATTGTAATATTTTGTTTAACCCAACTCACTCTGGCTGGCTGGCTGGCTGGCTGGGGAATTCTGGGAGTTGAAGTCCACCAGGCTTAAAAGTTGCCAAGGTTGGAGACCACTGGTTTAAACAATGAAGTATCACTGAGATGTGAATCTAATACAAAATCTACCTTCATTTAATTGTCTAAATTACATATGGATATACATATTTCATTATTTTAAGAAACCCAGTGCAGTCCATCTTGGCAGTAATAAAACAAAACAAAACACAGCAGACATCATCCTTGAGAACAAAGCCACAAACCTCTCTGTTTTTCTAAAGACCCACAAGCTGTGTTTCGAACAGCCCATTTTGCAGCCAAGAGACCCAGCATAACATCCCCATGCTTTCTATCTAGTGTAAAAACTCTCGAAATGTCCAAAACGGGGAAAATTGGCACCCTTTGAAGAAGTCTTTAGTGGGTTTCTATTTTGAATAGAATAGAATAGAATAGAATTTTATTGGCCAAGTGTGATTGGACACACAAGGAATTTGTCTTGGTGCATATGCTCTCAGTGTACATAAAAGAAAAGATACGTTCATCAAGGTACAACATTTACAACACAAATGATGGTCAATATATCAATATAAATCATAAGGATTGCCAGCAACAAGTTATAGTCATACAGTCATAAATGGAAAGAGATTGGTGATGGGAACGATGAGAAGATTAATAGTAGTGCAGATTCAGTAAATAGTCTGACAGTGTTGATGGAATTATTTGTTTAGCAGAGTGATGGCCTTTGGGAAAAAACTGTTCTTGTGTCTAGTTGTTCTGGTGTGCAGTGCTCTATAGCGTCGTTTTGAGGGTAGGAGTTGAAACAGTTTATGTCCAAGATGTGAGGGGTCTGTAAATATTTTCACGGCCCTCTTCTTGATTCGTGCAGTATACAGGTGGAAGGCAGGTTGGTAGCAATTATTTTTTCTGCAGTTCTAATTATCCTCTGAAGTCTGTGCTTTTCTTGTTGGGTTGCAGAACCGAACCAGACAGTTATAGAAGTGCAAATGACAGACTCAATAATTCCTCTGTAGAATTGGATCAGCAGCTATCAGTTTCTATTTTGCATATGTAACATTTCCAATTTTTTTAAAATTAAAAAGCTGCTTGTGAAAAATAAATAGAGGCACGATAAAGGATTGAGACATCAACTCTTGGGAAGGTGAGGGTGGAAATAGCCTTGGCGGATTCGCTTAAAGTTGCAGACCAAGCAAAATATGGATTATTAACATTTAGGAACTTTGCAGTACCACCAGAACACACCAGGGGGCAGCACAGACTTTGCTCCCCCTGCAAATTCAGACCCTGGTCTCTTTCCCTCTGGATAATACTTTGGGTGGCTTCCAAAAATTATTTGTTCCAGATGAGTTCTCGCTATTGTAATATTTTGTTTAACCCAACCCAATCTGAATGAAGCCAGCATAAGAATACAGCTTTTTAAATTGTTATTATTATTATTTAATGATACTCGGCAAGACGAGAGACCGAGTTCTTAAAGAGCCAAAGATCTTCTATTCACATTTTGACAGCTGTTAGCCTTTTGAGCACCCAAGTTGACATTAACAATGGAAGCTTTGTGGAAGGAATATTATCAGACTGGAACTGAATATACATATTGGACCGAAATGCCCAAGTCTGGATTTCTATTTGAAGATTAGAATTACCAAGTCAAAGGAGAAGGACAATGATGCTAGAAGAGACACCTTGGAATCACAGGGATACTCGGGGTTTTTTTGCCGTGTATCGTGTATACATGATACATTGACGACACGGTTGCAGCAGGAAAAACAATTCTCTTCCCTCCTAACCAGATTTTAAACATTGTGGGGTTCGTTGGGCATCATCTGAGCCATTTCTGTAGCACTTTTACATTTTATCTAATCAACAAGTTATTGCTGGATTTTTGAAAGTGTCCGGAAAATATAAGAGAGGGTAAAGGTAAAGGTTCCACTCGCACATATGTGCTAGTTGTTCCCGACTCTAGGGGGCGGCACTCATCTCTGTTTCAAAGCCAAAGAGGCAGCGCTGTCCGAAGACGTCTCTGTGGTTATGGGGCCGGCATGATTAAATGCCAAAAGTGCATGGAACGCTGTTACCTTCCCACCAAAGGTGGTCCCTATTTTTTCTACTTGCATTTTTTACGTGCTTTCAAACTGCTAGGTTGGCAGAAGCTGGGACAAGGAACGGGAGCTCACCCCGTTACGCGGCACTGGGGATTCGAACCTCTGAACTGCCGACCTTTCGATCAAAAAGCTTAGCGTCTTAGTCACTGAGCCACCAAAAGGATCTCTGATCCCACAGTCCCTGCTTGCAAAGTGATCAAATACCAAAGATTGGTTTGGAAGAAAAAAAAATCTGGTGATTTATAATCCGTGCTTAAAATGGTCTCTGAAAACCATGTGCAAAATAACCCCAGAAAATATTCTAGTATTTCTTGGCGTCTTTGTCAAACAAATGCATTCTGGGCCATCAGGGCACGTGAACCTCACGCTTAAAATGGGTTTGCAGTAAAGCAGTGTTTTTTTTCCAGACTTTGTAGCTTGCAATGTTTTTAATATAATATAATATAATTTTTCTTCGTGGTTTTGTCTCCATTGAGAGAGAACTAAAAATAGAATAGAACAGAATAGAATAGAATAACAGAGTTGGAAGGGACCTTGGAGGTCTTCTAGTCCAACCCCTTGCCCAGGCCCTACACCATTTCAGACAAATGTTTATCTAATCTTTTCTTAAAAACCTCCAGTCTTGGAGCAACCACAACTTCTGGAGGCATGTTGTTCCACCAATTAATTGTTCTAACTCAGGAAATTTCTCCTTAGTTCTAGGTTGCTTCTCTGCATGATTAGTTTCCACCCGTTGCTTCTTGTTCTACCCTCAGGTGCTTTGGAGAATAGCTTGACTCCCTCTTCTTTGGGGCAGCCCTGAGATAGTTGGATGCGAGTGGCTCCGTTAACATAACATAACATAACAACAGAGTTGGAAGGGACCTTGGAGGCCTTCTAGTCCAACCCCCTGCCTAGGCAGGAACCCTACACCATCTCAGTCAGATGGTTATCCAACATTTTCTTAAAAATTTCCAGTGTTGGAGCATTCACAACTGGATGTTAGTATAGCTGAATAGAATAGAATAGAATAGAATAGAATAGAATAGAATAGAATAGAATAGATTTTTTTATTGGCCAAGTGTGACTGGACACACAAGGAATTTGTCTTGGTGCATATGCTCTCAGTGTACATAAAAGAAAAGATACGTTCATTAAGAATCATAGGGTACAGCACTTAATGATAGTCATAGGGTACAAATAAGCAATCAGGGAACAATCAATATCAATATAAATTCTATATAAATCCAATATCAATATAAATCTAAGGATACAAGCAACAAAGTTACAGTCATACAGTCATAAGTGGGAGGAGATGGGTGATGGGAACTATGAGAAGATTAATAGTAGTGCAGATTCAGTAAATAGTTTGACAGTGTTGATGGAATTATTTGTTGGCCTTCGGGAAAAAACTGTTCTTGTGCCTAGTTGTTCTGGTGTGCAGTGCTCTATAGCATCGTTTTGAGGGTAGGAGTTGAAACAAGTTTATGTCCAGGGTGCAAGGGATCTGTGAATATTTTCCCAGCCCTCTTTTTAACTCATGCAGTATACAGGTCCTCAATGGAAGGCAGGTTGGTAGCAATTATTTTTTCTGCAGTTCTAATGATCCTCTGAAGTCTGTGTCCGTCTTGTTGGGTTGCAGAACCAAACCAGACAGTTATGGAGGTGCAGATGACAGACTCAATAATTCCTCTGTAGAACTGGATCAGCAGCTCCTTGGGCAGTTTGAGCTTTCTGAGTTCTGTTGAACTGCAAAACTGCCTACTTGGCTGGGAATTCTGGAAAGGGGAAGGACATGAGACGAAGCCAACCTACACAATATCTTCCAATATGGATGGATGGAAGGATGGGTGGTGGGTATGTGGGTAGATGGATGGGATGGGATGGATGGGGTGGATGGATGGGTGGGTGGGTGGGTGAGTGAATGGATAAGGCAATCAGTGGAAGATGAAACACCTAAGACTGAACTAACATTCAGTTCATCCAAGGCAATATTTTTGACCGCAGCAAGCATGCTTCGGTTTCAGTTTTGTTCTAGGCATTCCTCATATTCGGTTATCCAGAAGGAAATGCCTTTGTTTTAAAATAAACTGGCAGACGCCATCTGCTTAGAATTTGCATTTGGGGGGGGGGGGGGAAATTCAAAACAAAAGGAAACAACCCACATCGTTGTTTCAAAGAAATTTGCTGGCCGATTAATTTGGGGAATTTTGTTAAGTTGATTGAACTGTTTTTCAGCAATTAAACAGCATGCGTGCTCACCGCGGGACTTTTCCGTTCCAAGCAAGCAAGGTGTATCAACTCGGCAATGCACCTTCTCTTAAAGTGGTGAAGTTGGGGGCTTTGCTCTGAATCTCTGGGTGCCCGATGCGGTAGGTGGGTGCTGTAGGAATTTGAAATCCAATACACTTGAAGGAAACGGGAAAAATATCTGGTGGATGGACTATTTATTCATTGATTTATTTACTAAGAAAACATATATGGCCACCCAACTCACCCACGGGTGACCTTCGGCCGCTTACAAAGGTAAAACCCCAGTACAAAACCCAATGAGCCCCACTCCTCCTCATGACAACAATCTAATAGATTAGAATAGAATAGAATAGAATTTTTTATTGGCCAAGTGTGATTGGACACACAAGGAATTTGTCTTGGTGCATATGCTCTCAGTGTACATAAAAGAAAAGATACCTTCATCAAGGTACAACATTTACAACAATTAGAAATAAAGAAACAATTAGAGAGCATTTCACCGAGGCAGCCTTCGTCGGCGCCATCTTGGCTAGAAGTAATCAGCCATGTAATAGGTTTCATATCAGTGGTGGAATTCAATTTTTTTACTACTGATTCTTTGGGCGTGGCTTGGTGGGCGTGGCTTGGCGGACGGTCCTTCAAATAACCTGGTTCCAGGCCACAAGGGTTAAAGGCAGGGATGAAATCTGAGCCGGTTTATTACTGGTTCGCACCATGCACCAACTGCAAGGTGTGTGCCCATGCACGGTGCACATCAAAAGGAGGTATGGGGTAGGTATAACAGCGTGTGGGGTGTGTGTGATCAGCTGTGGAGCGTAATCTTTTTTTTTTTACTTTTAAAAGCATTTTTTTACAACCTATCCGGCCGAATAGGTTGTAAAAAAAATGCTTTTAAAAGTAAAAAAAAGGCTCTGACGATCATGTAGCTCAGCTGTGATTGTCAGAGCCTCTTTTTTACCTTTTAAAAGCATTTTTTTACAACCTATCTGTCCGAATACATTGTAAAAAAATGCTTTTAAAAGTAAAAAAAAAGGGGGGTCTGACGATCACGCAGCTCAGCTGTAATTGTCAGAGCCTTTTTTTTTACTTTTTAAAAGCATTTTTTAAAAGAAGCAGCAAGCAGGGAAGCGGGCGACTGGGCATTGGGTGGGCATGGGAGGGGGTGTGGGGGCAGGGATTTTTGCTACTGGTTCTCTGAACCACCTGCTGCCATTGCTACCAGATCGGCAGATCAGGTCCGAACCGGGAGCATTTCACCCCTGGTTAAAGGTAACAGCTAACTCTTGAGTTTTGCAACTCTAGGTAGAAGATTTTCTGCTTCAGTTAAAAGTTCAGTGCTGTAACTTTCTAGAAGCTGTAATGGAATCATATGGTGCTCAGTTCATATCCAAACCGCACCAGCTTCAGTTTCAAAAGCTATAATAACAGCTTGGCATAAGAGTTTCTCATCAATGACCTCGGTCATTTCCCAGTTTGTGGTCTTCTGACCACCCCTCTTCCAAAGCTGCCAATAGACATCTATTTCTCTAAATGCCCCCATTTTGGGGTCTTCTGACGCCCTTGTAGGCTTTGACATTGCTGTGATTTTTCGTCACCTGTGCAATTGCTGTTCCGTAGTGTGAGAGGTCTTGAGACCTCTGTAAATGCAAGGAAAAGGTGTGAATTCTATTTAATTAGTCCAAGGGCTTGGAATGCTATCATCCTTTCGCTCCTTATTATAGGACTTATTTCAGTGGTGAAATCCAATTTTTTTTTTACTACTGGTTCTGTGGACGTGGCTTCGTGGATGTGGCATGGCTTGGTGGGCATGGCAGGGAAAGGATACTGCAAAATCTCCATTCCCACCCCATTCCAGGGGAAGGATATTTCAAAATCTTCATTCCCTTCCCACTCTGGGGCCAGCCAGAGGCGGTATTTGCCTGTTCTCTGAACTACTCAAAATTTCCACTACCGGTTCTCCAAACTGCTCAAAATTTCCGCTACTGGTTCTCCAGAACCTGTCAGAACCTGCTGGATTTCACTCCTGACTCATGACCCCTGGACTAGAAGACCTCCAAAGTCCGTTCCAGTCCTTCTGTGGTTTCATGATGCCACCAGTGAGAATCCACCCTGGGAGATGTATATGTTCACCACACACAATGAAGTTAAAGCCAGTCTCCTGAGTCTTTAGTCTCCTATAGCCACCATTTTCTGTCTGCATCGAACGAACTGTCAGTTAATTGTACAATTGCAGGGATGCGTTGCGATGGTTTCTCTAGCTGGCGGTCAACCAACACAACCATTGTTGAAATAAAGAGGTTTCATTATCCTTCCAGCCCCTGAGAAAGGAAGAATTTCCTTAGACTTGAGGCCCCGTCTTGGACCAAATCTGATAAATGTCCTACCAGAGAGCATTGCAACTTCTGTTAGTAGAAGGGAAGGGTGTCATAAAATAATTCAACTGCTTGTGGCTTCAGGCTGTGCTCCAGTTACACGAAGGAACACACTCCTTTGGCTAAAATCCACCCAAGTAATCCGACTCTCTGATTTGTATGAACCTCAGTGTAATTCTCAAGGCTGGCTTTTAAAGTAGGCCAAGTGATGCTAAAAATTTCCCCTTTCATTGCTACGAAAGCAAGACAACAAAAAGGAACTTTTGTACATCGGTTGCCGAAAATAAATAAATAAATAAATAAATAAATAAAGGGCTCTCAGATATATTACACAGCAGCTTGAATGGGCTTTGAGAAACAAAAGGCTTTCAGTACCCCTTTTGGCCCAAGAGAAGCGAGACAACAAGCCACCAGAATACAGCAGGGGTGAAATGCTACCAGTTCAGGGCGGTTCTCCCGAACCGGTAGTGAACATGCTACCGGTTCGCCCGAACCGGTAGTAAAAAAAATGCTTTAAAAAGTAAAAAAAAAAAAAAAGTTCAAACGATCCTGCGGCACAGCTGATCATCTGAATGTTTTTTTAACATTCTCCTCAAGATTAGAATGGTCCCCATCTCGTTAAGCTTTAAAAACGAAGCTGGATACCCGAACGTGTCACTTGTCATGGGCTAACTACCTTGGCTACGGAATAAATTTATTTTGGGATGTTTGTATACTTCATATTGTTTTATGTGTCTTTACCATTTTAGAATAGGTGGCTCAGCGGCTGAGTCGCTAAGCTTGTCGATCAGAAAGGTCGGCAGTTCGGCAGTTCGAATCCCTAGTGCTGCCGCGTAATGGGGTGAGCTCCTGTTACTTGTCCCAGCTTCTGCCAACCTAGCAGTTTGAAAGCATTTTTAAAAAATGCAAGTAGAAAAATAGGGAGTACCTTTGGTGGGAAGGTAACAGCGTTCCATGCGCCTTTGGTGTTGAGTCCTGCCGGCCACATGACCACGGAGACATCTTTGGACAGCGCTGGCTCTTCGGCTTTGGAACGGAGATGAGAACCTCCCCCTAGAGTTGGGAACGACTATCATATATGTGCGAGGGGAACCTTTACCTTTTACCTTTACTGTTTTAGAAACTTACAACCCAGAATCACTCAGGTTTTAAAATGGAACACACAAATCAATAAATAAGATAAATGGTCCGGTTCCAGAACCGAGAGAAAAAGAATGTATCAAACAGCTCCACCGAAGCTGTGGTTTAGCAAAGAATATGCCTTTTTTTTTTCCAGATCAAAGGCTTATTTCTGGCATTGGAGTTGCATTCCTGGGATAGTCATTCCTACCACTGGGGAGGGGGAAAAAAAACAACAAAAACCCCCCCCGGAACCTAATTTAATATGGAGCTATTTTAACATAATTAAGATGATAACTCTCCAAGTATTTAATAACTTCCCTTTCTATTGTTAAAAAGCATAATTGACGGCATCGCTGGGATCAGCCTCTCCTCCCTCAAATTCCTTTTCTCTCCTCTCTCTCTCTCTCTCTCTCTCTGGGTTTGCAGGCAGCCATAGAAAGGAGGAAGCCTTCCAAATGCGAGCCGAGAGATTTTTCAGCCGTCATGGCGACTTGCTGGTCCTTTCAATGATTTGCCCCGCAAGACTTTGTTTTAAAAGAGGGGAAAGAATGAAAAATAGAGGACAGACAGCGGAGATGTAATTTATATTACTGAGCTAAAGGAAGTAATTTAAAAAAAAAACCAAAAACATTTTATATACCCAGCTCTATGCTGTGCCCTCTTTCTTTGCCTTTGTTCCTCCGTACTTTGACAGATTATATTGTATGGAGGTTTTTTTTTTGGTGGAGGGGATTTTTGTTATCGTTATTGGCATTGAGTGAGATTTTTTAAAATGTCTGACTTCTGTATCTCTCTCTTTCTCTGTCTCTCTTTCTCTGTCTATTTATCTCTGTCTACAATATCTACAATATCTCTCTATCTCATGAATCATCTTTATCTCTCTGTAATCACCTATATATCTCTCGGTGTCTCTATCTTCTACATCTATCTCTATCTGCCTACTTACCTACTTACCTACCTACCTACTTGTCTATGTCTTTTTGTCTGTCTGTCTGTCTGTCTGTCTGTCTGTCTGTCTGTCTGTCTGTCTATCTATCTCCCTCCCTCCCTCCCTCTATCATCTATCATTTCTGTCTCTCTCCCTCCCCCCCTCTCTCTCATCTGTCTCTCTTCCTCCCTCCTTTCCTCTCTTCCTCCCTCCCTCCCTCCCGCCTCCCTCCTTCCCTCCCTCCCGCCTCCCTGTCTGTCTGTCTGTCTGTCTATCTATCTATCTATCTCTCATCTGTCTCCCTCCCTCCCTATCTCTCTCTAGCTTTCTCTCTCTCTTTCTCTCATCTGTCTCTCCCTCCCTCCCTCCCATTTATCATCTGTCTCTCTCTTCCTGCCTCTCTCTCTCTGTCTCTCTCTATCATCTCTGTCTCTCTCCCTGCTATCTATCTATCTATCTATCTATCTATCTATCTATCTATCTATCTATCTATCTATCTATCTATCTATCTATCTATCTATCATCTCCCTCCCTATCTCTCTCTCTATCTTTCTCTCTTTCTCTCTCTTTCTCTCTCATCTGTCTCTCCCTCCCTCCCTCTCATTTATCATCTCTGTCTCTCTCTTCCTGCCTCTCTCTCTCTCTCATCCCTGCTATCTATCTATCTATCTATCTATCTATCTATCTATCTATCTATCTATCTATCTATCTATCTATCTATCTATCTATCTATCTATCTATCTTTTCTTGTGTTCGGATTCCCATTTCAATTGCACGAAGTCTGAGAACCAGCCAGCCTTTCTTCAGCTCATTTCGGTTTCAACTTCTGCCCAGGGATTGGCTCTTCCGAGGGACCAATAAAGTCTGCCTTTGCCACCGATGTCCTAGCAACAAGCCTTGTTCCAATCCTCATCTAGCAAACTGGACACCTGAAAAATTACATCACAAAGAGCAGCAGAGCAAGGAGGGCCAAGACATTTAAGGGGCGGGAGGGGGGTGAGGGGAGGGAATCTGTCTGCTGTTGAGTTCATTTAAGGTGTTTCCGTCTAGATTCTTAAAGTGACATGGCAGGCAAATGGTTTGCCGCTTCCTCGGTGGCTGAGTCTTCAGTTCACACTTCTGCATTTCAGGTTGTTCTGCAGAGATTCCTAGATTTATAACACACACACACACACAAACACGGCTGATGAAAAAGAAAGGGAGGCAAAGAATTTGGGAAGGTGAAAGGTGACATGTCAACCATGGTTTTAAAAAAATAGATACCCGGAGGAGTTAAAAAACAACAACTACTTGCCATTACAATCCGAGTATTTTTAAAATAAAAAGGGAAAATAGACTTTGCCTCCCTCTTTTTCCTTCTAATTCCTCCCCTGCTCTCCCACCTGTGTAATCCATCATTTAAAAGAAGTCATTGATCATTGAAGGTTGCACAGTAGGAGCAGGGGCCTTCAATTCGACATTGGGTGGCTTCAACATGCGCTGCGCGCTGTTTTCTTCAGTGCTGAGATCAAACTCTTTCTCATGCTTTAACAGGCATCATTGTTAATTAATGAAGGCAGAATTGCCAGCAGGCAGGCAGTATGTACTGATTTCTTTCTTTCTTTCTTTCTTTCTTTCTTTCTTTCTTTCTTTCTTTCTTTCTTTCTCTCTCTTCCTCCTCCTTCCCTCCCTCCTCCCTATCTCTCTCTCTTCCTGCCTCTCTCTCTCTTTCTCTCTTTCTCTCTCTTCCTGCCTCTCTCTCTCTTCCTGCCTCTCTCTCTCTTCTCTCTCTTCCTGCCTCTCTCTCTCTCTGTCTCTCCTCCTCCTTCCCTCTCCCGCTCCTCCGCCTCCACTTCCACCTCTTCCTCCTCTACTCCTCCTTCCTTTCCATTCCTTCTCCTCCTCCTTTTCTTCCCCTTCCTCTCCTTTTTCTTTCCTCTGCCTTTCTCCTTCCCTTTCCCTCTCCTCTTCCTCCTTCTCCTCTTCCTCCTTCTCCTCTTCCTCCACTACCTCATCCTCTTTTTCCATTTCTCCCTCTCCTTCTCCTTCCTCCCCCTCTTCCCCCTCCCCCTCTCCTCTTCTGAACTTTGGGGTGGTGTAAGGTTTGGGCACAGGAAGGAAGTATGATCATTAAAGATTTTATTGTAAGGGTAACAAATGTGTTGCATTGGAGGGAAGGAGTCTTATTAAAGAAGAAACCTTTTGAAGGAGAGCTTTAGCGGCTATGAACATGTCTTAATAAACCCTAGGGGGAAAAGATGGGTTGGCAGAGCAGAAGAAAAACAATTGGTTGCCCAGAGGTTTCAAACCAGACTAGAGGAAAGGCTCTAACTACTCCAGAGGCTGAAACTGGAACTGACCCATTGTACGCAGGGGTGGCTTCTGTTCTATTCTATTCTATTCTATTCTATTCTATTCTATTCTATTCTATTCTATTCTATTCTATTCTATTCTTGATTCCAATATCTATTCTATTCTATTCTATTCTATTCTATTCTATTCTATTCTATTCTATTCTATTCTATTCTTCATTCCAATATACTATTCTATTCTATTCTATTCTGTTCCATTCCATTCCCCTCCATTCCCCTCCATTCCATTCCATTCCATTCCATTCTATTCTATTCTATTCTATTCTATTCTATTCTATTCTATTCTATTCTTCATTCCAATATCTATTCTATTCTATTCTATTCTATTCTATTCTATTCTATTCTATTCTATTCTATTCTATTCATTCCAGGGGTGAAATCCAGTTCTGACAGGTTCTGGAGAACCGATAGCGGAAATTTTGAGTAGTTCAGAGAACCAGCAAATACCATCTCTGGCTGGCTCCAGGGTGGGGTGGGAATGGGGATTTTGCAATATCCTTCCCCTAGAGTAGGGAGGGAATGGAGATTTTGCAGTATTCTCCCCTGGAGTGGGGTGGGAATGGAGATTTCACAATCTCCTTCCCCTGCCACGCCCACCAAGCCATGCCCACAGAACCGGTAGGGGAAAATTTTAGATTTCATCCCTGATTCATTCCAATATTCTCTCCTCTCCTCTCCTCTCCTCTCCTCTTCATCTTCTCACCTAGATACAGACTGGACCAAAAGAGAAGATCTGCTAAGATGTGTACTATGTATTGATAGCGATAAATCACCAAATGTACTTTATGCCACGGGAAAAAAGTATTGACCTAATGGAGATATTGGATAATTAGCTAGCAGGCCCAAGATTTAATTGAGGATTAAGGTAAAGATTACTGCCGGGAAATAGGGAGTAAAGATTTGAAAGAACTTGTAACAAATCACGGGCTATAAATAAAAGTCAGCAAAAAAAATAGGCAATAGCTCCCTGCTAGAATTATTGCTGTGGTTGTGTTATTATTATTTACAACCCCCTTTTTTTATGGGCCAAGAGCTGAGGACGGAGAGAATTAAAAAAGCGGTAGGAAGGCTACAATGGTAGAAGTGAGAAAGAATTATACTTTACTGCCCTTCGTCTTTAATACACTAATTCTGAATAACAAAATAACAGAGTTGGAAGGGACCTTGGAGGCTTTCTAGTCCAACCCCCAACTGAGGCAGGAGACCCTATTTGAGACAAATGGCTGTCCAAGCTCTTCTTAAAAGCCTCTGGTGATGGAGTACCCACAACTTCTGGAGGCAAGTTGTTCCACTGGTTGATTGTGCTCAATGTCAGGAAATTTCTCCTTATTTCTAGGTTGTTTCTCTCCTTTATGAGTTTCCATCCATTGCTTCTTATTCTGCCTTCAGGTGCTTTGGAGAATTGGTTGACTTCCTCTTCTTTGTAGCAGACCCTGAGATATCGGGACACTGCTATCATGTCACCCCTAGTCCTTCTTCTCACTAAACTAGACATACCCAGTTCCTGCAACCATTCGTGTGCTAGTCTCCAGTCCCCTCCAGTCCATTTTGCACTTCTCTGCTCTCCTCTTCTGGTAGTTTGGCCTTTGGAAAATTTCCCACCAGGTCCATAGAGTTAAATGGTTCTCTTTCTCCAAAGAGAATACAATAGCAATAGCCCTTAGACTTATATACTGCGTCACAGTGCTTTTATAGCCCTTTCTAAGCGGTTTACTGAGTCAGTCTCTTGCCCCCAACAATCTGGGTCCTCATTTTACCTACCTCAGAAGGATGGAAGTCTGAGCCAACCTTGAGCCAGTCAGGATCGAACTCCTGGCAGTTGGCAGAATTAGCCTACAATACTGCATTCTAACCACTGAGCCATAACAGCTCCTTCCTTCCTTCCCTTCCCTTCCTTCCTTCCTTCCTTCCTTCCTTCCTTCCTTCCTTCCTTCCTTCCTTCCTTCCTCTTCCTTTTCCTTTTCCTTCTTTAGCAGTAGCATTTATTTATTTTATTTATTTATTTATTTATTTATTGTATTTTTATACCACCCTATCTCCCTAGGGACTCAGGGCGGTTCACAGCCAGATAAAAATATACATATAAATACTTATATGTATATAATTTAGACTTATATACCGCTTCACAGTGCTTTTACAGCCCTCTCTAAGCAGTTTACAGAGTCAGCCTATTGCCTCCCAACCCTCTGGGTCTTCATTTTACCCACCTCGGAAGGACGGAAGACTGTCAACTTTGAGCCTGGTGAGATTCAAACTGCCAAATTGCAGGCAGCCGGCAGTCAGCAGAAGTAGTCTGCAGTACTGCATTCTACCCACTGCGCCGCGGCGGCTCTTGGGCATCAGACAGCTAGAGGTCATTTAATTGCTTGGGCAACAACATTCAATAGGGAAGATTGGGGATCATTAACTGCCTTTATTTCACCCCGGTCATGGCAATTCTCTAGGTAGCTAACAAAAATAAAAAGCAAAAACAATTATGCAAATCAAGATTGGCCAGAAATACAGTGTTTTGGAAGATTAGCTGTAAGTGAGTTAAACTGAGGGTGTGTGTGGTTCATTTCCTCCCCCCTCCAAAAAAAAACCACAACGTCCTTGGAGGAATAAACTTGTTATGCCTTCAAAAAAAATGTGTTTGTCAAATATATTGATTTATTTTGGTTTGCCTAGATGTTCGTCCATGGAAACTCGACAATATGGAATTCCTATACAATTCTGTTCGTTTGCCTTGCAGTCCAAGGGACTCGCAGGAGTCTTCTCCAGCACCAGAGTTCAAAGGCCTCGATTCTTTGGCGCTCAGCCTTTCTTATGGTCCAGCCTTCACAGCCATACATATCAACCCTGACTGCTCTTTAGAAGGCCAGATCCTGAAGATGAAACTCAAATACTTTGGCCACCTAATGAGAAGGAAGGACTCCCTGGAGAAAAGTCTAATGCTGGCAAAGATTGAGGGCAAAAGAAGAAGGAGACGACAAAGGTGGCTGGATGGAGTCACTGAAGCAGTCAGGGTGAGCTTCAATGGACTCCGGGGGAAGGTAGAGGACAGGAAGGCCTGGAGGAACGTTGTCCATGGGGTCGCGATGGGTCAGACATGACTTCGCAACTAACAACAAAATACAATTCTGTATGTAACACACACACACACACACACACACACACACACACACACACACACACACACACACACACAAAATCCATATGTTGTGAAAAAGCAGCGGCTTTTGCTCGGCTATAGACTAAACATCTTTTGCATCCGCTAATTTAACATGCTGGAATCTAAGGAGACTCCATCGAGAAAGGGAGCGGGGAATTGAAATGGATCTGGGATCAAGGGGCCAGACAGGTTACGTTACCCCAGCCCGACTCTGCGCAAGTGGATGTGGCCAATAGACCAAGGCTGTTGTCTTCCACCATCTGGTTTCCATAAAAGCTGCTTCTTCTTCTTCTTTTTTTGGTAATTATTTAATAAAAGATGTGATGCCGCGTTTATTTGTTCGACAGAAGACTGACACGGGGGGTGGGGTGGGGGAAAGGAGAGAGGGTGACTCAGATGGCGAACAGGAAATTATTTCCTGAGGCGTTGGGCAACTGGAGCTTTGCAATTGCTAGGAAGGGGAGGGCCTATTTTTAGGAGTGTCCCACCACTGTGATGGATCCGGGTTGGTGTGCAACCTTTCTAGGGGGAAAGAAAGCAGCTTTGGCCATCTTGTGTCTCTAAGAGCTGAGGTGGCACAGTGGTTAGAGTGCAGTACTGCAGGCTACTTTAGCTGACTGCTAGCTGCAGTTCGGCAGTTCAAATCTCACCAGGCTCAAGGTTGACTCAGCCTTCCATCCTTCTGAGGTCAGTAAAATGAGGACCCAGATTGTTGGGGGGCAAGAGGCTGACTCTGTAAACCGCTTAGAGAAGGCTATAAAGCACTGTGAAGCGGTGTATAAGTCTAAGTGCTATTGCTAACTTTCTTCCTTTCCATCCATTCTCCCTTCCTTCCTTCCTTCCTTCCTTCCTTCCTTCCTTCCTTCCTTCCTTCCTTCCTTCCTTCCTTTTAGAATGCAGTATTGTAGGTTAACTCTGCCCACTGCCAGCAGTTCAATCCTGACCAGCTCAAGGTTGACTCAGCCTTCCATCCTTCCGAGGTGGGTAAAATGAGGACCCAAATTGTTGGGGGCAAGATGCTGACTCTGTAAAACCGCTTAGAGAATTGCGACCAAGTGACCATAGGTGGTGGAGTAATGGTCATAACTTTGAAGACCACCATTCATTTTTTCTGAGGCCACTGTAACTTTGAACCATTGTGAAAGAACGGTGTGGGAATGTAGGTCTTCTTGTCCTTCAAGATTAATCTTGAACAATTGAACGTGTCCAGAAATATTTTTCAAGAAGAGTTCTCCATTCCTCTGAAAACAACAAAATACCTTATCCCACTAGACTCGAAATCCTAGGCTTAGAAAACTTGGAACTCCGTCGCCTTCGACAAGACCTAAGTTTAACTCACAGAATCATCTATTGTAATATCCTTCCTGTTAAAGACTACTTCAGCTTTAATTGCAATAATACTACAGCAACTAATAGATTTAAACTTAATGTCAACCGCTTTAATCTAGATTGCAGAAAATATGACTTCTGTAACAGAATCATTTATTTATTTATTTATTTATTTATTTGATTTTTATACCGCCCTTCTCCCGAAGGACTCAGGGCGGTGTACAGGCAAAATAAAACAGATAGTAGAATATACAATTTAAAATACGATTAAAAAACTTATACAATGAACTAAAAACCCCATTTAAAATTAGTTAATAAAAGTTAAAATTTAGTAAAATTCAGTTTAAGCCAGCCCCGCGCGAATAAAAAGATATGTCTTCAGTTCGCGACGGAATGTCCGAAGGTCAGGTATTTGGCGTAAACCCGGGGGAAGTTCGTTCCAGAGTGTGGGAGCCCCCACAGAGAAGGACCTTCCCCTGGGGGCCGCCAGCCGACATTGCTTGGCGGACGGCACCCTGAGAAGTCCCTCTCTGTGAGAGCGTACGGGTCGGTGGGAGGCATGAGGTAACAGCAGGCGGTCCCGTAAGTACCCAGGCCCTAAGCCATCATCAGTGCTTGGAATACTTTACCTGACTCTGTGGTCTCTTCTCATAATCCTAAAAGCTTTAACCAAAAATTTCTACTATTGACCTCACGCCATTCCTAAGAGGACCGTAAGGGGCGTGCATAAGCGCACAAACGTGCCTACCGTTCCTGTCCTATTGTTTTTCTTTTCTTCTTCCTATATATATATATATTCTATTCTATTCTATTTATCCGTTGGTCTGGTATTTCTTCCTGGTTTCTATCCTTCTTTGCTTGTTCATCGTGGACTGTGCTCTTTATTCCTTCTCTTTAAATATGTCATGAGACATTAGAATAGAATAGAATAGAATAGAATAGAATAGAATAGAATAGAATAGAATAGAATAGAATAGAATAGAATTTTTTATTGGCCAAGTGTGATTGGACACATAAGGAATTTGTCTTGGTGCAAAAGCTCTCAGTGTACATAAAAGAAAAGACACGTTCATCAAAGTACAACATTTACAACACAAATGATGGTCAATATATCAATATAAATCATAAGGATTGCCAGCAACAAAGTTACAGTCATACAGTCATAAGTGGAAAGAGATTGGTGATGGGAACGATGAGAAGATTAATAGTAGTGCAGATTCAGTAAATAGTTTGACAGTGTTGATGGAATTATTTGTTTAGCAGAGTGATGGCCTTCGGGGAAAAACCTGTTCTTGTGTCTAGTTGTTCTGGTGTGCAGTGCTCTATAGCGTCGTTTTGAGGGTAGGAGTTGAAACAGTTTATGTCCAGGATGTGAGGGGTCTGTAAATATTTTCACGGCCCCCTTCTTGATTCGTGCAGTATACAGGTCCTCAATGGAAGGCAGGTTGGTAGCAATTATTTTTTCTGCAGTTCTAATTATCCTCTGAAGTCTGTGTTTTTCTTGTTGGGTTGCAGAACCAAACCAGACAGTTATAGAGGTGCAAATGACAGACTCAATAATTCCTCTGTAGAACTGAATCAGGAGCTCCTTGGGCAGTTTGAGCTTCCTGAATTGGCGCAGAAAGAACATTCTTTGTTGTCCTTTTTTGATGACCTTTTTGATGTTGATACATTAAACATCAGTTAGAGAAATACATTCCAGCTTAGCGTCTTCTTGAAACTCATTCCACACAATTAGCTTGTGGTCCTGAATGTGGTGTAAACCCAGAAAGCCAAGTTCAGTAAACCATGAACAAGTTAACCATCAGTAAGTGTCCATAGTAAGTATCTTCTTAGCTCAATCTGATAGTTGAGGATCCAACTTGCTTAGGGTTGAGTACTGGTAGAAGAGAATATTTGTAGCTCAGGATTGAACAGAGTCCTTGGTGCTCTCTGAGCTTGATTGTTTTCTTGCAGATGTTTCATTACCAAACTGGGTAACATCAGTCTTCATTCATCAGTGCTGGAAGGATGTGAAGTTTGTTTACTTTTGTATACTAGTGGTTGAGTCATGGTTAACAGCTCGCAATTGAATGAGTTAGCTCCAGGTTACTTATATCCAGCCGGGTTGGACCGGTTCGGTCAAACCGGATGCTAATTTTACATCTGGTTTGCCGAACCAGTAGTTGCAAGAACTGGCTGGCCCCACCCCTGCCGGCCCCTCCCCTCCCCTCCCAGGAGTTTCCATGGAACCCACTTTGGATGCCAGGTAAATGCAGCGCCCGTGTGGAGGGTCTGGAAGGGTGAAAAACAGGCCTACCAAAAGTCCAGAAACGGGCCTCAGGACCCTGGGGGAGGTCATTTTCACCCACCCAGAGGCTCAAGGAAAACCTCCAGAGCTTGGGGAGGGTGAAAAGCGCCCCCCCCCCCGGCCATGGTTCAGGGAGGCTGAGTAGGCTAAGCCCACCATGGCCACGCTCACCCAGCAACCGGACAGACAACCGGTTACTAAAATTTTTGAATCCCACCCCTGCTTCTATCACTGTCATTAATGTAGAATCAGGTCTCAAATTCCTTCCCATCAGAGGGAAAAGTATCTCCTACAAGATACATCCGAGATGCGTGTGACTGACGTGGTGCCTTCGGTGCTTCTCCTTCAGCACTCCTGGATTGAGTAGCAATGGTCCCACTTGGTCAAGGGCCTCCACTCTCAGCCTTCAAAAAGGGCTGATCAGTTTAAATGACCATTCCAACCCCCAGAACCTATCTGTCCAGGAAAGCTTGTAAATTAAGCAGCACCAGGGTGAAGAATTGGGAGAACTCCCGAGCACTGGAATCTACAATAGGTGGAAACCGGAAAGGAGGGGAGAAAAAAAGAAGAAAAAAAACCAAAAACAAGCACAGCTTTTCTCACAGAAGGATAAAAGCTTAGCCGATTTTGGTTTGCCAGGGCTTGCAATGAGTTTTCTCATCACTTGCTAACTATTCATGAATGATTACATAAGCACACAGTGTGCGCACGAACACACACACACAGAGGGGGAGAGAGAGAATCATATATCTAGGCCTACACACTCCTATGGACACCTGCAGGGCTGGCTCATAAAAATCTTTATTTATCCGGTGCCACCAGGGCTACCCCAAGAACACAAGGCTACAGAGCAACGGGTCCTCGGTATTTGCAGGTATGAAAACAAAGTTAATTCCACACGGAGGCTGCATCTAGAGCAGCGGTTCTCAATCTGTGGGTCACGAATTATCGCGCCTGAAGCCGTCTTGGCTAGCGATCTGAACTGCTTGCGATTGCCTTGAGGACGGAGGCATTAAAGCGGAGACTCCTCCCCTATTAAGTTTATCGCGCCTGAAGCCAGATTAGGCTAGCGATTGGGAGTGACTGCAGCTGGCTTGAGAGGGAGACATCAGGGCAAAGATTTCTCTCTTTTTTAACTCATCGCGCCGGAAGCTGAATTCGGCTAGCAATTTGAAGAGCCTTCAGCTGGCTTGTGGAATCAACCATTGGAGCGCGATTCTTTGACTCACAAGTATTGAATTGACTGTAAGGCTTAAACATTCAGTACAGGTCATGATAACCTCATAACAGCAACTTCGTTTAACGACCCCATAATCCCTTGCATCGGGGTAGAGTCTGGGCAACTGAATGGAGCTAGCAGAGTGTTTACTGGCCAGATGCCCTTCCTGTCACCAATGTGGAGTTTTGTTCAGCAGATACATTCTCATGGTGCCCAGAGAGAGAAATATCTGCCTCTACCTAGGATCGAACTCACAGCCTCCTGATTGTGAGGTGAGAGCGCCACCTCTAGGCCACCGCACCACTCCTCATGATAACCTCATATGAATCATGCTATTTACCTGGCCGAACTAATTAATGGATGCCCATTACATAACCTGTGTCATTTGCGGGACGATGTCATGTCAGGTGTGCAGTGATTTTCCCACTCCCTCAGACATTCCTACTTCTGGCCTGATTCTGCAGTGCCACCGTTGTTAAATGAGAAGAATCGAGTGAAGGAATTCCACAAAGACCTCAAAATGTGTGTGGCATTCAAAAATTGCAGGGAGCATCTACCAATAATAGACCTGAAAGCCCAAAGCTTCAATGTGGTTCTAATTTTAAGTTTCTTAATACACGTCTAAACATGTAAAGCATGTATTTACATTTCCTTAAGCCAGGTAATCAGAGGAAGTTGAAGTTTGCTTAAGAATGTCAAGGTGGTAAACATGAACAAGAAAGGGATTCATCTTTTTAAAGATCGCCTGCCTGTTAGGTTTCTCATTCTCAGAGTCCCAATCGTATCAAAATAAAAAAACATAAACATCATGCCTCTGCTAATATAATCGAATTTACAAAAGGGCAGAAGAAGACCTAGAAAACTGCCCGTTTGCTCCAAAATATAATAAAAGTGGTTTCCTTAAGAGATTGCTGATTACCTGAAAAGCAATAGAATAGAATAGAATAGAATAGAATAGAATAGAATAGAATAGAATAGAATAGAATAGAATAGAATAGAATAGAATTTTTTTTTATTGGCCAAGTGTGATTGGACACACAAGGAATTTGTCTTGGTGCATATGCTCTCAGTGTACATAAAAGAAAAGATACGTTCATCAAGGTACAACATTTACAACACAATTGATGATCAATATATCAATACAATTGATGATCAATATATCAATATGGGTTATATATCTGAATAAGAGGAGGAGGAGGAGGAGGAGGAGGTGAAGGAAGAAGAAGAGAAGGAGGAGGGAGGAGGAGGAAGAGGAGGAGGAGGAAGAAAAAGAGGAGGGAGAAGGTGGAGGAGGAAGAGAAGGAGAAGGTAGAGGAGGAGGAGGAAGAAGAAGAGGTGGAGGAGGAAGAGAAGGAGAAGGTGGAGGAGGAGGAGGAAGAAGAAGAGGAAGAGGAGGAGGAGGAGGAGGAGGAAGAAGAAGAGGTGGAGGAGGAAGAAGAAGAGGAAGAAGAGGAGGAAGAAGAGGAGGGAGAAGGTAGAGGAGGAGAAGGAGGAGGAGGAAGAAGAGGTGGAGGAGGAAGAGGAAGAAGAAGAGGAGAAGGTGGAGGAGGAAGAGGAAGAGGAAGAGAAGAGAAGAAGAGGAGGAGGAGGAGGAGGAAGAAATTGAGGTGGAAAAAGGCTTTGTATTCATTTAGACTCTCTCCTTCCTCTTCCCATCCCCTACTTCTTCTCCTTCCTCCTCCTCCTCCTTCCTCCTTCCTCCTCCTCCTTTCCCCTCCTTTCCCCTCCTTTCTCCTCCTCCTTTTTCCTGCTTTCTCCTCCTCCTCCTCCTCCTTCTTTTCCCTCCTCCTCCCATCCCCTACCTCTTCTCCTTCCTCCTCCTCCTCCTTCTTCTTTCTCCTGCTCTTCCTCCTTTCTCCTCCTTTCTCTTCCTCCTCATTTGTCTGGGTTCGCATGTGCTTTTTTTTTTTCATTGTTTCCCCCCCCCTCTCTTTCATTACGTAAGCTGCCCAAAGTCATTTGGGAGTCAAGCAGCTTCTAAATCTAATAAGAGAAACAAATAAACAAATAAATAACATTCTGGTGCAGTCCCTCCACCCGAGACCCTGAGGACGCCTTCCCAACTTAATCACCCCCCCTCCACAATGTCTGAAATATCACCGTTTTTTCCACCAGAGAAGGAAATTACCGAGAGGCAAGGAAAGGCTGTGCTGTAGACTTAGTAATAACTGAAGCAAAATTCCCCAAGAGATACAGACAAACACATGCTGAAGCAGAATATCAATGAGGGCTGTTTTAAAGCGAGGCACATTAAAATGCAAAACCAGACATAATGAGAGAAAGCAGTGAGTTGGGTTTTTCCTTTCCTTTCTTTCTTTCTATTTTTTTTTTTTAAAAGAAGGTATGTACGTGTGCACATGTGTGCGTTTGCTTTTCAAGCTTAGCACTTTGTCAAAAAACTTGCATTTATTAAGCCCGTTTGCTGTTTTCGGAGGAAGATAGTGAACGAAGGGCTGATTTTTCTCCATTTACGCCAATGTGTTGGGACTCCTTTGATATGCTAATTTTAATGCGTTCACGTTAGAGCCCCGTTCTTGAACCCCAAGATAGTGACCAGAGCAGAAGTGAGCTGCTGGGGGTTCGGAGTGGCTAGGGACAAGGGCGGGTTCTACTTACTTTTACTACCAGTTCGCAACGGGATCGCTTCTGCGCATGCGCAGATCACCTATGACAACATCTGGGTCGGTGGGCAGAGCCTCCCACCGGTTTTACTACCGGTTCTATAGAACCGGTCCGAACCGGGGGCAACCCACTACTGGTTCGGGAGAACCTCTAGCTAAGATTCGGTGCAGTTTGGAGAACCCCCAAATCCCACTCCTGGCTGGCCCTGCCCACCCTGTCCTGCCCTTCCCAGGAGTCCCCAAGCGGACCATTTTGGATGAAGGTAAGTGCAGGGCACACATGGAAGCTCGGGGAGGGTGAAAAATGGGCTTATTGTAAGTTCGGGAAGGCCAGAATCGGGCCCGTTTCCAGCCTCCAGAGGGCCTCAGGAGCCTGGGGAGGCTGTTTTCGTCCTCCTAGAGGCTTGAGGACAGCCTCCAGAGCCCAGGGAGGGCAAAAACACCCTCCTGGCCATGGTGCAGGAGGCCAACTAGGCCACGCCAACCCAGCAACCGGGCATAGAACCTCTATGTGAAGCCCATCCCTGGGTTGGACTAGAAGACCTCCAAGGACCCTTCCAACTCCGTTATTCAGTTGTTAAATGCTTCAACAACTTTGCTTAACTGCTTCTGACTAGGGGACCAGGTAAGGGTTTTAATGCCTCTGGGATGCCAAGGAGGGAGGATGGGGGGACTTCAGCCTATTTGGTCTGGTTTCTAGCATTGCAGCCCTCCTGCCGATCTTCAACTTTTACCCCAACTCTCCCAGCGAGATCCGTTGTAGCAACAAACCTCTGTGAGAGCTTCGCCTGCAGGGACAGAGGTTGGAAGGAACAAAGCAAGAGGAGGCTGGTGCTGCTAGCCATGGCAGGAGACCCTGGGCTGGAAATTAAAACCATGTGTCTCTGATTCCAGAGGAATGAAATTCAAAAGCCTTTGCGACATAATAAAAAAACAACAACCAGCAACTCTTTTTTCTTTTCATTACAGCAAAAGGTGACTAGGAATAGCAACACAATTAATAGCAATAGCAATAGACTTATATACCGCTTCACAGTGCTTTGCAGCCTTCTCTAAGCGGTTTACAGAGTCAACTAATTGCCCCCAACAATCTGGGTCCTCATTTTACCCACCTCGGAAAGATGGAAGGCTGAGTCGACTTTGAGCCGGTAGAATTAGCCTACAATACTGCATTCTAACAGGGAGGGAGGGAGGGAGGGAGGGAAGGCACTTAGACTTATATACCACTTCATGATGCTTTACAGCCCTCTCTAAGTGGTTTACAGAGTCAACCTGTTGCCTCCAACAATCTGGATCCTCATTTTACCCACCTTGGAAGGATGGAAGGCTGAGTCGACCTTGAGGTGGTCAGGATCAAACTGCTGGCAGTGGGCAGAGTTAGCCTGCAATTCTGCATTCTAAAAGGAAGGAAGGAAGGAAGGAAGGAAGGAAGGAAGGAAGGAAGGAAGGAAGGAAGGAAGGAAGGAAGGAAGGAAGTTAGCAATAGCACTTAGACTTACGTATCGCTTCACAGTGCTTTAAAACCAGGGGTGGGTTCTACATACCTTTACTATCAGTTCGCAATGATATGCCCATTCTACACATGCGTAGAAGTTTCCTGATGATGTCCGGATTAGTGGGTGGAGCCTCCCACCGGTTTTACTACCGGTTCTTCGCAATATCTAATACTACATATCTTAATGGCAGCAAGGATTACCGTTGCATATGGGTGGAAAGAAAATAATGTACCAGTAGAGGAAACAGTAGGGACGTGGTGGCTCAGGGGCTAGGACATTGAGCTTGTCGATCGAAAGGTCGGCAGCTCAGCGGTTCAAATCCCTAGTGCTGCCGTGTAACGGGATGAGCTCCCGTTACTTGTCCCAGCTTCTGCCAACCTAGCAATTTCGAAAGCATGTAAAAATGCAGGTAGAAAAAATAGGGACCACCTTTGGTGGGAAGGTAACAGCGTTCCGTGCGCCTTTGGCGTTGAGTCATGCCGGCCACATGACCCCAGAGACGTCTTCGGAGAGCTTTGAAACAGAGATGAGCACCGCCCCCTAGAGTCGGCAACGACTAGAACATATGTGCGAGGGGAATCTTTACCTTTACCTTTAGAGGAAACAGCAATTCGAAAAATTTTACAGTGTGGAGAAATGGATAAAACGTCATTGGAAATTAAGAAAAGGGAAGAGTTGGATTGTTATAGAGAGTGTGGAACAAACTATACGAACGGTTAGAAAAAAGGAACCAAAACAATAATTCGGAATGTTAAACTAATGGGGGTTAAAATTAGGAAGTGTAAATTACAGAACATTGTCAACCTGACAGTAATGATTGTATAAAGAAATACAATGTAAATATAAGTACTTAGATGAATAATTGAACAAAATAGAGAGCATATATCGTATGTCGATACAGAAAGCTGTAAACTAATATATAATGTAAGGTTATGTTTGTTATGTTTTTTAAAGTATTTTTGCCTTTGTCGTATTTTTTTTTTATTCTGATTTTAAAAGTCAAAAGCTTAATAAAAACTATTTTTAAAAAAACACAATAACAACTCATGGACCAGTAAGCCCACAAGCACTAAAGGGAAGAGTTTGGGACAGTATGTTGATGACTCCGGCTTTACTGTTTTCTGGAGGACCAAAAGACAAACACCTCTATAGACCTATCATCCCCTCCCTCTGAATCTGAGACAGGTACAAAGTCTTAGAGGCCCTTCCTTGTTCTGAAAAGCATCAAGAGGTTGCAGAGAAAGTGCAGAGAAAAGGAGGACTAGGAGGGGACATGATAGCAGTCTTCCAGTATTTGAAGGGCTGCCATGAAGAAGAGGGAGTCAACCAGGGATGAAATGCTCCTGATTCGGACCGGATCAGCCGATCCGGTAGTGATGGTGGCAGGTGGTTCGGAGAACCGGTAGCAAAAATCCCTCCCCCCACCCGCCCAAGCCCATTCAATCAGCCGATCGCCCGCTTGCCCGCTTGCCGCTTCTTTCCAGCTTGTTCGCTTTTTCCGCCCGAATGGTAGGAATAGGTTGTAAAAAATGCTTTTAAAAAGTAAAAAAAAGGCTCTGATGATCATAGCTGAGCCGTGCGATCGTCAGAGCCTTTTTTCTTTACTTTTAAAAGCATTTTTTTACAACCTATTTGGCCAAATAGGTTGTAAAAAAATGCTTTTAAAAGTAAAAAAAAAAAGATCGCGTGCCACAGCTGATCACACACATCCTGTGCGCTGTTCTACTTACCCCATGCCTCCTTTTGGCGCGCGGTGCACATGCGCAGCCAGCAAACTGGTACTCAAGCGGTTCAGATTTCACCATGGAGCCAACTTGTTCTGTTATCTGTCAATGCTGTGCAATCTAAAGCTGTAAAGATGGGGGTGTTGTTCCTGTCAGGGTTCCAAGAAATAGACCCAGAGCAAGCAAAAACTCCGAGGCAGGTAGATTCCTCGAAGAATAGTTTTATTGGATATATCATACTGGCACAGACCTGGTGAAAACCGAATCTGAGGGTTCCTGCGGTTTTCACCTAATTGAAAGCAAGAGTTTTTCACTTTCTCAAAACAATCAATCACACGGTCCAGTCGCGGCTCCGTCAGGTTGCCTGGCAACATCACTCCTCCTCCTCCCTCTGACCAAGTGTGAGAATGTCCTTGGTTCCCAAGAGAACGTATTTTTGTTTTGGCTACAAAATCCCAGCTATCTCCAATTCTTCCCTCCCTCCCTATCCTCCCAGCTCCAGTGTGGCAACCTTGAAGCTCCAAGATGACTTTGGTCAGGTCAGTTTCAAGCAGTGGTGGGATTCAGCCAGTTCGCATCACTTTGGGAGAACCGGTTGTTAACTTTCTGAGCAGTTTGGCAAACTGGTTTTTGGAAGAAATCATTAGAGCAGAGAACCGATTGTTAAATTACTTGAATCCCACCACTGGTTTCAAGGATGACAGTTCCAAATTGTTTTCCTCTTATGGGCAAATCAGGAGAGGCAAAATTGTTCCCCCCTCCCCCTCCCCCGATCTCCTTGACTGATGTGCCATATTACTGTATATGATAAATGAACTTCAGCTTTGCAAGCTCAAGGCAATTGCTAGACTCACTGTGGCCTGTTTGGAAAAAAGCAATCTGCAAATAAAGAGAAAGAAAAGAGCAATCTATTCAATGGCTAATAATAGCCCCCCAACCTCCTAATTCCAATTCTTGTGCTTTTAATTGAGACTTTATTTAGAGCAGCTCAGATATCTTTTATGTCAATGACTCTTAATATTGTTTTAGTTTGTATTTCTATTGTTACTTTACGATGTCATTGGTTTGGTTAGTTACTTTGCATCTTAAAATGGTTGCTGATGAGTAGTTGTGATTTCCCCACCCCCCCACCCCCATGAAAAATAGTATCTATTAACAAACATTATTGATGATAAAAATGGACAACCATTTAAATAGGAGCCAGCCGTGTGCAGCAGCTGCTAAAAAAGCCAACACAGTTCTGGGCTCCATAAACAGAGGGATAGAATCAAGATCACGTGAAGTGTTAATACCACTTTATAAGGCCTTGGTGAGGCCACACTTGGAATACTTCATTCAGTTTTGGTCGCCACGATGTAAAAAAGATGTTGAGACTCTAGAAAGAGTGCAGAGAAGAGCAACAAAGATGATTAGGGGGCTGGAGGCTAAAACATACAAAGAACGGTTGGAGGAACTGGGTATGTCTAGTTTAATGAAAAGAAGGACTAGGGGAGACATGATAGCAGTGTTCCAATATCTCAGGGGTTGCCACAAAGAAGAGGTAGTCGAACTGTTCTCCAAAGCACCTGAGGGTAGAACAAGAAACAATGGGTGGAAACTAATCAAGGAAAGAAGCAACTTAGAACTAAGGAGAAATTTCCTGACAGTTAGAACAATTAGTAAGTGGAACAACTTGCCTGCAGAAGTTGTGAATGCTCCAACACTGGAAATTTTTAAGAAAATGTTGGATCACCATCTGACTGAGATGGTGTAGGGTTTTCTGCCTGGACAGGAGGTTAAACTAGAAGGCCTCCAAGTCCCTTCCAACTCTGTTGTTATTATTATTATTGTTATTATTATTATAAAAATATGATAATGATGATATTAAACCAGGTTACTTAACAAGAATAGCAATATAAACTTTTTAGGTACAGAAAATGTGGTTGTGTTCCTAGAATCTGATAAAAGATAACGTGCTTTGCTGATTTCTAAAATAGTGGACATTTGAGAACCCATCCTTGTGGTCTATAAACCAGCGGTGGGTTGCCCACGGTTTGGACCGGTTCTGTAGAACTGGTAGTAAAACCGGCAGGAGGCTCCGCCCACCAACCCGGATGTCATAATAGGCAATCTGTGCATGCGCAGAAGCTCAGTGTGCACGCAAGCGAAGCAAGCACACACAATCCTGTTACAAACCAGTAGTAAAGGTAAGTAGAACCCACCCCTGCTATAAACTATGGTTTCTAATTTAATGTGCTGTACAAATGTGGCCAATTGCAATTTACTCATGCTTTACTCATGCTTTACTCATGCTTTACTCATGCTAGTAAAAGGTGTGTAAACCAAGTCAAACCAATGGCTAGCATGTAAGAGAAGTTACTGAATGGTTGTTTTCCTTGTCCTATTTGATTAGTATTCTGTAGGCATCTGGCTGGACTTCGTGAGAAGAAACTTGTTGAGTTTGGGAACTTCTGGCTGATTCGATCATATTTTAATCATTTCCTACCCTTTCATTTTGCAATGAAAATATTTAAAAAAAAAAAACGGGCCATCACTACAATTAATTGTGTTGCGTTTTAATGGCAGGGAAATGAAAGGTCTCTGTGTAGTAGAACTTGGCTGACGTCGGTTATTAGATTAGCATTAATCCGGGAGAGATTAGGCCTCTCCTAGGATGGCATATAGGTGGCTCAGGGGCTAGGACGTTGAGCTTATCGATCGAAAGGTTGGCAGCTCAGCGGTTCAAATCCCTAGTGCTGCCATGTAACGGGGTTAGCTCTCGTTCCTTGTCCCAGCTTCTGCCAACCTAGCAGTTTCGAAAGCACGTAAAAATGCAAGTAGAAAAAATAGGGACCACCCTTGGTGGGAAGGTAACAGCGTTCCGTGCGCCTTTGGCATTGAGTCATACCGGCCACATGACCACGGAGACGTCTTTGGACAGCGCTGGCTCTTCGGCTTTGAAACGGAGATGAGCACCGCCCCCTAGAGTCGGCAACGACTAGCACGTATGTGCGAGGGGAACCTTTACCTTTACCTTTAGGATGGCATTGTTACGGCAATTTTGGACAACAATGACCCTAATCCACGAAAAGGAACTAAGCAATCTCGGAGATATGCCCAATCCAAATGCTTTAAATCCCTGCTTATGGTAAGAAACGTTTAGCAGCTGTGGGCAACGAACTGAGGCCCTTGCTGTGTTCTAATACGGTCTTCCATCGTTATCGTTTTTCAGGATCTACAGGGTTTGGGCTGTTGACCTTGGGATGCATACAGCTTGGAAGCGTTAGGAGCTGGGTATCCCCTCCCTCTTCAGGAATGTGGGGAAGAAATATCTGGCGAGGAGGTACTGAAAACAATTTCTCTTTCTTCGTACAGTAGGGATGGCCTTCGCCATCGAGATTCCACACATGTTCTCAATTATTGGGAGCAGAGTCAGGTTTGATCAGAGAAACAACAGCCACCGCTCGCTCCTTGAAAGGCTGTAAAATGATATCCATATATCCGTAAGTAACTATCTGTAACCCAGTTAGACTCTCATCGGTCTCATATAATCCACTCTGTAAGGCAGACCTTATCCCTGGTTGAAAATATTTCGGGTCTCCTCAGAGTTGGCCTACGGTGGTGTCACCGAATGTTCATGAACATTCCAAAATGAAAGCAAATGATGAAATATTAGAAACTGTCCATCCAAAACATTCTCTCTCTTTTTTTTGGAATATATGTTTTATTGATACATATTTTCTTTTTGATAAGCATAAAAAATTTCATATCCATCTGACCAGCATGCTCTCTGGGCACAGATGGTTTTAAATAGAAACATAACAATAATCATAATAATAATCATAATATACATGTCGATATTAATCACAAAGTAATAATAAAAGGTAAAGGTTCCCCTCGCACATACGTGCTAGTGGTTTCTGACTCTAGGGGGTGGTGCTCATCTCCGTTTCAAAGCCGAAGAGCCAGCGCTGTCTGAAGACGTCTCCGTGGTCATGTGGCTGGCAATGCCAAAGGCGCACGGAACGGTGTTACCTTCCCACCAAAAGTGGTCCCTATTTTTCTACTTGCATTTTTTACCTGCTTTCAAACTGCTAGCTTGGCAGAAGCTGGGAAAAGTCACGGGAGCTCACTCTGTTATGCGGCACTAGGGATTCGAACTGCTGAACTGCTAATTTTTCGATCGTTTTGGCATAACTGAATCCATCAACTTATTCTGAGTTCCTCGTTTTTGTGTCTCTCTCAACCCCAGTTTTTCTGCTTCTCTTTTTTTCCCCATTTTTTAAACTGATTTGTCTTATGCCCCTGCTATTTTTCTTTTCAAACAAATACACATGAAACAAAATTTCGTAGGTATTTGGAGGCAATCTCTTCCACCAATTTTTTAAAAAAAAATTTCCTAAGAAACCCAATCTGTTTCCCCTGAGATAATTAATTCCGTGCATGGTTTTCATTACTGCATATGCATATCTGCTAGACATTTATCTAGTCTATGTAGAATTTCTTTTTTTTTTCCTTGTAAGACAATGAAAGCTGCATGTAAAATTAAGGAATAACTGAATTTTAAGTCACATGCGTGAACTCAGCAACAATTGTTGAATTCAGAAATGAATTAACACTTGCTGCATTTAAACATGAACTAAATGAATTCTCCCACAGCTTTTATAGGAGAAGGTAGTTATAAACAATTCTGGTGTGGTCCCTCCATTTATGCATGTATGTATAGAATAGAATAAAATAGAATTTTATTGGCCAAGTGTGATTGGACACACAAGGAATTTGTCTTGGTGCAAATGCTCTCAGTGTACATAAAAGAAAAGATACCTAAAAGATAGTCATAGGCAGTGGTGGGATTCAGCCAGTTCACACCACTTCGGGAGAACCGGTTGTTAACTTTCTGAGCAGTTTGGCAAACTGATTGTTGGAAGAAATCATTAGGGCAGAGAACCGGTTGTTAAATTACATGAATCCCACCACTGGTCATAGGGTACAAATAAGCAATCAGGAAACAATCAATATCAATATAAATTGAAGGATACAAACAACAAAGTTACAGTCATACAGTCATAAGTGGAAGGAGATGGGTAATGGGAACGATGAGAAGATTAATAGTGCAGATTTAGTAAATTGACAGTTTTGAGGGAATTATTTGTTTAGCAGAGTGATGGCCTTCGGGAAGAAACTGTTCTTGTGTCTAGTTGTTCTGGTGTGCAGTGCTCTATAGCGTCGTTTTGAGGGTAGGAGTTGAAACAGTTTATGTCCAGGATGTGAGGGATCTGTAAATACTTTCACGGCCCTCTTCTTGATTCGTGCAGTATACAGGTCCTCAATGGAAGGCAGGTTGGTAGCAATTATTTTTTCTGCAGTACTAATTATCCTCTGAAGTCTGTCTTTCTTGTTGGGTTGCAGGGTACAAATAAGCAATCAGGAAACAATTAATATCAATATAAATCATAAGGACACAAGCAACAAAGTTACAGTCATACAATCATAAGTGGAAGGAGATGGGTAATGGGAATGATGAGAAGATTAATAGTAGTAGTGCAGACTTGGTAAATAGTTTGACAGTGTTGAGGAAATGATTTGTTTAGCAGAGTGATGGTGTTCGGGAAAAAACTATTCTTGTGTCTAGTTGTTCTGGTGTGCAGTGCTCTATAGTGTGGTTTTGAGGGTAGGAGTTGAAACAATTTATGTGCAGGATATGTTCACTGTTGAGTTATTTATAAAGATAATAAATAAATAAATGAAATGAAAACTCATATATCCTTAACTTTGGTGGGATTCAAGTAATTTAACAACCGGTTCTCTGCCCTAATGATTTCTTCCAACAACCAGTTTGCCAAACTGCTCAGAAAGTTAACAACTGGTTCTCCCGAAGTGGTGCGAACCGAACTGATCTTTAACCATTTTCCTTAGGATCAAAACAATATGGAGGTAAATGAGGGGAAAAAAATATTGAAAACCTGGAGAC
Source organism: Ahaetulla prasina (assembly GCF_028640845.1). Lineage (NCBI taxonomy): Eukaryota > Metazoa > Chordata > Lepidosauria > Squamata > Colubridae > Ahaetulla > Ahaetulla prasina. Next base: position 13,589,282 of record NC_080547.1, read on the forward strand.
ATCCTTGCAAAAGGAAGAATGGGCAAGTTTTTACAGGGAGATATATTTTATCAGTCTACTAACTAGAAGGATATGTAGAATTAATAGATCTGTTTCCCACCACCCGTGTTTCCTATCTCCCAAAAGCAGGACTGGGAACGTCAAGATGTCACCCCTAAGAACTCCACAAGTATTATCTGCATTTAATGACTATTGCAGATTGGTAATCAGTGGTCTCCTGTCCTCTGCCCCACAAGGAAGACTTTAGGATTATCGCCCAAGACCAGAGCCAGGCAGTGAATGCACCAAGATTAACTGTCTCCGTTACTGATTAGAGATGGAAGAAGCCATATCTCGGTTAAAGTTTACCCATACACATTGCTAACAAGGACGTTGTCTAAAGGCCCAGGGCAGACATGCAAGGCCTAATCGTGTCTTTACACACGGACAGACTTCACCATAGTTTCAACCGGGAAACTGTGAGCATCTTAGATCAAGCCAAGTCCAAAAATGCTAGAGAATTCCTGGAAACCTGGCATCAGCCATCAACAGACACATCGAGATAGACAATATTTACATGCCCTTCAAAAGGAAGAGCCAAAAGGAAACAAAAAGATTGAAACACTTCCTTGCCGGCAATCAACACTCAGATAAGCAGAGATTAAGACCAAGATTAACAGCAGTGGTGAAATCTGAACTGGTTTACTACCGGTTTGCTGGCTGCACAAATGTGAGATGCGCATGTGCAGTGCACGGCAAAAGGAGGCATGCGGTAAGTAGAACAACGCACGGGGTGTGTGGGATCAGCTGTGGTGTGCAATCTTTTTTTTTTTTTACTGTTAAAAGCATTTTTTTTTACAACCTATTTGGCCAAAGAGGTTGTAGACAAAATGCTTTTAAAAGTTTTTTTAAAAAAAGCCTCTGACGATTAGGCAACTCAGCTGGGATCGTCAAAAAAAAAAAGCATTTTTTTTAACAACCTCTTCAGCTGAAGAGGTTGTAGAAAAAATGTTTATAAAAGTAAAAAAAAAAAAGGCTCTGATGGTCACACGGCTCAGCTGTGATTGCCAGAGCCCTTTTTTTTACCTTTTAAAAGCATTTTTTACAACCTATTCGGCCAAATAGGTTGTAAAAAAATGCTTTTAAAAGTTTGCTGATTGCTTATTTGTACCCTATGACTCTCATTAAGTGTTGTAAGTGTTGTACCTTGATGAAGGTATCTTTTCTTTTATGTACACTGAGAGCCTGTGTACCAAGACGAATTCCTTGTGTGTCCAATCACACTTGGCCAATAAAAATTTTTCTATTCTATTCTATTCTATTCTATTCTATTCTATTCTATTCTATTCTATTCTATTCTATTCTATCTTAACTGCCATACTGATCTTACTGCGATGCTTGATTCTTCCCATTTTTGACATTCTTGAAACTGTGGGTTTTAAATGATGTAAACTGCTCTAGCTATATACAGTACAGTAGCTCTTTTTATCCCCTTGCCCTGAGTCAGGATTGAGTCATTCCATAGTTGAGGAGTGGGGTATAAAAAACCAACCAACCAACCCACAGTGCCCATTGCAACTCCCACCGGGCCACAGAGCGAAGTCTTCTTCAAATCTTTCTACAGCAGCTCGCTCCATCTTTCCTCCAGATATTTCCCTAAAACTGTAGCGACCGTACTGATTGGAAAATTCTGAGAAACTGTCGTTCCAAAATACCTTCAAGGTAAAGGTAAAGGTTCCCCTCGCACATATATACTAGTCATTCCCGACTCTAGGGGGCAGTGTTCATCTCTGTTTCAAAGCCAAAGAGCCAGTGCTGTCCGAAGACGTCTCCATCAGAGGTGGGTTTCAGCAGGTTCTGACCAGTTCTGGAGAACCAGTAGGGGAAGTTTTGAGTAGTTCGGAAAACCGGTAGTAAATATTCTGACTGCCCCTGCCCCCATCTATTCTCTGCCTCCCAAGTCCCAGCTGATTGGGAGGGAATGGAGATTTTGCATAAGCTTCCCCTGGAGTGGGGTAGGAATGGAGATTTTACAGTATCCTTCCCCTGCCACGCCCACCTAACCACACCCACCAAGCCATGCTGTGTCCACCAAGCCACACTCACAGAACCAGTAGTAAAAAAATTTGAAACCTACCGCTGGTCTCCATGGTCATGTGGCCAGCATGACTCAATGCCAAAGGCTGTTCCCTTCCCACCAAAGGTGGTCCCTATTTTTCTACTTGCATTTTTTACGTGCTTTCGAACTGCTAGGTTGGCAGAAGCTGGGACAAGTCACGGGAGCTCACCTCGTTACGCGGCACTAGGGATTTGAACCGCTGAACTGCCAACCTTTTGATTGACAAGCTCAGCATCTTAGCCACTGAGCCACCACATCCCTTATACCAGCAAATCAAATCAAGGTATTTGAAGGTATTTTGCTAGAACAGAGGCTGTCAAACGACATATCCAGGGATCCCTGGAGATCACTGATTTATTTTAAACCGGATTGGCCCTGAAAAGGCAGGACGGAGGTGCTGTCAAAACTGTTTTTATTCCCCGAACAAGCCCCACTGTTTGTAGCTGTGATTCTGCAAAGTTGGAGACACTCGCCCCCCGCCCCCGGTGATACATAAATTAAAAGGTAATTATTAAAAGTTTCTTCTATGTTTATCTTTGGACCAACCTCCGCAAAAGCATCACTTTGATTCATGGGAAGCACACAAATCATTTATCATTTTAGGAAGTCAGAGGGTCTCAAAATAGGAGAATGCCTCTACTAGGGGTTAAAGAAACACATGAAAAACCATGTTCCCCCGGACCAAGTGGAGGCTCAAAGAGGGCTCTGAGGCAATGATGGAATTCAATTTTTTTTTCTACTGGTTCTGTGGGCGTGGCTTGGTGGGTGTGAGGTGGCTTGGTGGGCGTGGCTTGGTGGGTGTGGCAGGGAAGGATACTGCAAAATCTCCATTCCCTCCCCACTCCTGGGGGAAGGATACTGCAAAGTCTCCATTTCCACCCCACTCCAGGGGAAGGATACTGCAAAATCTCCATTCCCTCCCCACTCCTGGGGGAAGGATACTGCAAAGTCTCCATTTCCACCTCACTCCAAGGGAAGGATACTGCAAAATCTCCATTCCCTCCACACTCCTGGGGGAAGGATACTGCAAAGTTTCCATTTCCACCCCACTCCAGGGGAAGGATACTGCAAAATCTCTATTTCCTCCCCACTCCAGGGGAAGGATACTGCCCTAATGAGGATCAAATACAACCCCCATGCTCAATGAAATCAAGTTTGAAACTCCTGAACAACAAACTTCAATTTTTTATTATTATTTTACATTCTTGGAGAGTGCTTGGACAACTCCCTGCAATTTTCTTGACTAGGTTTTCCAGAAACGGATTGCCATTGCTTTCTTCCTAGGGCTGAGATAACATGTGGCTCAAGGTTCGTAGTTGGTTTCGTGCCCAAGGTAAGACTGGAACTCACAATCTCTTTTACTACTGGTTCTGTGGGCGTGGCTTGGTGGGTGTGATGTTTGGCTCAAAGTCACCCAACAGCTTTCAGACATAATGAGGGACTAGAACTCATTGTCTCCTGGTGATCACCCATCTGGCTTTTGTGCCTAAAGCAGGACTAGAACTCACATTCGCCCGGTTTCTAGTCTGATACCTTCACCTCTACATCAAACTGGTTTTCTCAGTAAAATAAAACAGCTTCATTAAAAAGAAAGACAACGTTGGGAGGTGGGGGGAGTTAGACAACTTTATTCCAGGAGTGAAATGCTACCGGTTCAGTCCGGTTCCCTCAAACCGCTGGTAAAAAATGCTTTTAAAAAGTAAAAAAAAAAAGATTCTGACAATCACAGCTGTGCTGCACGATCGTCGGAACCCTTTTAAAAAACTTTTTAAAGCATTTTTTTACTATCTACTTGCCCGAACCTGTAGCAAAAAAAATGCTTTAAAAAGTAAAAAAAAAAAAAAAAGTTCCGACGATCAGGTGTGATAATCAGCTGTGCCACGTGATCATCAGAATCTTTTTAAAAACTTTTTTAAAGCATTTTTTTTTTACTACCGGCTTGGGCGAATAGGTAGTAAAAAAATGCTTAAAAAAGAAAAAAAAAAGTTGGCCATGCCCAGCCAGTCACATGACCCCACCAAGCCACGCCCACCAAGCCACACCCACAGAACCGGTAGGAAAAATTTTTTTGCATTTCACAACTGCTTTATTCCCTGTAATGCAAGAATTTGGACTTTTTAGAATACTATCCCAAGGCAGGAGTATCTTTTATTTCAGCAGCTCTTTTATTTCCGCAGCTTCCTGGATATTGCTGGTAAACAAAACAGCTTCCCTTTGTTCCTTTGTCACTGCGCAAGTTGTTTTAGCACCGTGCATCTCCTTCCTCTTGCTGAATATTCATTCATCATCTGATTTCATTGGCGCTCCTCACCACCGTTTCGTTTTTGTTTTTTTTTACAGAAAGCCCAGCTGGTGGGAGTGGCAAATACGGCATTCAAGAATAAACGTTGCTTCCAATGCTAGTGAATAATACATCAGAGGAGGGTTGTGTGAAGGGGGAAGTAGCAAAAAACGAACACCATCCACTCATTTCATCCCAAACACGTCCAGGTTTGCATGGCCGTTCTTTGTCCTCCATCGGTACTGCCTTTCGGGGATATGCAAGATGGAGAATCAGGAAAACACCGAGAAGGTTCTCCACGTGAGGTCCTGGAGAATTGAAGACCTTCTCATTAGAAACTGGGGTGGGGGCAGGGGTAAAATCCAGCAGGTTCTGACAGGTTCTGGAGAACCGGTAGCGGAAATTTTGAGTAGTTCAGAGAACCGGCAAATACCACCTCTGGCTGGCCCCAGAGTGGGGTGGGAATGGAGCAGTGGTGGGTTTCAATTTTTTTTACTACCGGTTCTGTGGGCACGGCTTGGTGGGCGTGGCAAGGGAAGAATACTGTAAAATCTCCATTCCCTCCCCACTCCAGGGGAAGGTTGCTGTAAAATCCCCATTTCCTCCCAATCAGCTGGGACTTGGGAGGCAGAGAATAGATGGGGGCAGGGCCAGCCAGAGGTGGTATTTACCGGTTCTCCGAACTACTCAAAATTTCCGCTACTGATTCTCCGGAACTGGTCAGAACCTGCTGAAACCCACCCTTGGAATGGAGATTTCGCAATATCCTTCCCCCAGGAGTGGGGAGGGAATGGGGATTTTGCAGTATCCTTCCCCTGGAGTGGGGTGGGGATGGATATTTCATAATAGCCTTCCCCCAGGAGTGGGGAGGGAATGGGGAATTTGCAGTATCCTTCCCCTGGAATGGGGTGGGAATGGAGATTTTGCAGTATCTTTCCCCCAGGAGTGGGGAGGGAACGGGGATTTTGCAGTATCTTTCTCCCAGGAGTGGGGAGGGAATGGGGATTTTGCAGTATCCTTCCCTTAGAATGGGGTGGGAACGGAGATTTTGCAGTATCTTTCCCCCAGGAATGCGGAGGGAATGGAGATTTTGCAGTATCCTTCTCCTGCCATGCCCACCAAGCCACACCCACTGAACTGGTAGTAAAAAAATTTGGATCTCACCACACGGTGGGGGAAATTGTCTGGGGCAACAGAATGGAGTGTGGCCAATGTAGGACTTGCGTCCGGGGTTGAAAGCAAAAATGCTGATGGACACAATCTGCAGCAATGAAAACAATGGGACCTCAAGATAACAGGAGAAGGGTGGCAAAAGTTCAGCTCTAAGGAATGTGGCTTTGCCCACAGATAGATGTTTATTATGGGATGGTGTCAAGGCTGGCTCACGGGAAGCTATTTTGTTCTCCTCTACTTTCTTCTTCTTCTTCTTCTTCTTCTTCTTCTTCTTCTTCTTCTTCTTCTTCTTCTTCTTCTTCTTCTTCTTCTTCTTCTTCTTCTTCTTCTTCTTCTTCTTCTTCTTCTTCTTCTTCTTCTTCTTCTTCTTCTTCTTCTTCTTTCCCCTTCCCCTTCCCCTCCTCCTCCTCCTCCTTCTCCTCCTCCCTCTCCTTCCTCCTCCCATCCCCTACTTCTTCTCCTTCCTCCTCCTCCTCCTCCTTTTTTTTTTTTTTGACTCCAGAAGATTTTGAATCTCCTTCTCTTAAAAGCTGTGGAATCACTGAAACATCTTGAAACATGGGGTTGAGGTGGGTCACAATAAAGCTTAGCACTTCTGCAGGATGCTTCTACTTCTACCTACATTTTGCAGGTGTGGATCTCTTGTAGCAGGGATGTCCACAGAATGGGACAGGGAGGTCAGAAAATTCAAAATGGCAACTTAGATGGAGGAGTTGTGGCCCATTTAAACTTTTTTCTTTTTCTTTTTTTCGAAGATTTTTTATTTATTTTATAAACAGACAAACATTTCATACATACGTCATTCCTTCCCTGTGACATCTTGGTGTTTTCTTTCTTCAGTTCAAATGTATATAAGGATTTATTGCAAGCTTAAGCTCGCTACAAGAATCTTTTATTTTATTTTATTTTTATTTATTTATTTGTTTTATAAATTTTATTATTTTTATTTATTTATTTGTCACAACAATATATGTAACTATCATACAGAAAGGTTATATAGTATATAAAGGTATAAGCATATATATATATATATGTATATATATATATATATATATATATATATATATATATATATATATATATATATATATATATATATATATATATATATATATATATATATATATATGAAGAAGAAAAGAAAAACAATATATATATTCCTATATATATATAGGAAGAAGAAAAGAAAAACAATAGGACAGGAACGGTAGGCACGTTTGTGCGCTTATGCACGCCCCTTATGGTCCTCTTAGGAATGGGGTGAGGTCAATAGTAGAAAGTTTTTGGTTAAAGCTTTTGGGATTATGGGAAGAGACCACAGAGTCAGGTAAAGTATTCCAAGCACTGATGATTCTGTTACAGAAGTCATATTTTCTGCAATCTAGATTAAAGCGGTTGACATTAAGTTTAAATCTATTGGTTGCTCTTGTATTATTGCAATTAAAGCTGAAGTAGTCTTTGACAGGAAGGACATTACAATAGATGATTCTGTGAGTTAAACTTAGGTCTTGTCGAAGGCGACGGAGTTCCAAGTTTTCCAATCCCAGGATTTCAAGTCTAGTGGGATAAGGTATTTTGTTGTTTTCAGAGGAATGGAGAACTCTTCTTGTAAAATATTTCTGGACACGTTCAATTGTATTGATGTCAGAGATATGGTGAGGGTTCCAAACAGGTGAGCTGTATTCTAGAATTGGTCTAGCAATTGGTCTAGCAATCTGTCTGACCTACTAGCAGCCAAAGCAGATTGGCAGTAGATCGGGGTGAAATGCTACCAGTTCGGGCCAGTTCAGCTGAACTGGTAGTGATGGCGGTGGGTGGTTTGAAGAACCGGTAGCGACGGCAGTGCGAGGCTCCACCCACCTACCCAGTTGTCGTTACTTCCTGGTTTTAACCAGGAAGTAAACTGTTTTTACCCTCTGTGTATGCGCAGAAGGGTTAGCGCTTGTGCAGACGGTCTGCATGCGCATATGACGTGCAGGTGTGCGAGAGCGGAGCGAGGGAGTGCACGGGGCATGTGCACTTCCGAACCGGTAGGGAAGATAAGTAGATTTCACCCCTGTGATAGATACGAGTCAATGGAATTTAAGGTGAGGCTGGACTTAGATGCCTTGTGGGTGTGAAAGGACTCGAGGCTGATGGCGTGTTTGACTCCTCCCTCGGGGTCAGCCTCCTCATCTCCTACGGCAATCCCATGAACTGCGTGTCGCCGTAGTCAAGATGGGAAGTGACCAAGGCACTGTTGCAGCTGCCATCTTGAATTTACTGGCCATCCCTTACAGATATCGCAGCCATCCACATCGTGCTGCCATGTGTGTGGTATCCTGCTTCAGCTGCTAGCTTTATCTTGAATCTCCAGGTCTGATCCTGGAGGACTGGAAAGCTTCCTGTGGCTCCTACGTATTGTTTGAATTACTCCTGACTCACCAAATCTTTGCTTCTCCGACAGATGCTTTCCTCATTACATGTTTATCCCTCACCTCAGGCCCTGTAGCGTTCCGTCCGACAGGCACCCGCCTTGAATTTACAGTTTATTTGCACAGTGTTTCATCTTTGCTTTTTGCTTCCCTCATGCAGTGACGAAAAGGATAGGAAAGGAGCAAGATTTATATCTCAGGCTGCTGCTACCTTGTATAAATAATATTTTTTAAAAAAAAAAAGGAAATATGAAATATTTTCTCTGTTGGGGAAAGCCAGAGCACGTTGTTTCAACGTGCGTGTGTTCTTCTGGCTCGGTTGCAGAGGATAATTTTTGAAGAAAACCAAAGCGAATTAAGGAAAGCTGGTTGGGTTTTCGTGCTGCATGTAAGAGCCAGTTTGGTCTAGTGGTTATGACACCAGGTTAGAAACTGGGAGATAGTGAGTTCTAGTCAGGGGTGAAATCTACTTACCTTCCCAACCGGTTCGGAAGTGCACATGCCATGTGCGTGTGTGCGTCATGTGCACGCTTCCCGGTTAAAACCAGGAAGTAACGATGACCGGGTGGGTGGGCGGAGCCTTCTGCCGCCATTGCTACCGGTTCGGCCAAACCTTATCCATGAAAGCCAGCTTGGTGACTTCTGGCCAGTTCCATCTTAGGCAAGAAAGCTGACTGGGTGACTTTGGACCAATCACCAGGAGAAGTGAGTTCTAGTCCCATCTTAGGCAAGAAAGCTGACTGGGTGACTTTGGACCAATCACCAGGAGACAGTGAGTTCTAGTCCCATCTTAGGCAAGAAAGCTGACTGGGTGACTTTGGACCAATCACCAGGAGACAGTGAGTTCTAGTCCCATCTTAGGCAAGAAAGCTGACTGGGTGACTTTGGACCAATCACCAGGAGACAGTGAGTTCTAGTCCCATCTTAGGCAAGAAAGCTGACTGGGTGACTTTGGACCAATCACCAGGAGACAGTGAGTTCTAGTCCCATCGTAGGCAAGAAAGCTGACTGGGTGACTTTGGGCCAATCACCAGCAGACATTGAGTTCTAGTCCCATCTTAGGCAAGAAAGCTGATTGGGTGACTTTGAGCCACTCCCTCTTTCTCCGCCGAAGCCACCTCACAGAGTTATTGTGGGAAAAATTGGAGAAGGAAGGTGTATGAAGCATGCTCATCACTTGGTGTTATTTTTAAAAATAATAAAGACGGGATAACAAATCTAAGATAAATAAATTAACTGTGGGAAGTAAATTTATGACGGCTGAAGATTGAGAATGTCAGAAACGATTGGATGATAAAACAGATTCCAAAATCTTTGCAATGGATTATGTTAGAAGGGGTCACCTGTGGGTGAGGAAACAGATCTTTCAGTTGGATTATTCTCTGTATGTATGGCAGTTACAATCTCATTAGAGGCCTTTCCACCCATTTTAATATTTGTTGGAGTACAGGTAGTCCTCAAGTTACATCAGTTCCTTTAGTGACCGTTTGAAGCTGCAACGGCACTGAAAAAGGTAACTTACGACCTTTTTTCACACTTACGACTGTTGGTCACGTGATCAAAATTTAAATGCCTGGAGACTGACTCCTATTTATGACTCCTATTTGCAGTGTCCCGGGGTCACGTGATCCCCTTTTGTGACCTTCAAAGTCAACAGGGAAGCCAGATTCACTTAACAGCCATGTTCCTTACTTAATAACTGCGGTGATTCACTTCACGTTTGTGGCGAGAAAGCTCGTAAAACGGGGCAAAACTCGGTAAACAGCTGTCTCGTTTAGCAACAGGTATTTTGGACTCCATTGTGGTCGTAAGTCGAGGACTACAAATATCTCTTCCCTGGTGCTTCGGGAGAAACAGGGATGCATTTTCAAAGAGACCCATTTCTACGCGGTTGCACTTCAGCGCAAAAAAAAAATCGCCACACCTATTACCAATTCCACTCATTTAATCTGACCATCGGCTCCGTCCTGGCTGAGAATTCTGGGATTTCTCATTTCAACGCCTCTGAAAGTCCATCGCCGGAGAAGGCTCTCGGGGGGTGTCCAATACATCTCCGCGACGTTGGGGAGAGAGGAAAATACAGATTTCAATACGGAGCTTAACCTAATGTAAATATTTTCAAAAGCACTATGCGTGTATTTAAAAACAACACCTTGGGGTTAACTTAAGAGATGGATTTATGATAAAACCTGGTGGACAGAATTTGGACGGGGAATTGATTCCCACCCCCCCGTCTCAAGGCCTCAATCATGACTAATTTTCGGTGGTAGGAAAAAAAACCAAAAACCCCACCTGGTGGATTTAGGAGATGAGTTGGCTTGCAAGTCAAACATATATATATATATATTCAAATAATCCTGAATAGCTATTTTGTTGGCGTGCCTAGAAATTTTATTTATTTATTTTTTTACAGAATCTGCAAGCAGATGAGCAGACTGCGGTTCAAATGCCGCTCAGTCAAAATTCCCTCCTCAGGTTCAGAAACCAGCTAGCTTTCGCTTCTTACCCCTCGGTTCCATCTCCATTGCAATCTGTTGCCAGCCCTAATGGAATAAGCCTAATTGATAGCAGGTGGGGCGTTCAGAAGTTTAAAATCTGGTCTTCTTTGTCCTCCAGAAATAGCAACGGTTTGCGTCCTGGGGAGTGGGAGGGGGGGAGAGACAAGGTTTTACTAATTATTTGCAATTGCGCGTGAATTGCCCCGTGCTAATTTGTAAACAAAATAAAACACCTCTTTTCTCAGTCTCTTCGAAATAATAGGATTACGGCAGTGGTGAAATCCATTTTTTTTTTACTACCGGTTCTTCTGGGCGTGGCTTGGTGGGCGTGGCATGGCTTGGTGGGTGTGGCTTGGTGGGCATGGCAGGGGAAGGATACTGCAAAATCCCCATTCCCTCCCCACTCCTGGGGGAAGGATACTGCAAAATCCTCATTCCCTTCCCACTCCCGGGAGAAGGATATTGCAAAATCCCCATTCTCACCCCACTCTGGGGCCAGGCAGAGGTGGTATTTGCCGGTTCTCTGAACTGCTCAAAATTTCCACTACCGGTTCTCCAGAACCTGTCAGAACCTTTCACCCCTGAATTACGGCCATGCTTCTGGGACGGTTCACATTCCAGGAATCTTCTCCGATAGAGGTTTGACATAGACATTATGTCAGGGGTTCCAAGTAACAGACCCAATGCAAATCAAACCTCTGAGGGCTAGATGTCCTTCAAAGTACAGATTTATTAAGCATGTCATCTTGGCACATCTGGTGAAAACCCGACTCTGTAGGTCCTGTGGTTTTCCCCACCCAGATTAAAAATCAAAGTTCCTTCCTCCAGTCCACATGTCCATCGCATTGTCCAACTTGGTTACAACCCCAACCCTGGTTGGTTTCGGTCCACGCCTTCCCAGCACTTGGTGAGAATGTCCTTGATTCCCAGGAGGAAGAATGTTGTTTTGGCTACAAGTCCCCAGCTATCTCTATCTTCCCCCTCCCCTTCCCACATCTCCAATGAGCGTAGTTGTGGCAGCCCTGAAGATGCTCCCAAAATGACTTCAGGGTTGACACATGATTCCTTGAAGATCAGAGGCATGGGACTACCCTAGAGATAGTTCTATCTTTCATATGAAGAAGAACAGGAATGAAGCTCCACACTGAATTAAATGGAATTGAATGGATGCTGTTGAAACCACAATGATCGGTATAGGATAAAAGGGACATAGGGACCTTAGAGATCTTCTAATCCAATCCCCTATTCAAGCAGGAGACCCTATACAATTTCAGACAAGTGGCTGTCCAGTCTCTTCTTAAAAACCTCTACTGATGAAGCATCCACAACTTCTAAAGGCAAGCTGTTCCACTGGCTAATTGGCCTCACAATTTATTTTATTTATTTATTTATTTATAATTTAATTTTTATACCGCCCTTCTCCCGAAGGACTCAGGGCGGTGTACAGCCATCTTAAAATACAGCGAATAAATAACAAATTTAAAAAGAATTTAAAAAACAAATATTTAACAAGGCAATCAACTAAAACGGTCTAAGACCGACTTAAAGACATGACTCATCTCCGTAATCAAAACTGAGATACTTGGTAATTACACTTAGACTTATATACCACTTCACAGTGCTTTACAGCCCTCTCTAAGCGGTTTACAGAGTCAGCCTCTTGCCCCCAACAATCTGGGTCCTCAATTTACCCACTTCGGAAGGATGGAAGGCTGAGTCAACCTTGAACCAGTTAGGATCGAACAGCTAGCAGCCAGTCACCACGGCTCTTCCTTCCTTCCTTCCTTCCTTCCTTCCTTCCTTCCTTCCTTCCTTCCTTCCTTCCTTCCTTCCCTCCTTCCTTCCTTCCTTCTTTAGCACTTAGCAATAGCACTTATATACCACTTCATAGTGCTTTCTAGTCCCTAAGTGGTTTTACAGAGTCAGCCTCTTGCCCCCAACAATCTGGGTCCTCAATTTACCCACTTCGGAAGGATGGAAGGCTGAGTCAACCTTGAACCAGTTAGGATCGAACAGCTGGCAGTCAGTCACCACAGCTCTTCCTTCCTTCCTTCCTTCCTTCCTTCCTTCCTTCCTTCCTTCCTTCCTTCCTTCCTTCCTTCCTTCCTTCCTTCCTTCCTTCCTTCTTTAGCACTTAGCAATAGCACTTATATACCACTTCATAGTGCTTTCTAGTCCCTAAGTGGTTTTACAGAGTCAGCCTCTTGCCCCCAACAATCTGGGTCCTCAATTTACCCACTTCGGAAGGATGGAAGGCCGAGGCAACCTTGAGCTGGTCAGGGTCAAACTCCTGGAGTGAGCAGTGAGTTAGCCTGCAGTATTGCATTCTAACCACAGTGCTTATGTATTTATATAATTATGTGTTTATGATGTCCTGGGGTCATGTGATGGCCTTCCCAGCTTTCTTCTGACAAGCAAAGCCAATGGGGGGAGGGGCCAGATTCGCTTAATGACCATGTTAGTCACTTAGCAGTGAGTTGCTTAAGAGCCGTGACAAAAGAACGTTGTAATAACAGATGTGACTCACTTAACCTCTGCCTTGCTCAGCATAAATTCTGATCCCAATTTGTGGTCATAAGTTGAGGATGACCCGTAACACAAAAAATTAGATATTATGCCACCGCTCTGTGCCTAATGTGTGCACACGTTCTCACCTCTCAATCCCCACACCGCCCCATTTCCACCATGTCTCCTATGCCAGCCCTCATGAGTAACGGTTAGAGTGACAACAGTTGTAATGCAAACAACACTCCAGGGCCTACTGGCCTATTCCAGACAAAATACATACATGCGCATATGCTTCTTGGAAGCTCCCAAGATGGAATTCTTCAAATATTTGCTAGGAGCTGAGATGAATATTTCCTGGATGGTAGGTTTTTGTTTTATGTTTTGAATTGGTGGAATGGAAGGTAACTGATCCTAAAGAAAGGGAATGCTCCATGTCCGAAGAACCAAATACGAACCCTGTGGAAGGCACCATGTTTTACACATTGCTGGATTATTCAGCAATTAGAGAGGAGATGTTTTTTGAGAAAGGCTCCTGAATATGCCATGTCTATGAGGGGGGGGGGGAAAGGCTCTTGTGCGAAGCTGGAAGTCGTACAGCTGTGGACAGCTGTGGGGCTGGTATTGAAACAAAATCTGGCGGGCAGATGTGGAGGAGGCCCAGAAAGGGTTGTTCGCTCGAGAAAAAGTACAGTTTTGTTTCTGTCTCCGCCAGTACAATCACCACCTTCAAATGCTTTAAGGGACAAAAGGAAGCTTAAATCTAAATCGGTCAGAAAACTGGACGAGTCGCCTTCTCCCCTCTTTAAAACCCTCCTCTCTTTTTAAGGAACAAGGAAGGGATTTCTCTCCATGACCTCTTTGTCCAGGCAAGCTTCCAGAATATTCCAGGCCATTCTTTTGATTTATTAGCCTTCCCTGAATAATATATTCTAAGGCCATCACTAGCAGGACGCTGAAGGAAAATCCTTGTTCCACACGTCTCGTCCCAACCCCCCCACCCTCCCGAAGACCAAAGCCCTCCTCCTGCTCGCACTTTTTTGTTTTTAAATTTAGAAATCTATTTATATAAACCTTGCCAGGGCTCTGAGCTGAACACGTAAATTAAAAGTATGAGCGGAGCTTCTCAAAATATAGCCCACTAGTATTTCATGGCTGTCGTCCCTGTATATATATATATATATATATTTATATAGTTCTATCTTCATTGCTCTCTCATATCACACATGGCGCCAACTCGTTGAGGTGACACAAATACCTTCAACTCTGATTCAACTCCTCCAATTGCTGAAGGGATTTGGAGACAGGGAGATCGTCTCTGAGGTCAGTTGAAAAGGGGACGCTTTTCATGAAAGGTCTGAACTTCAAGAGATCAAAGCCAGTTGAGAAGGAGGAGCTGTGAAAGGAGGAGGGAGGTTCTCTAGGGGTCCTGATATTTGAGGAAACCTTTTTTTTCTCTCCACAGAACCAAAGGTGCTTTTTTCAAGGGTTTTCTGGTTTTTGTTTGAAGATGTTGGATGAGAATCAAGGGTGGGATCAGGGGTGAAATGCTCCCAGTTCAGACTGGATCGCCCAATCTGGTAGCGATGGTGGCGGGTGGTTCAGAGAACCGGTAGCAAAAATCCTTGCCTCCCCCCATGCCCAGCTGAGCCACGTGATCATCAGAGTTGTTTTTTTTGCTTTTAAAAGCATTTTTTCTTCAGCTGAAAAAAATGCTTTTAAAAGTAAAAAGAAAAGCCTCTGATATTTGCGCGGCTCATCTGGGATCGTCAGAGCCTTTTAAAAGCATTTTGTCTATAACCTCTTCAGCTGAAGAGGTTGTAAAAAAATGCTTTTAAAAGGCTCCTCTGACGATCCCAGCTGAGTTGCCTGATCATCAGAGGCTTTTAAAAGCATTTTTTACAACCTCTTCAGCCGAAGAGGTTGTAGAAAAAATGCTTTGAAAAGTAAAAAAAAAAAAGTTGGCCACACCCACCCAGTCACATTTCCGCCCCACCACCACCAAGCCATGCCCACAGAATCGGTAGTAACAAATTTTACATTTCACCCCTGGGTGGGATTTAAAATTTTTAGCAACTGGTTCTCTGACTGGTTGCTGGGTGGGCATCGCCCTGGTGGGTGTGTCCTACTTGGTCTCCTGCATCACTGCGTGGGGATGTGTGTGTGTTTCACCCTCCCTAGGCTCTGGAGTCTTTCTTCCAGCCTCTGGGAGGACAATAACAGCCTCCCTTGGGCTCCAGAGGCCCTCCGGAGGCTGGAAATGGGCCCATTTCCAGACTTCTGGTACTTCCAGTAGGCCTGTTTTTCGGCCTCCCAGAGATTCTGTGCAGGCTCTGTGCATCCAAAACAGGAGGGGTGGGGCTTGGAGGGGTCAGCCAGTCCTTGCAACTACCAGTTTGGCGAGCCAGATTAAAATTAATACCCGGCTTGCCCGAATTGGTCTGAACCAACTGAATCCCACCCCTGATGAGAATGGATGAGAAGAGAAACGTCTTCAAAGAAAAAAACAGAAAGTCCAGTTTTCTCTGGGGGGAAAAAAGCTCCTTTGGGACAACCATGACCTGGATGACTGAGAATCTCCGTATACTTTTTTTTTCCAGAAAAACTGAGGTTACTGGAGGCAAGTGAAGAAAAGATGGCAGGACCTGGAATGCAATGATCAATAGAGGTTGAACAGAATAACAGAGTTGGAAGGGACCTTGGAGGTCTTCCAATCCAAGCAGGAGACCTTATACCATTCCAGACAAATGGCTGTCCGATCTCTTCTTAAAAACCTCCATTGTTTAGCACCCACAATTTCTGGTGGCAAACCATTCCATGATTAATTGTTCTCACTCTCAGGAAAGGTTTCCTTAGTTCTAGGTTGGTTCTCTCCTTGATTTGTTTCATCCATTGCTTCTTCTCCTACCTTCAGATGCTCTGTAGAATAGGTTGACGTCCTCTTCTTTGTGGTAATCTCTTAGATTTTGGAAGACTGCTATCGTGTCACCCCAGTCCTTCTTTTCACTAGACTGGATATATATAGTTCCTGCAACCATTCTGTATATGTTTTAGCCTTCAGTCCCCTAATCATCTTTAGACCAGCTGAAAGCTGTGGCAGAGCAGATTGCATTGCCTCAGCTCTTCAGAAAATCAATGTGCTTGCGTGAAGCGCAAGATTGGCGTGCGTGCAAGCAAAGCGTGCACACGCATGCTGATCGTGTGCAAAGCACGTGCGCAATGCGAACTGGTGGTAACCCCGGTTAGAACCCACCACTGTCCCGAACCCCCGCAAACCTCCAGCATCGCACCCCTGACTAGGTGACTATTGATTTTTATTTTTTTATTTATTTTATTAAATTTTTATACCGCCCTTCTCCCGAAGGACTCAGGGCGGTGTACAGCCAAGATAAAACACGAAATATATACAAATTAAAACATTTAAAACCTAGCAAATTACAAAAAGGCTGATAATTAAAATTTAGTTTTAAAATTTTAGAAATATTAATAAAACCCAGAATTAAAATTTAACACTATTATGCCAGTCCCGCTTGAATAAATAGGTGTGTTTTTAGCTCACGACGGAAGGTCCGAAGATCAGGCACTTGACGTAAGCCAGGGGGAAGTTCGTTCCAGAGCGCCGGTGCCCCCACAGAGAAGGCCCTACTCCTGGGGGCCGCCAGCCGACACTGTTTGGCGGACGGCACCCTGAGGAGACCCTCTCTGTGACCCTAACGTGCTCTAGTAGAGGGAATATTCAATATGAAATTAATTCAAATTTACCTACCTATCTGCCTACCTACTGCCTACCTGCCTACCAAATTTACCTACCTACCTGCCTACCTACTTTGAATTAATATGAAATTAATTCAAAGTAGGTAGGCAGGTAGGTAGGTAGGAAAGAAGGGAGGGAGAAGAAAGGATAGGAGGAGAAGAAGGAGGGGAAGATAGAGGGATAGAAAGGATGGAAGTGAGAAGTGGGAAAGAGGAGGGGAAGTAGGAAAGTGAGGAGAAGGATGGTGGGGAAAGTAGAAGAAGGATGAGAAGGGTAGAAAGGATTAAGGAAGGGAGTGGCGGCCGAGCAGGCCTGATTGAGTATAATCTGAGTATAGGATCGATTGTTGGATAAGTGATTGTATTGTACACTGGTCAAATTGTGGGAATTATTATGGAAAATTAAAAAAAATTGCCCGGGGAAAAAAAATGAAATTAATTCAACCATTTCCAGAAGTCACCTTTACCAAGGTTTCAAACTGGACAAATCATGAAAGTGAAAAGGCTTGAAGAACCCAATATCGGGGTTTTGTAACATTGCCATATGTCTTTCAACAAACTTTAGATCCCATAGAAATCTCCTGGACAAAATATAAAAGAGAACCAAACAGGGATCGCTCAAAAATAATTTACGAGTGAAGCAACGGACCAAAGTAAGCCAAGGAATTTATTTCGGAAGCCCTCCTCTTTCGGTACAGCAGTGAAAGGGTTTAAGTCTGGAAATTAATTTACTTGTCCTTTGTGCTCAGAGGCCCAGCGCTTTCATCTTTGTACAGAACATCCTGGAAAACTAGCTTAAAGCATGTTTAACATTTTGTTTGCTAGTAAAACAACACAATTGAACCTCTGTTAATACATTGTTTTAAGTAGAACCTCAAGGGAATTGCTTCGAAGCTCTCCACAAAAAGTATTGTATCACTTTAATTCCCGTCTCTCTCCCTCTTTCTCCCTCCCTCCCTCCCTCCCTCTCTCTGAAAGGAGCTTGTTTAAAAATGTGCTTGTTTTTTATTGGTAGCCTGGTTTTTGAAAACAAAGATCAATGGCACAAAGTTTAGCGCAACCCTCCTAAGATGCAGAATTGCCGGAGGGTGCAACCAAAATGAGTGTCCTTCACGTAGCCTGGATAAAGTAGAAGAAATAACTTTTTTCATCGTACATTGTGGATTTCTTCACCCAAGGCATGATTTGATCCCTTAATCCAACTCCCACAGACTGTTTCCTCAACACACACACACACACACACACACACACACAAAACGTTTCAGTCTTCCCCTGCTGTGACCACCTCCAATTACCTCCACAACCGGTCAGAAAAGGGAACGTCTTAGCAACAAAGGGGTTTCGCTTTTTAAAAGCATTTTTTTTTTAACCCAAGCCAAGATACAACCACACTTCAAATTCGGATCGCTCTTCCGCACAATACACCCACAATACACAACACAAGTAGTCCTCGACTTCGGTACCGCAACCGAGCCCCAAATTTCTGTGCCTCAGGGAGACGTTTGTTAAGTGAGTTTTGCTCGGTGTTACGAACTTTCTTGCCACCGTTGTTTAAGTGAATCATTGCAGCTGATAAGCGAGCAACATGGTGGTTCAGCGAATCTGGCTTCCCCGTTGATTGTGTTTGTCAAAAGGTTGACAAAAGATGATCACATGATCTTGGGGTACGGCGACGGTCGTAAGTGTGAACCAGTTGCCAGTTCTGATCGCAGAATCATGGGGTCGCTACAAAGGTTGTAGGTGTGAAAAAAGGGTCATAAGCAGAGGTGGTATTCAGCCGGTTTGTCCAAACCGGTTTGCCTGAACCGGTAGCGGAAATCGGAAGTGGGCTCTCCCATCCGCCCCAGCTCTATGCCATCCTATTTAGGCACATTTTTGAGGCCAGGTGAGGCCAGGTGAGGCCACAGAAGGTATGCATGTGAGCAAAGTGCATGCACGGACGGCAGCCACAATGTCAGGGTTCCAAGGAACACCCCCAATGAAATAAAGCTCTGAGACTTGAGGTTCCTCAAAGTTCCAATTTATTAGAGATGTCATGTTGGCACAGCTGGGAAAACCCGAAACTGAAAGCTTCCAGGTTTTCCACACCCAGTTGACAGTTCCCAGCCCTGCCCAACACCCACAAGCTCATCACGTTGTCCAATCAATTCTTCACACTCAATTGGATACAATCTTCAGGCAGTCTACATCAGATGCAGGCAAAAGTCCTTGAATACGGAATGCTGTTATGACTAACTTTCTACCGCTCCAACAACAACCCCCTCCCAACTTCCCCAGCTAAAATATGTGGCAGTTAAGGAGCAAAAAGAAAATTGCCTTCCGAAACTGACACGCGCATTCAAACCGGGCATGCACGTGTGGCAAACCGGTAGTAACATAATGTGAAACCTTTTTCAGTGCTCTTGTAACTTTGAACAGTCACTAAACGAACTGTTGTAAGTCGACAACTTTCTGTACACCCATCTCTTCCATGGTACACTTCCACAAAGTCTTGGGAAGAAGGCTTACACGGCCTTCTGTAAAAATTCAGCCGGGAAATGAAACCACAGCTTTGCTCAATGAAAAGCTTTCTCTTTTCTTACCTAAATGCCTTGCCCAGGTGAACTGTAGATACATTCTCTTCTCTTCTCCCTAGTTAGAGGTGGCCAAGATCCAGAAAAGCACTCAAGAAAGTGAATGCGTGTCAGTTTCCATTAATTTTTACGGGGGCTGCATATGGCCTTGAGTGCTTTTGCACTTGAGAGGTGATGGCCCTTATGTCCTCATGATTTCACTCCTTAGGAATTTTTTATTTTTATTTTTTGCAAACCCAACCCAGGGAGGAGGGGGAAAGGAAAAAAAAAAGAAGGAGGAGGAGGAGGAGGAGGAGAAGAAGAAGAAGAAGAAGAAGAAGAAGAAGGAGAAGGAGAAGGAGAAGGAGAAGGAGAAGGAGAAGGAGAAGGAGAAGGAGAAGGAGAAGGAGAAGGAGGAGAAGAAGAATAGAATAGAATAGAATAGAATAGAATAGAATAGAATAGGATAGAATTGAATTGAATTGAATTGAATTGAATTGAATTTTTTATTGGCCAAGTGTGATTGGACACACAAGGAATTTGTCTTGGTGCATATGCTCGCAGTGTACATAAAAGAAAAGATACGTTCATCAAGGTACAACTTTTACAACACAATTGATGGTCAATATATCAATATAAATCATAAGGATTGCCAGCAACAAGTTATAGTCATACAGTCATAAATGGAAAGAGATTGGTGATGGGAACTATGAGAAGATTAATAGTAGTGCAGATTCAGTAAATAGTTTGACAGTGTTGAGGGAATTTTTTATTTAGCAGAGTGATGGCCTTTGGGAAAAAACTGTTCTTGTGTCTAGTTGTTCTGGTGTGCAGTGCTCTATAGCGTCGTTTTGAGGGTAGGAGTTGAAACAGTTTATGTCCAGGATGCGAGGGGTCTGTAAATATTTTCACGGCCCTCTTCTTGATTCGTGCAGTATACAGGTCCTCAATGGAAGGCAGGTTGGTAGCAATTATTTTTTCTGCTGTTCTAATTATCCTCTGAAGTCTGTGTCTGTCTTGTTGGGTTGCAGAACCGAACCAGACAGTAGAAGAAGAAGAAGAAGAAGAAGTAGAAGAGGAAGAAGAAGAAGAAGAAGAAGAAGAAGAAGAAGAAGAAGAAGAAGAAGAAGAAGAAGAAGAAGAAGAAGAAGAAGAAGAAGAAGAAGAAGAAGAAAGAAATTCAAGCCTCAACTTGGCTTGCGGTTAAAAATAAATCAAGAATGCTGCGAACCTATAGGTAGAGATCTGACTGTTTTCAAATCCTGCAATATAGAATCAGGACTCCTGGCTGTAAAAACAGCAGCTCGGTTTTCTCCTGAGGTTGGTTTTACAGGCCACCTTATCTCTGAAGTTGCCAGCCGCAGTTTGTTTGCTTATTGCTTTATTTATTAAATTGATATAACAAAACAGAACAGAATATCAGAGTTTGGAAGGACTTTGGAGGTCTTCTAGTCCAACCCCCTGCTCAGGCAGGAAACCTTATACCACTTCAGACAAATGGTTGTCCAATCTCTTCTTAAAAACTTCCAGTGTTGGAGCATTCACAACTTCTGGAGGCAAGTTGTTCCACTGCTTAATCGTTCTAACTGTCAGGAAATGTCTCCTTAGTTCTAGGTTGTTTCTCTCCTTGATTCGTTTCCATCCATTGCCCCAAAAGTGCTTTTTTCAAGAGACAACTGGACTTTCTGGTTTTTCTTTGAAGACTTTTCGCTTCTCCATTGCTTCTTGTCAGTGGTGGGATTCAGCCAGTTCACACCACTGCGGGAGAACCGGTTGTTAACTTTCTGAGCAGTTTGGCAAACTGGTTGTTGAAAGAAATCATTAGGGCAGAGAACCGGTTGTTAAATTACTTGAATCCCACCACTGCTTCTTGTCCTGCCTTGAGGTGTTTTGTATAAAAGCTTGACTCCCTCTTCTTTGGGGCAGCCCCTGAGATATTGAAACATAGCTATCATGACTCCCCTAGTCCTTCTTTTCATTAAACTAGACATACCCAGTTCCAGCAACTGTTCTTTATATGTCTTAGCCTTTAATCCCCTAGTTATCTTTATTGCTTCTCTCTGCACTCTTTCTAGAATTTCAACATCTTTTTTTACATCGAGGTGACCAAAACTGTGTGCAGTATTCCAAGTGTGGCCTTACCAAGGCCTTATAAAGTAGCATTAACACATCACGTGATCTTGATTCTATCCCTCTATTAATGCAGCCTAGGACTGCATTGGCCTTTTTGGCAGCTGCATCGCATCGCTGGCTCATATTTAAGTGACTGTCTGCTAAGAATATATATATAGGGTTGGGCTAGAAGACCTCCAAGGTCCCTTCCAACTCTGTTATTCTATTTAATCAAATGTCTCCCATTTCACTATCAAGCAAATCTGGGTGGCTTGAAACATGATAAAAAGAAAAATAAAAAACATGAAAAGGATGAAAGTTAAATTGCTGTGCACTCACTAAAGTACAATTTACTGGGGTTTTTTTTCTTTCTCTTATCAGAATAATTCTGTGCTTCATTGTTATGCAGGTTTAACATTCCTAGAAGGACTAGGGGTGAAATGATAGCAATGTTCCAATATCTCAGGGGCTGCCCCAAAGAAGAGGGAGTCAAGCTATTCTCCAAAGCACCTGAAGGCAGGACAAGAAGCAACGGGTGGAAACTAATCAAGGAGAGAAGCAACTTAGAACTAAGGAGAAATTTCCTGATGGTGAGAACAATTAATCAGTGGAACAACTTGCCACCAAAAGTTATAAATGCTCCAATACTGGAAATTTTTAAGAAGAGATTGGACAACTGGTTTGTCTGAAGTGGTGTAGGGTTTCCTGCCTAAGCAGGGGGTTGGACTAGAAGACCTCCAAGGTCCCTTCCAACTCTACTATTCTCAATCTCCCCGAGTTCTGTTCGGGACAGCCATTACGCCTGGGTGGCTTTTCCTGGCTCCATAAATATCTGTCTGTTGTCTCTCCTTTTACAAGCCGAGAGAAGCTATGGGCCTTTCTGCACCACATCCCTGCCTTCCTGCTTTAGTAAATGAGCCATACCAAAGATAATATCGTTACTAATTGCATTCAGCGGTGCTGGGCGGCAGCCAATGTCTGTTACCCTCGCTCGATACCATTTAAATTTGATGTATGGTTTCCTAGAAAGTTAAAACCAAAACACTTGTCTGCATCAAAAAGAAAAACCCAAAATATTTTGGCTCCAGCTAGGTTTTCAGAGGCCTGATTCATCCACGCCAAAGGAGGAATTCTAGAAAGAAAATAGGGTTTTCACCGAGCAGGTTAGCTGGATCAGGTGACTTCCTGGTGTCGCTTTGAGGCAGAGGAATGCGATTCTTGTCATCCGGGCACTGTGTATTGTCTGCTAGAGTTGGGGAAGGAAACAGCGGAGCAATTAGATTTGGGGCACAGATAAGGGCTGCGGCTGGAATGCAAACAAGGGGACCAAGGGCAGGATATCAGCAGCTGCAGCCAATATGGGGAAAGGCCAGCCATTAATTGAGAATTGCAAATCCAAAGGGAAAGCGGGGGAAATTGAAACACGATTTTAATTTTATTTCTTTAAAATGAAATTAAATTTTAATTTTAATGTTTTTTTTAAAAAATAATTTTAATCTGTCTGGAACCCGCGCTGCATATCAGACATTAATACAATTGAGCGCGTCCAGAAATATTTCACAAGAAGAGTCCTCCACTCCTCCGCTCGCAACAAAATACCTTACGCCACCAGACTTGAAATTCTGGGTTTAGAAAATTTAGAACTATGCCGCCTTCGGTATGACCTGAGCATAGCTCATAAAATCATCTGCTACAACATCCTACCTGTCAGTGACTACTTCAGCTTCAACCACAACAATACACGAGCACACAATAGATACAAACTTAAAGTGAACTGCTCCAAACTCGATTGCAGAAAATATGACTTCAGTAACAGAGTGGTTAATGTCTGGAATCAGTGGTGGGTTTCAAAATGTTTTACTAACACTTCTGTGGACGTGCCTTGGTGGACGTGGCGTGGCTTGGTGGACGTGCCTTGGTGGCTATGTCAGGGGAAGGATATTGTAAAATCTCCATTCCCTCCCCAATCCAGGGGAAGGTGTTTTTTTTTTTAATTTGAATTTATATCCCGCCTTTCTCCGAAGACTCAGGGCGGCTTACACTGTGTTAAGCAATAGTCTTCATCCATTTGTATATTATATACAAAGTCAACTTTATTGCCCTCAACAATCTGGGTCCTCATTTTACCTACCTTATAAAGGATGGAAGGCTGAGTCAACCTTGGGCCTGGTGGGACTTGAACTTGCAGTAATTGCAAGCAGCTGTGTTAATAACAGACAGACTTAGTCTGCTGAGCCACCAGAGGTTACTGTAAAATCCCCATTGCCTCCTGATCAGCTGGGACTTGGGAGGCAGAGAATAGATGGGGGCGGGGCCAGTCAGAATTTTTACTACCGGTTCTCCGAACTACTCAAAATTTCCGCTACCGGTTCTCTAGAACTGGTCAGAACCTGCTGAAACCCACCTCTGCCTGGAATGCACCAGATTCTGTGGTCTCATCCCCAAACCCCCAAAACTTTAACCTAAGACTGTCTACTGTGATGACGTCTGGGCAGGTGGGCGCAGCCTCCTGCCACCATTACTACTGGTTCTCAAGAACTCGAGCGAACCGGGAGCAACCCACAACTGGGGGGGTAGGGTTGGGTTACATATATTGCCTTCGCTGTCAGCTAAGAAGCAAAAACATAGTTTTTGCTTCTTAGTTTTTGGAAGTTTTTGGAAGTTTGAAAGTTTTTGGAAGTTGTTTGGACATAGGCATGGGTGGCTGGGAAGGAAAGTCCACTAGATCATTTCTCAGCGTCTTTGTTCCCCAAAAGGACCCAAATATCAATTAAGATTGTTTTCAGTCTAAATGATGGCTCCGGAGCAGTCCCCAAGCCCCTGTTGGGCGCACTTGTCTGAATTCCTGCTTGCTTTAATTTTATTTACCATGTTTTGTGGAATTCGGGGAAGAGGATAAGTTAACTTCGGTGGCCTCCCTGCTCCGTTAATCTTGAGTCTATCAAAAGAATTATGAAATCTTTTAAGATCAAATGTTCAGACACTTCACAAAGGTTGTCACAGTGAATTCATTTGTCAGTCTTTCATCTCGCTTTTCCCCTGCTGTGCCAAAATAATGTCAGTGAGTTTTTCCATTTCTTTCTCTTGCCCTCTTTCCCCGAGGACTTTTCAAGCTTGTAAAAGTAGCCACGGACAAAGGACGTGGCGTATTCTGGTCCTGACTTTTAATGTTGGCTTTCTCGCATTCTGTTTGTTTCGGCGCAGTTCATTTCACCTGCCCAGGAAACCTCAAGGCAGGTGTTGAATGTTCATTTCTGCATCTGCTCAATACGACATTATGAGTAATATTAAGTGCACAAGAACTTGGCAAGTGTCTAAGAAAGAAAGGTTTGTTATTGTTTCGTTTCGTTTTGTTTAATTTTTATTTTATTTTCATACAAAACATTCCATCATTAATTAAACAGTGCGTCATCTGGGTACACATTTTTTATGTCATAACAGTTAAAGCTTACCATCATATTCATTATTTATATTTACTCTTATTTTAATATGAATAGAATAGAATAGAACAGAACAGAACAAAACAGAACAGAACAGAACAGAATAGAATAGAATATGGGGAAGGGAAAGGAAGAGAAATAGATATTGGAATGAAGAATAGAATAGAATAGAATAGAATAGAATAGAATTTTTTATTGGCCAAGTGTGATTGGACACACAAGGAATTTGTCTTGATGCATATGCTTTCAGTGTACATAAAAGAAAAGATACGTCCATCAATTAATGCTTAATATCTATCATATCTATTATAACATTTCTCTTCTTAACTTAGTTGACTTTATTATACATTACTTTTATATTTATTCTCTAACCATCGATAAAATAAATCCCATACATTGTAATAGTCAGATCCTTCCTTTCCTTTCATTGCAAGTGTTAATCTATTCATTTCTGCACATTCCAACATTTTCTTAATCACATTTTCATCTGCAGGAATCAAATTGTTATCGATTGATATTGCTCTTGTTTTTTCCAGGTCGCTCTTCACCCAAGAGGTATAGAAAAGGTATCCAAATATTCTTTTATTTTTAACAATGTGTGTGTGTGTGTAAATAGCAGCCCATTCTCCCAGGAGCAGCAGGCATTGTGTTAAAAAAAAATCAAACAATAACAATCAGTGATAAAATAGCAGTGCCTGAGACTCAAAAGAATTAAAGTCCAGACAGTTGAAATTGAAACCAACTATAATGACATTTCAAGACCAGACTAACCAAATCATAGGGATGAGAAAGGAGAATGATTTCAGTTGACATATCTAGGAAATGTTTATCGGGACTAGTCTTGGCATGAGAAATGGATGAAAATCAGATTATGCCAACAAGTATGATATCTACAGTTCAATTCTTTTCATCTAGACTATTACGGAGAGAGTACCAAAGAAATGCACTGTTTAAAAGTTTGTTCTCAAAAATGAAGCGTTTAAAGCTCTTGAGGCTGAGAAGAAATAAATAATTTCTTTCCAGCATCAGATTTTCCTAAGGCTGAATGTATTTTTTTTTTAATTTTTAATTTTTTTTTGCACAGACGACTAAATATGTCCAGCAGTCTCACGGGGTGGCACCAAACTCAAGTGGAAGATAATAAAACCTTAATTGTCCAACCTGTGAACAGGTTTCCATGGCCATCTGGTTGGGTATTGTGGAAACGGAAAATCAGAGCCTATGGATTGCTTCTTCGTATAGGACAGTGGTTCTCAACCTTTATAGTGCTGCGACCCCTTTAATACAATTCCCCACGATGTGGCGACCCCAACCGTAAAATTATTTTCGTTTTGAATTTATCGCGCCTGAAGCCGTATTGGCTAGTGATCTGAACTGCTTGTGATTGCCTTGAGGACGGAGGCATTAAAGCGGAGACTCCTCCCCTATTAAGTTTATCGCGCCTGAAGCCAGATTAGGCTAGCGATTGGGAGTGATTGCAGCTGGCTTGAGACGGAGACATCAGAGCAAAGATTTCTCTCTTTTTTAATTCATCGCGCCTGAAGCCGAATTCGGCTAGTGATTTGAAGAGCCTGCAGCTGACTTGTGGAGTCAACCATTGGAGCGCGATTCTTCGACTCGCAAGTATACTTCCCATATTTCCGATGGTCTTAGGCGACCCCTGGCAAATCGTCATTTGACCCCCAACAGGGTCCCGACGCACAGGTTGAGAACCGCTGGTATAGGACATAAGACTTTTGAGGCTGAATTGGGTTGTGAGAACCAGATCGAAAGCCATTTGTCCATGTAGTCTGTCCAGGGGTGTCAAATTCGATTTCATTGAGGGCTGCATCAGGGTTGTGTTTGACCTCAGGGGGCCAGGAGGGCATGGGTGTGGTGGGTGGATGGATGTGGCCAGCTTGACATCACTTGTTTCAAGGGCATCTGCGGTGGCCTGGGCAGAGCTGGGGGGGGGGATCCTCCTGCAGCCCTCTGCCGGCAAAAACGGAGCTTTGTTTTCACTGGCAGAGGGTTGTAGGAGGCCATCACGGCCAAAAACACAGCCCTCCTGAGCTCCATTTTCACTGGCAGAGGCACCGTGGGCCAGTCCATCGCTATTTCCAGGGCGGCCCGGTGGGCCAGATCTAAGCATCCTGCAGGCTGGATCTGGCCCATGGGCCTTGATTTTGACACCCCTGATGTAGTCCATGTAGACCAGGGGAGGAAATCTGAGGCTCTGGAGCCGCATGTGGCTCTTTCATCCCTCTGCTGCGGCTCCCTGTTGCCAGTCGGCTCCACAATTGATGGGGCTTTTGGTTAGGACAGGTAGAGGAAAAAGGACGCCGCTCTAGGAGGAGACTCTATGGTGGGGGGAACTGGACTTACAGTTGGCTCCAGAATTGAAGGGGGGGGGGCTTCTGGTTAGGACCTTTTGTGGCTCTTTGCATGTTTAAGGTTGCCAACCACTGATGTAGACCAATCTTCTGTGTTATCTAGTGGTCATCCAGGAGCATTTGAGATGTTCACTACAGTGGTGAAACGACTTCGCAACTAGCAACAACAACAGAAATTCCATACCCGAAGTCCCCTTTTAATGGGAATTCCCTGAATTTCCCCATGTCCTGTTTTATTTTTCAGGGGGGAATGACCTAGAGAGATAATGTAGTCCATGATCTTCACCATGCATGAATCCATAAACTTCTATCGTGTCTCCTGTTCCAAGATGAAAGACCCACAACTGCTTTAGTGTTCCTTAGATGGGGCCACTCTATCTCTTCTAATCACGTGGTTGTCTTTGGTTCTCAGTTATAACAATGGTTCTTTAGCCACATGACCCAAAACCCAGAATGGTTGTTAAGTTTCCCAATGCTTGATTCTACATATGTCTGGTTGCTGCTGGCTCTCCGAGCTACATCAAGCCCTCAAGCTGTAGGACCCGTTTCCCATGACCTCCAACAACCTTCTCTTACATGGGCCATGTTAGCTCCGCTAATAAAGGACATTGCCTGGATCAGCCCAAATGGAAATCTCTCTGCGTAATCGCGAGAAGCTTCAGTTATGTTAACTCCTCTGCTTAATTAGGTGCACTTGTTAATTTGATTCAATGTATACCTTTCCAATTAGATTGCCGTTTAATGGAGAATTTGCTCACCCAATTTATAATTTTAGTCAAGTCCAAGGGGTTATAATCTCCCCTCCCCCCAGTTTCTGCAACGCTGTCTCCATTTTGGATCTGCATTAGGAGTTTTGTCGGGAGCAGCCGTATATTCCGAACTTAGCTTGTTCCCCCCAATTTATCTGCACTGAGAACTGCAGAGTGTTACCGTGCGCTCCGTTTTTTAATAGAATTAAAATGGGCAACAGTGGCCTATTCAGAGCATGCCTGGGTGGTATCCGCTCCTGTCCTTTCCCTCTTATCCTCTCTGCCATATGTTATGTATAATTAGATGGTGTTCCACATCCTATTTTTTAGGAGAACATGGCAGCCTTCAAGGAGCTTTGTAAGTTCATTGAATCAGACTGAATGGGCCCTCCGTTAATCTTACTAGCCAAATCTGTGCACAAATTGAAACTATCCCCAGGCTGCCTCTGGCCACCCAGGATGGGGGGTGGGGGGTGTCTCCATAATTCTTCCAATCATGTTGCCACCAGAATCCGATGACCACCCCATCCTTCAAGGGAGCTTAAAAGAGGATAACATTGAGTTTCGTCTTAGTAAATACAATTAAATATATTTAGCGGATTCCCCCCCCCCTTTCTGGTCCATTCACATGTTTATCCTGGCTCTGCCTACATTTTGAAGGCCAGCCCCTGCTTACCAAAGAACAAGTGTGGTCCTGAAGAAAAGACAAATTCACACATGCCACAATGGGGCATTACGACTGGGGTGGGGGCAGGGGTGAAATCCAGCAGGTTCTGACAGGTTCCGGAGAACTGGTAGCGGAAATTTTGAGTAGTTCGGCGAACTGGCAAATACCACCTCTGGCTGGCCCCAGAGTAGGGTGGGAATGGGGATTTTGCAATCTCTTTCCTCTGGAGTGAGGTGAGAATGGGGATTTTGCAGTATTCTTCCCCTGGAGTGGGGTGGGAATGGAGATTTTGCAGTATCCTTCCCCTGTCACGCCCACCAAGCCACACCAAGCCCACCAAGCCACGCCCACAGAACCGGTGGTAAAAAAAAAATTGAATTTCATCACTGAGTGTAGCGATGCTACAAAACGGTCCAATAAAGTATTTGCATATGGAACAAATGAACGAGGACAATGGCAGAAGATTTGTCCTGGCAGATTTCCTGGTGGCATCTCAGGGACTACAGCAGAAACAGCAACTGATTTTATTAGCCAAGTCTGTCGTAGGACGGGGCAAAAAAAAAATGCTTCTCGCCATGTTGAAAATGGCACATCAAACAATCCCACCTCGGTTTGTTTTGACTATTCTCTGCAGACGCTCTTGTGCAGATGACTAAAATGGTGGGGTTCCAAGATGGAGCTGCTTAGAAGGACATTGTTCCAAAGGACCGTTTTCCCAGTTCTCCCATAGAATGAAGCAGCCTTTGCGATCCCCCGATGCCCTCTGAGCTTGGTTGTTTTCTTGCAGATGTTTCATGACCCAACTAGGTAACGTCATCAGTGCTAGATGAGAGTGGGGTTTGCTCTCTATTTATATATTAATGGCTTACGCTATCCATGCTGGTGGGTGCCGTCTTGGTGGTTCCTTGATTAGACTATTGATTAATGTTTGATTACTTGTCTGAGTTGGTAGTTCCTTGATTGGGGCATTTTGAAGTACTCTATTGCAGGGGTCTCCAACCTTGGTCCCTTTAAGACTTGTAGATTTCAACTCCCAGAGTTCCTCAGCCAGCTTTGCTGGCTGAGGGACTCTGGGAGTTGAAGTCCACAAGTCTTAAAGGGACCAAGGTTGGAGACCCCTGCACCATTGCACTAAAATTACTATAATCATTGTCCGATGCTTTTTTAAAGTAACTTTTAATAGTGCAAGAACGTGGACAACTCTTCCAAAATCTGACGTTGTTCTGTTGCCACATTTTACAGCCCATCTATCCATGGAACAAGTCTGGTTCTCCAAGCAACTTGACTCTGTGATATGCCCAACACCTCCATCTTAAATGCAACAACAGGACAAAAGTGTTCCACTACAATAAGGCAGATTTGAGGGGAGATCTTGCAATAGAACCCAAGCATTACCTGATTTCATATCAAAAGAATGTGAAACTTTTCAGAAAGAAAATGGAAACCAGTCCTCGTGGGCTCAAGGCTGATCCTTGATCTTTTCAAAAAAGCTGTTTTGAATTTTGAAGTTGTAATGGCCTCTTTTCTTCTCCCTCCTCTTTTTCTCTCTCTCTCCCTCTTACACACACAAAGAACAAGCAGTCAGAGCCTGCTATTTCTTTGGGTTTTGTTGTGAAGGGCTCACACAGTAAATTGAGAAAAGGAGGAGGAGGAGGAGGAGGAGGAGGAGAACAAGAGGAGGAGGAGGAGGAGGAGGAGAGGAGGAGGAGGAGGTGGAGGAAGGAGAAGAAGAAGAGGAGGACGAAGGAAGAAGAAGAGGAGGAGGAGGAAGGAAGAGGAGGAGGAGGAGGAGGAGGAGGAGGAGGAGGAGGAGGAGGAGGAGGAGGAGGAGGAGGAGGAGGGAATGAAGAAACCGAGATCATCATGTGATTTTACTAGACAACTTAATCAGGTCAAACTCAAGTGTACTGAAATTTCCTTGGAGACAATATGCTTGTATGCCACAAAAACCCCACATAAAACTCTGGATGGATGTAGATGATTTAGTGTTATAATCTTCTCTTAACCCATACCACACCTCTCCCCCATGGCAGCAGCAACATGATCAAATCAGCCACTTGTTTGGTTCCATCTCCATCGTGGTCCCCAGACCTGCTGACAAAACCAAGGTTTTGGGGGTCTTTTGGAAAAGCAACAAGCCAATTATACTTGGAGAGGAAATGATATTCCATAGAGAAGAGGCGACCACCAAGAAGGTCCTCCTTTTTCATGATCCCACCAGATGTACATCCGCAACATCCCCTGCCTCCCTCTCCTGGTGTGGTCTGGGTGGACCTTCATCTATCTACAAGTCTGTTATACAGAATATGGATAAAATCGGTTGTCTTTCTTTCAAGAGTTAAGTTGCCAGAAGATCAGAAGATTTCCATTGAAGGAAAAGATAGTTAAACTAAAGGAGAGTTTGGTCATGAGGTGTTGTGTCTGCACCCCCTGAGCCAGGCCCCCTGTCAGAAAGTGACTTGGAAAGTGAGGGGGAAGGGCCCTCAAGATTTACCTCGGGAACACCAGCTTCCCTGGCTCAGCTCCAGGAGCCAGAGGCAGGCCAGGTGGAGGAGATAACAAAGCCTCCGTCCCCTGACTCTTTCCCCACCCAGGCCACGCCTCCAGACCCGGCTGATGGCAATCAAGCCTGGCTGGACCCTAGGTTTTGTAGGCAGGAGAGGCGGGAACAACAGAAGCAGGGGTGGGGCAGACCTAGGAAATGCTGAGTCATGGAGCCACACTCCACAGGATATAAAACCAGCGAGGGCTCTTCATAGCAGGCAAAATCAACTGCTTAACTAAGAGCTGAAGTACTGTTTGTTCCTGGGTGACTCATCGGCATCAAGAGAGATAACAGAGTCACTTGGCAGACGCTCGCCAGTTTGCTGCCAGAGCTGATAGTGCTGGCTAATTAAGCCATCGCTCGGACGGAGGCAAGGGGGGACAGAACATGAGGCCAATTATCTAGGAAGATGGTGGTGTTCCTTTTGTGGTCCAGAGATGGTATTCAGCTGGTTAATACCGGTTCAGGTGAACCGGTAGTGGAAATCGCGGGTGGCCACCCACCAACACCAGCTCTATGCTGTCCTATTTATTTTTGCGGCCAGGCGCATGTGCCGAAGGCGCGCGAGTGAGCCAAGCGCATGCAGCGTGCACATGTGGGGCAAACAGGTGGTAAGAATATTGGAAACCCACTGCTGGTCTGGTCCAACAAGGGCAAGAATGGCCCTGGTTGGGGCCACTTTCATTTGGTTTCAGGCCCTGAGCAGCGTGTAGGCCCTAAGATCCAAAATGATCTTTCTTGCCTGGGAGCTTCATCATTGGACGCTTTCAAGAAAAGACTGGACTGGAGATCTGTCAGAAAGGTGGTGTGGGGGGTTGGACTAGATGACCTACAAGGTCCCTCCCAACATCTGTTTAATCTGTGAAACGGGTCCTTCTGACTTTGTGAAATCCAACGACAGAAGTGGGGTTTGGAGGGAGAGAAAGAATTCGGAGCTTGTACCACCTCCGGAGAGCTGCGATGGGGACGCAGCACATTCCGCCCCCAACAACGACTCAGCATCCCACCGCTGATTTCTGCTTGCAAACATTCTGTATTTCTCATTAAAGTATGGGATTATGAACAGCAAACGATGACAAAAGAGGAAAACAGTAGGAGACCGATCCCAGAAACAGAGCAAAAACACTCGGTTAGTTTAATCTCTTTTCATTCCAGCATCTGCCTTTTCATATTATGACTGTGTTTTCCCAACCATGTCAGCAATGTGTCTGCACTACCTTCCATCGTCTGTCCCTCCACAATCTGGCGCCTACCCCGGCATTGTTGCGTCCTCGCATGAAGCTTTGCGGCACCCACTAGCGTCAACACACAATAAGGATTGTGTTCTTCCAGCGTCTCGGCATTTCTCAACATTTGTCAGGTCACTTTGCGGCTGTTTGGAAGTGTGTGCAAGCAAACATTCCCTTCGGCCTAGTCCTTTTCCCTGGTAATGGCACTTTTGGGAAGGAGAGGCAGCTTGGTATAGTGGTACTGGTCTACAAACCAGAAGGCTGAGAGTTCTAGTCCCACTTGAGGTATGAAAGCCAGCTGGGTGACTTTGGAACAATCAATGGGAGATGGTGAATTCTAGTCCCATTTTAGGCATGAAAGCTGGCTGGTCACTGTGGAACAATTACCAGGAGATGGTGAGTTCTAGTCCCATCTTAGTCCTGAAAGCCATCGCGATGACTTTGGTCCAGTCCTCCTTTCTCAGCCCAATCTTCCTCACAAGGCTGTTATTGTAGGGAAACTAGGAGGAGGAATGTAGAAATTAGGTAGGACATATGAGTTATGTCCACTGCATTAAGTTACTTATAGAATTATAATAATAATAATAATATCAGAGTTGGAAGGGACCTTGGAGGTCTTCTAGTCCAACCCCCTGCCCAGGCAGGAAACCCTACACCATTTTAGACAAATGGCTATCCAACATTTTCTCCAAAAGTTTCCAGTGTTGGAGCATTTACAACTTCTGCAGGCAAGTTGTTCCACTGATTAATTGTTCTAACTGTCAGGAAATTTCTCCTTAGTTCTAGGTTGCTTGATCAGTTTCCACCCACTGCTTCTTGTTCTACCCTCAGATGCATAGTTTGACTCCCTCTTCTTTGTGGCAACCCCTGAGATACTGGAACACTGCTATCATGTCTCCCCTAGTCCTTCTTTTCATTAAACTAGGCATACCGAGTTCCTGAAACCGTTCTTCATATGTTTTAGCCTCCAGTCCCCTCATCATCTTTGTTGCTCTTCTCTGCACTCTTTCTAGAGTCTCAACATCCTTTTTACATCGTGGCAACCAAAACTGAATGCAATATTCCAAGTGTGGCCTTACCAAGGCATTATAAAGTGGTATTAACACTTCACGTGATCTTGATTCTATCCCTCTGTTGATGCAGCCCAGAACTGTGTTGGCTTTTTTGGCAGCTGCTGCACACTGCTGGCTCATATCTAAATGGTTGTCCACTAGGACTCCAAGATCCCTCTCACAGTTACTACTATTGAGCAAAGTACCACATATCCGGTACCTGTGCATTTTGTTTTTTTGGCCTAAATGTAGAACCTTTCTTTTTTCACTGTTGAATTTCATTTTTTTAGATAGCGCCCAATGCCTTGCAACTATTGGGCTGACCTGCAGAATATCGCTGAAAGCTGATTTAAGCAATATTCATCAACTCATCGATGGTGAGATTTAGCAGATAGATTTATCCTGACTTCATTCATTAGGGTTTCAAAGGTTTCGCCGATCAATTCATTCGTTGAGTTTGCACGCAAAGCAATATATGTCTGCAGAAAAACTACCTTTTGCAAGAATGCATCAATAACTTCTCAGTCATGGTTTGTGGAAGGGATTCTTTCTTAGGTATAAGACACAGAGAAAGGACTCTTGAAATCAGTGCTACTTTTAATGCTGCACTTTAAGAAGAAACTAAGATCTTCAGAGAAGGTCAATCAAAAATGTCCCAAAGTCTAGAGATCTGCTTTTTCACTAGATACGGAGAAAAAAATGCTTTGGAAAATAATTGAGTAATTTATTTCAAATCTTCCTTTGGAAAGGAGAAAGTTTAGCCCTGGACATTTGGTGTCAGCATGGAGAACATTAAAAAAACCTAACACGTTTAGAACTTAGAATAACTTTATTATCACTTTGAGCAGACACTAATCAGCATACATTAAAATGCTACTTAACAGATTAACAAGAGTTGGAAAGGACCTTGCAGGTCATTGAGTCCAACTCCCTGAAATTTCATTGCATTAAAGGCACTATAATAAATATGTATAAGGGGTCCTTGGTGCTCTCTGAGCTCGCTTGTTTTTATTTTTTTATTTTTTATTATTTTTTATTGGCCAAGTGTGATTGGACACACAAGGAATTTGTCTTGGTGCATATGCTCTCAGTGTACATAAAAGAAAAGATACCTTCATCAAGGTACAACATTTACAACACAATTGATGGTCAATATATCAATATAAATCATAAGGATTACCAGCAACAAGTTACAGTCATACAGTCATAAGTGGAAAGAGATGGGTGATGGGAACTATGAAACGATTAATAGTAGTGCAGATTCAGTAAATAGTCTGACAGTGTTGATGGAATTATTTGTTTAGCAGAGTGATGGCCTTCGGGAAAAAACTGTTCTTGTGTCTAGTTGTTCTGGTGTGCAGTGCTCTATAGCGTTGTTTTGAGGGTAGGAGTTGAAACAGTTTATGCCCAGGATGCGAGGGATCTGCAAATATTTTCACGGCCCTCTTCTTGATTCGTGCAGTATCCAGGTCCTCAATGGAAGGCAAGTTGGTAGCAATTATTTTTTCTGCAGTTCTAATTATCCTCTGAAGTCTGTGTCTTTCTTGTTGGGTTGCAGAACCGAACCAGACAGTTATAGAGGTACAAATGACAGACTCAATAATTCCTCTGTAGAATTGGATCAGCAGCTCCTTGGGCAGTTTGAGCTTACTGAGTTGGCGCAGACGTTTCATTACCCAAACCCAAACTGATGTTAGCACTGATAATGTTATCTAGTTTGGTAATGAAAGGTTTGCAAGTAAAACAAGCAAGCTCAGAGAGCAGCAAGGAGCCCTCAGGTCAACCCTGAGCTACACATATTCTCCTTTACAAGTATGCATAAATATTCGCAGAGCGTTCGTGGTCTCTCAGACTAGCGTATAACTTTTATCCGGGTCATAATGTTGGTTTATTTTTTACAATTTCTCCTAGCAATTTCTGACTGGGAAAATCTCCACATCGCTGAAATTAACGCAGGCTCCCCTAGGTGATATCATGCGTTAAAAAAGCAAGGAGAGGATAAGAAGGTGGAGCAAAGGCAGGGGTGGGATTCTACCGGTTCGGGTCAACCGGTTCGGGTCAACCGGTAGCTTCGACGATCAGCTGGGAGCGAACCGGTCCGCTCTGATGATCAGGTGGGGTCGGCTGACCTTCCCTGTATTTTACTGACCGTGTATCTTCTCAGCTGGTTCGCATGGCAGAAAGCTGATTGCCATCAGCTGCGTTACTCCCCAGCAGTAACGCGAAAGGAAAGTTTTCATAAAACTGTGCACACGCGCACAGTGATCACCAAACCGGTTGTTAAAACCAGCAGGATCCCACCACTGAGTAAAAGGTGAAGGTTTGGTTGATATCAGAATCTCCAAAAAATTCCTTATTCTCTCAGTGGGTGGCAGTGACACCAGAGGATCAAGGAAAATATCTCAGATACTTTGCTGGACCCTTCCTTTTTTTCCCCTGACTTCCTGGCCAATTGAAAATGTGATATTAATATGCTGACTTGAGGGAAAAGAAAATGAAAGACTGAATTTATCAGAGGGGGCTTGGCCTTAACCTTCAACCTTGCTCTCTTCTTGTTCGAAGAAGTTCAAACAGGAGCGGAACACTACATACATATGCCAATACTTCAGAACAAAATTACTTGCCTCCAATTATTGCATGTTTAATCCAACCAGCTGGAGGTTGTCTCTCTCTCTCTCTCTCTCTCTCTCTCTCTGTGTGTGTGTGTGTAGCTTCTCGGTGTTGTTCTGGTATCATATTAGCCCAAGCAGCCTCTTGTGAAAAGAATGCATTGTTGCGTTGAATCCGGAACTCTGCTCCATTGGCTTGATAGAATAGCCGTTGGTTTAAAAAAGAACTTGTTTGTCAGGAGAAAGGATTAGCAGATTAAGAGGCTGTGTATAATTATTTTTAAAAAAAGTAACATAAAGTTACATTTCATAACTGAAAAGAATTAATCAAAATGTTAATGGGAGGAGAAATCTTATACTCTCTTCTCTTGTTCTGCCTCTACTCCTGGCCCGGACAAATGAAATGGATTTTCCCCCCCCGATGGACTCGTTAAGAGACCAAGTTTGGTAACCCAGCTCATATAAGACCATTGAAATCAAATCAAATGGTTCTTTATTTGGTCACAAAAGTCACCATTAATGAAGACAAAAGGAAAAAAATTCCAGTATTCTAAACAATTTAAGATAAAGGTAAACTCATACATATATGCTAGTCGTTCCCGACTCTAGGGGGTGGTGCTCATCTCTGTTTCAAAGACAAAGAGCCAGCGCTGTCCGAAGATGTCTCCGTGGTCACGTGGCCAGCATAACTCAATGCCAAAGGCACACAGAACGCTGTTACCTTCCCACCAAAGGTGGTCCCTATTTTTCTACTTGCATTTTTTACTTGCTTTCGAACTGCTAGGTTGGCAGAAGCTGGGACAAGTCACGGGTGCTCACTCTGTTACGTGGCACTAGGGATTCAAACCGCTGAACTGCCGACCTTTCGATCGGCAAGCTCAGCATCTTAGCCACTGAGCCACCCTGTCCCTCTCTAAACCATCTAAAAAAGGGGTTAGCGTGAATACTATCATGTATTGCACAAACTGCTGGAGGATTCTTGGCTATGATCAGGGAAATAAAATTAGATTGATCAGATAAGAAGACCTGGACCCTAAAACAAAGCAAAACAGCTAGGTAAAGAGTAGAAATAATTATTTCTGGGAAGAGAGCCATTGGGAAAAAAAAAAGGAGAATCCATAAAGCAGTGTTTAAGACGGTATCTGGCATTCCCGAAGTGCTTGCATTAAATTTCCAATATTTCCAGTGAAAAGGGTTGTATGGAGTAAACGCAAAATACAGAGGAGGAGGGAGGAGGGAGGAAGAGGAGGAGAAAGAGAAGGAGGGAGGGAGGGAGGAGGAAGAGAATATGGTCAAAAAAACACTCTATATTTTGAATATGTTAATAAATTCTTTTTTTTTTTTAAAGCAGAGGGAGGTTGTTGGTGCAATGTCCAGGAGCAAATAGCTGGAAGTAGAGGCAGTTTGGGGCTCTATCCTGCCGGTATCCAGCCGCCACTGGGCTACATCAGGTATGTAATGAAAAAGGAAACGACAAAAAATCTTAAAAGGCGAGAGCTGAGCTGCGTGTTAACTGTAGTTTTAGGTCGGAAAAGGCTCGGCGAAGAAAAGCAACATTGTGCCCAGGATTAGCAGAAACTGAAAGATTTCATTAATGACTGACGAGTTTTTTTCTTTTTCTTTTTTAATAGCAAAACAAAGATAGTTAGGCAGTCCGAGAGAACCTGACCGGAATGCGGACAACTCATTGGAAATGTATATGATCTCCGTTTGGTAGGCCGAGCGGAGGCGCTTTGGGTGTTCTCGCTTTGTCATTTTGAAAAAAAGGAAGAAAAAAAAAGATTGTCAAATTGTCCAAGGCTTTTCCCAAGCTGGGATTGTCCGGTTGCAAAGATGCAAAAAAACAAAAAAAAAAAAACAAAACACCAAAAACGTGGGAGGCCTTTGGCCTGGCAATACTGTATATCTAGCTGCTTTCAAGAAAGAAAGGAAGGAAGGAAGGAAGGAAGTCTACTTAAATCCGAGTTATCACGGGGACTCTTGGACGTCTTCGGACTGCAGATGGGGGAAAATTTTGCATATGAAGAGGCTTCCAGTGGCTGGAGGGAGGGGGAGAGTGTGTGTGTGTGAGGGGGAGAACTCTTTGCTCGGGACAGTCTAGTAAAAGAGGAGAGATTAGCACAGCTTTCTTCTTGAGGGGTTACCTTCAGGGGTGGGCTGCTGGGGGTTACCCCGAACCTCTAGCTAAGATTCTGTGCAGTTCGGAGAACCTCCAAATCCTACTCCTGGCTGGCCCCACCCACCCCTCCCTTCCCAGGAGTCCCCACACAGCCCCTTTTGGATGCAGGTAAGTGCAGGGCATGCGTGGAGGTTCGGGGTGGGCAAAAAACAGGCCTACTGGAAGTTCGGGAAGGCCAGAAATGGGCTCATTTCCGGCCTCCAGAGGGCCTCCAGAGCCTGGGGAGGCCGTTTTTGCCCTCCCGGAGGTTCGAAAAAAGCCTCCAGAACCCGGGGAGGGAAAAAATGCCCCCCCTCCTGCCATGGTGCAGGAGGCTGAGCAGGCCACGCCCACCATGGCCACGCCCACCCAGCAACCAGGCAGAGAACCCCTTTCTAAAATTTTTGAAGCCCACCCCTGGTTACCTTTCCATATTCCGCCATGGCTGGTCAAAGAAGTTTCCTCTATCTCAAGGGTGAAATCCAAGAAGGACCATGCAGAGGACACGGGACCAGGGACTTTAATCATGAGGGGGGTCTCTGAGCTTGGTGGTTTCCTTGCAGATATTTCATTACCCAAACTAGGTAACATCATCAATGCTAGAAGGGGGAAGGAGGAGGAAGTGGAGGAGGAGGAGAACAACTATGGGATCCTTAGTGCTCTCTGAGCTTGGTTGTCTTCTTGCAGATGTTTCATGACCCAACTGGGAAACATCATCAACTCTCAGAGAAGCAAGCCCCACCCTCTCTAACACTGATTATGTTACCTAGTTGGGTTATGAAATGTCAGCAAGCAAACAACAAAACTCAGAGAGCGCCAAGGACCCTTCGTTTCAAACTGGAGCTACAAATATTCTCCTCTATCAGATCTGAGACAGTTTTCAAAACTGTCCACTGGTTGATTGTTCTCACTGTCAGGAAATTTATCCTTAGTTCTAGGTTGCTTCTCTCCTTGATTAGTTTCCATCCGTCTCCGCCTTCTGGTGCTTTGGAGAATAGCTTGACTCCCTCTTCTTTGTGGCAGCCCCTCAAATATTGCAACACCGCTATCAAGTCACCCCTGATCTTTCTTTTCATAAAACTAGGCTTACCTAATTCCTGTAACCATTTTTCATATGTTTTAGCCTTCAGACCCCTAATCATGTTTGAGGAGGGGAGAGGAGAGGAGAGGAGAGGAGATGAAGAAAAGAGCAAGGAAAGGAAAGGAAGAAAAGAGGGAGGAAAGGAAAGGAAAGGGAGGGAAGGGAAGGGAAGGGAAGGGAAGGGAAAGGAAGAAAAGGAAAGGAAGAAAAGAGGGAGGAAAGGAAAGGAAGGGAAGGGAAAGGAAAGGAAAGAAAGGGAAGGAAAGGAAAGGAAAGGAAAGGAAAGGAAAGGAAAGGAAAGGAAAGGAAAACTTGGGAGGTTGAGTTTTCGCTTCACAAAAATCAAAACATCATTTCTGAAAGGTATTTCACCTTCAGAAAGTTCCAGTCAAGAGTTAGGTGGCTAACGCAGATGGAAAAAGCACCCGCCATACAGGCAGGATAAGAAATTCACTTTGATCTCCAAACTGAAAATGGATATGCTAATTTCCTTGGCTGCTGCACTTCCTACAGGCCTTCAGAGGTCAGAGAATGCAGCTCCTCTTTCCCCTCGCTTATTTAGCGCATTTTGGTGGCTTTGACCGAGGGGGGAAGAGAAGATGCTCACAGCCCTCTCTGTGCAGGTCTCTCAACACTTTGCTGGAATTCTGATCATGGTGGCGGCGGCGGTGGTGGTGTGTGTGTGTGTTTGTGTGTGTGTGTTTTAATATTCCATGCAGCTTTGCCCCCTCTGATTTCACGCTGAAACATTAACAAGGGCTGACACTGAAGATTAGAAGCAGACAGCTGGAATGGCAGTTCTTTGTTGCAAGATGGCTGTGAGCCAACACTGTTCAACTGCAGCCAAAAAGACCTGGGAAAGTCTTCTTAAGAAAGAGGTGGTGGGGGAAAAAAGTATGGGGGGGGGCACCCCAGAGGGCGGGGGGCGGGGGGGGGGCAACGACATGAGAGGACCAAGGTAGCTGGCTGAACTGCACAAATAAAAAGGGCTGGAAAAGGGATTAATGTTCATTAAACTATAAATTCTGAACTGGCTTGCTTTTCTTTGAATGGAAAGAAACGAAGAGAGAGAGAGAGAGAGAGACAATTGAAGCTAAATGAAATGGTCAATATATATTATTGTATTGTATGCGTATCATAACCATATTATGTTACGTGCATTGTATTGTATTTATTGCATGGCATTGCATGCAATAATGCAATAAATGTATAAATGATTATACTGATTATTATTGTATGATGCAATTCCAATATAATATAAAAAATATTGATAGGTGTCTTAATTCCAAAGTTTACATGGAGGAATGTTTGAATGATTGGATTTACTTCAAGACGGTACGATTCATTTAATACACAAATGTGATTCATTTAATAAATACATTTATTTAATGCATTAAATCAATAATAAATTCACTTATCAATCATGGCAAAATGGATTGCAGAACCTGGCCCAGCTCACTTAAGAACCGCCTTGCTTAGCAAGCAGACACTCTGGTCCCAACAGCTGTAAATTGAGGACTTCCCATATCTGAAAAAAAACAACCAACAGAATTGTTTCTTCAAACCCATAGTAGTTGGGATTCTTCATGAATTGACGATTCATACTTGGAAAACACCATCGTTGGCTCATTCTCTAAAGCAGGGGTCGGGAAGCATGGCCCTTTTATGACTTGTGGACTTCAACTCCCAGAAGCATGGCTGGCTCAGGAATTCTGGGAGTTGAAGTCCACAAGTCATAAAAGGGCCACACTTCCCCACGCCTGCTCTAAAGTCAGGGAAGGAAGCTATAGTGAGACAACTAGTGGCTTATGAAGAACGGTTGCAGGAACCAGGCCTGGTTAGTCTAGTGAAGAGAAGGACCAGGGGATACAGGATAGCCGTCTTCCAATATTTGAGGGGCTACCACAGAGAGGAAGGGGGTCAAGCTATTCCCCAAAGCACCTGAAGGCCAGGCAAGAAATCATGGATGGAAACTGAACAAGGAGAGATTCAACCTGGAAATAAGGAGGAATTTTCTGACAGTGAGAACCATCAACCAATGGAAGAGAAGTTGCCTTCAGAAGTTGTGGGAGCTTCATCACTTGAGACTTTCAAGAAGAGAGTGGACTGCCATCTGTCAGAAATGGTGTAGGGTCTCCTGCTTGGGCAGGGTGGTGGTGGTTGGACTAGATGATCTACAAGGTCCCTTCCAACTCTGTTAATCTGACCTTAGCTGCTAGTGTGACTTCCTTTAGCAGCCTATCATTGCCAAGAGATCTGACCTGGAAGAAACTTGGCCTCCAGACCAATTCAGCTAATGCAACGGAAAGACGTTTCTTTTCCGCAGAGAATTGACGGGAATGAAATGGCTATCAATGAATTGGCTAATACTTATTGACCTTTCCCTTCAGTGCATCATTTGTCCAAGATAACGAGAGATTTTTCCATACTTGTTACTATGATCCCTCATTAGAAGCTCCTCTCAAAGCCTCAGGAAGCATTTCAAGACCGTGTTAATTGGTTTCACACAGCAGTGTCAATATATCAACCAGTAGCTCCTAGGATGAGCAATGCAGAATGACCTTCGGGGCATTTTGGGGAGGTTTCATGCTCAGCACATCAGAGCATGAGAAAGAAAATTAGCTTATCAACAGGCAATTCCTTCAAGGAATGGAAGTAGACCAACATTCCACGAACGGATGGGATTCATTCCAAGCTGCCCGTCACTCACTGCACAAATGCAATTATCCATTTTCCCCCCCAAGCTTTTCTAAATTAGATTTTTATAATATAAAATACAAAAAGAAAAGAATAGGAAAATAAGGTAGGGAGAAGAGAAGGGAAAAATGTAGGGAAAGAAGAAGGGAAAAGGAAAGAAACGAACTGACTTCCTTTGGTGCAGTAGAATGAGATAATAGCATCAAACCTCAACTTTTTACCTTTACATAATAGTATAAACTAGCCATTTCTGTAACAACAAACCTATCTAATCAGTAAAATCCAAAATCAACGTTTCATTTTTTTTCTGCACCTCAAGCACAAAGTCCAGAAGTGGTTTCCAAGTAGAAAGAAAAGTAATTGTGATTTTTTTTTATTTATTTAATCAAAGCTGTCGATTTAGCCATCTCTGCCAATTCCATCAAATTTTGCAACAAGTTGATGTATGGGGTGTATAGGGCTATCGAAATATTGTGATGGCTCTCTGATAAACAGAAATAAACTCAGATTTTTAAAATTCTTTCATCCCTTTCCATGTACAGATTTTTTTTTAAAAAAAATTAAAAGCAAGTTGTTTGTTGATTTAAAAAAAAAAGTAATAAAAATAGCTGGACTAAATGGACCAGTGAAAATGTTTGAGGATCCTCATATTTCATCAGAGGGTAAGACAAGAAGCAATGGGTGGAAACTCATCAAGGAGAAAAGCAACCTAGAACTAAGGAGGCATTTCCTGAAAGTTAGAACAATTAATCAGTGGAACAACTTGCCTCCAGAAGTTGTGAATGCTCCAACACTGGAAGGTTTTAAAAAGAAATTGGACAACCATTTGTCTGAAGTGGTGTAGGACAGGGCTATCAAACTCACGGCCCATGGGCCAGATGCGTCACATGCTGGCCACACCCATGCCTGGTTTAGTGAAGGGGGAAAAAGTCATGGTACGTCATGTGACGCTACCATGATGACACATGGTGTCAGACATCCTTGGTGTCAGGTCTGGAAGCTATCTTTTGCATTGGGTCTTCAGGCCTGCCACATTTACTACTGTGGAAAATTGGGAGGGGGGATTGTATGGAGTAGGGGTGATATGTACTCATAATAACATTCCTTTCTCAGAGAGTCAAGGACATCTTGCCCCGCACCTGGATAGATGGAACTGGGAGGCTTCTCCAGTTGGGACAATGGTTTGATTGGACCATGTGATGGACATGTGGGTGTTGGGCAGGGACTTGGACTTTCCTTTGGGTGGAGAAAACCTGGAAG
This sequence comes from Ahaetulla prasina, assembly GCF_028640845.1. Taxonomy (NCBI): domain Eukaryota; kingdom Metazoa; phylum Chordata; class Lepidosauria; order Squamata; family Colubridae; genus Ahaetulla; species Ahaetulla prasina. The sequence continues at coordinate 13,632,527 of NC_080547.1, forward strand.
CTTTCAGATTTGGGTTTTCCCAGATGTGCCAATATGACATCTCTAATAAAATGGAACTTTGAGAAAACCTCAAGCCTTGGAGTCTTCTTTCATTGGGGGTGTTACTTGGAACCCTGACATTTGATATAGGGTTTCCTGCCTGAGCAGGGGGTTGCATAGAAAGCCTCCAATATCCCTTCCAGCTCTTATCTCAGACAGGAAAAACTCCGCATCCGAGAAGAAGACCTCTTTCTCAGAAGCTATTATTCCAGAGAGGAAAATTTCATTTTCTCCCAATTACCGCTTTACCCTAGTTAAATCCTGTTTTAACTGACACCCGGAGTCATAATCACAAAGAGAAATGAATGATGGTGCCTGGCAACCTGCAGAACAAAAGAAGAGGTTGTAAAAAGCAGTGAAGCTCTAGAAATATTTAGCGAAGAACTAAGGCGCTTCGTTATTTTTAGACCTCGGTGTCTGCGTTATAAATAGACCGAGGCCCATTTTTGAAAGCTGTTTGTATTTTTAGAAAGAAAAAAAAAGGACTGCCTGTCAGGTTCTTGCTCTCTATTCACTCTTTTAAACAGAGGTAAACAAGTCTGAAGCAGGTTCGGTGGTATGGTTGGCAATTCCGGTGTGTGACACTTTCAGTGCAGGACTGTACCACTTTGAGGTGGGAAGACTGTATATAACTTAAGGACCTGGCAGGGCAGGGATATCCAATTCACAGGCTCTTTTTTTTTATGTACACTGAGAGCTTATGCACCAAAGACAAATTCCTTGTGTGTCCAATCACACTTGGCCAATAAAAAAAATCTATGCTATTCATTATTCCAATATTCTATTCTATCCTATCCTATCCTATCCCATCCTATCCTAAACAGAATTAATTAATTAATTTATATTTCATACTTCTTAAAAAGAATTGAGGTTACCATTCCACCACAGGGACGTTTATTTTTTAAATTGGGGGGGGGGCAGAGAAGAAAGGACAGGGTAGGGTAGGGTAGGGTAGGGTAGACTAGACTAGACTAGACTAGACTAGACTAGACTAGACTAGACTAGACTAGACTAACTAGAATGGAATGGAATGGAATGGAGTGGAGTGGAGTGGAGAGTAGAGTAGAGTAGAGTAGATATTGGAATGAAGAATAGAATAGAATAGAATAGAATAGAATAGAATAGAATAGGATAGGATAGGATAGGATAGGATAGGATAGGATTTTTTATTGGCCAAGTGTGATTGGACACACAAGGAATTTGTCTTTGGTGCATAAGTTCTCAGTGTACATAAAAGAAAAGATAAGTTCATCAAGAATCATAAGGTACAACTCTTAATGATAGTCATAGGGTACAAATAAGCAATCAGGAAGCAATTAATATCAATATAAATCATAAGGACACAAGCAACAAAGTTACAGTCATACAATCATAAGTGGAAGGAGATGGGTAATGGGAACGATGAGAAGATTAATAGTAGTAGTGCAGACTTGGTAAATAGTTTGACAGTGTTGAGGGAATGATTTGTTTAGCAGCGTGATGGCGTTGGGGAAAAAAACTCTTCTTGTGTCTAGTTGTCCTGGTGTGCAGTACTCTATAGCATGGTTTTGAGGGTAGGAGTTGACACAATTTATGTGCAGGATGTGAGGGGTCTGTAAATATTTTCACAGCCCTCTTGCTGGTGCAGCATACAGGTCCTCAATGGAAGGAAGGCAGGTTGGTAGCCATTGTTTTTTCTGCAGTTCTAATGGTCCTCTGAAGTCTCTGTCTGTCTTGTTGGGTTGCAGAAGAGTGTATTACTTGAAACCCTGACACAGGCATGATTTGCTCACCACAATTTCTGGAATCAGCCACAAAGTCTGGGCTCACACTGTACGTTAAGCTCCAAGGAAATCCATCCCATCATGGCTTGTTAGATTCCCCCATTAGCCAGCTCATTTTCTTAACTCACCTTCCAAATTTGCTTGGATTGGGGAGAATGTGCCAGGATCAAACATAAGATTATTTCCCCCACTGCTACAGTAGAGAGATTAAAAAATAACAACAAAAAAAGACAAAAAGACGGGAAAGATGTATCTACTGATCAAGGAAGCGAGCTTCCAAGCTTCCCAAATTGAAAAAGACAGGTAATTAAATATTGATCTAGTAACTGCCGATAGCAAGACTTTTATATGGTCTCCTTTCCTGACAGCATCTTGGCAACCGGGACAGGTGATTTTTTCAGCCTGTTCTAGTTTATATTTGCAAAAAGCGACACCCAGCAAGCACAAACACACATTCACACACACACACACACACACACACACCCATAGACACACCCCCCCTATTTGTTTCTTGCAAACCTTTTGCCTATTAAAAAAATTAAATACACCCGATCAGGTGAGGGTTTCCCATTTTATTCTGGAACTGAAATCATGATTAAAACTAGGGAATGAGATCCAAAAAAAGAAAAGAAAAGAAAAAAGAAGGAAAATGATGCTTTGGCATTTTTGTTCATCAATTCAGATTAAAATTTTAATTTCACGGTACAATAAACTCATACCTCGCTGTCTTTATTAAGGTCACCAGTTCCCCAGCACCGCTGTAGGACGGATGGACAAAGAAACTTCTTTGGAAGAAAAAGAACCACACCTTTAAACTTTTCACCCCGTGCAATTCCACCGCAGGATTTTCTATTTTCTGATTCCTCTCAAATATCTGAGATGACCCTTTCCGGACTGAACAGAATCTCTCCCTTGATAAATGCAACACATTTGAACCAGTGGTGGGTTTCAAATTTTTTTTACTACCGGTTCTGTGGGCGTGGCTTGGTGGGGGTGGCATGGCTTGGCGGGCATGGCAGGGGAAGAATACTGTAAAATCTCCATTCCCATCCCACTCCAGGGGAAGGTTACTGCAAAATCCCCATTTCCTCCCGATCAGCTGGGATTCGGGAGGCAGAGAATAGATGGGGGTGGAGCCAGTCAGAATTTTTACTACTGGTTCTCCAAACTACTCAAAATTTCCACTACCAATTTTCCAGAACTGGTCAGAACCTGCTGAAACCCACCTCTGATTTGAACCCTCTAAAAGCAGGGGTCCTCAAACTTTTTAAACAGATTCACAATCCCTCAGACTGTTGTGAGGGGGCCGGACTGGCTGGGTGGGCGTGGCTAAGTGGTAAGGTGACTAAATTTTACAATGAGGAGGAGGACACATAAATTGAAGAAAAAAATATCGTAAATAAAAGAAACCTTTTATTCATTGCAACAATAATACAGAATACACTATAATATGATAAATGCGTAATAAAAACATTTGTAACAATAGCATTTTATATCAGGGGTCTCCAACCTTGGCAACCTTAAGATTTGTGGACTTCAACTCCCAGAGTTCCTCAGCCAGCTTTGGGCCAGTTCCTCTGGGAGTTGAAGTCCACAAGTCTTAAAGTTGCCAAGGTTGGAGACCCCTGGTTTATATTGTAATTATGCTTACATGCCCATCAATTATTATTTAAATGAGTATTTTTCCATTGAATGAATATTTTTTGTCAATGTATCATCATCTGACAATATATTGGCAATATCTGAACAAGAAATATCCGTCATACTGAATTTTACGGCAAGCGCTGCTGCTAGAGGATCAACATTCAATCTCGATTTCTCCCTTTTCCAAAAATCATTAGCAATTGAATAAATAAAAGTAATTATTAAAACTGAAACAATAACATAAGCGAATAAACTTGTAAATAAAATTATACATATTTGGAAATTATTAAATAGATAATGAATGAATAAAACCTGAATTATTGGGCCCACCTGTGTTTCGGTAAGAAATAAACAAAGCTACTTGCACGCGGCGCACTCTTGTATGTGGGCACACTCTCTCAAAACAATTCTTCTGCACAGAGCACATGCATCTCATAATCATGTCTCGCCACACTGTACCGAGCCTTGTCAAATACAAATACGTCACATCACATGCAACGGATTGGATCGGCATCGATCGAATCTGGAGATTTACAGATTAGTGGTTTTTTTTTTATTTGCATTTATATCCCGCCCTTCTCTGAAGACTCAGAGCGGCTTACACTATGTTAGCAATAGTCTTCATCCTATTTGTACATTTATATACAAAGTCAACTTATTGTCCCCAACAATCTGGGCCCTCATTTTACCTACCTTATAAAGGATGGAAGGCTGAGTCAACCTTGGGCCTGATGGGACTAGAACCTGCAGTAATTGCAGGCAGCTGCTGTTAATAACAGACTGTCTTAGCAGTCTGAGCCACAGAGGCCCTTACTTCAATATTACTTCGATATAGTCTTCAAATATCGAAAAGGAGGACACTTTTTGAAAGAGGACAGAACTTACAAAAGAAGGACTGTCCTCCCTAAAGGAGGACTATCGGTCACCTTATAGGTGGTCATGTGATTGGGTGGACGTGGCTAGATGGCCATGTGACTGGGTGGGCGTGGCGAATTTAACAGTCCTTTTTTTTTTTTGCCTTTCTCCTTCCTAAGCTCCTGTTTAAATTGTTTTCGAAGACTTTTAATTTAAAGCACTATTTTACAAGCTCAGAGTTGTTCTTCAAAGCGGCACCATCAAGGTCACTTCTCAGCCTTCCAGCTGGCTTACAGGAAGAGAAGGCCCACGGCAAGGGGGCGTGGCTTAATCACACCACTCCGCGGGCTAGATACTTTGCATTGGCGGGCCGATTGGTTCATTTCAACCATGGTTTTATTTGGTTCGGTGTGAAATCTCAGACTTTCACGCAGAACTATTCACCAAGACGTGACTTTTCTAGTTAGAGATGGATGGGGTTGAAATAGAGATGGATGGGGTTGAAATTTCGGTGTGAAATCTCAGACTTTCACGCAGAACTATTCACCAAGACGTGACTTTTCTAGTTAGAGATGGATGGGGTTGAGGTGAGTTGGGTGGAAAAAGAGGGACTGGTCCAAAGTCCCCCAGCCAGCTTACATGGCTAAGGCAGGACTAGAATTCCTAGTCTCCTGGTAATTGGCTTGAAGTCCCCCAGCCAGCTTTTGTGCCTAAAGTGGGACTAGAATTCCCAGCCTCCTGTGATGGGTCCAAAGTCACCCAGCCATCTTACATGGGACTAGAATTCCCAGTCTCCTGGTGATTGGCCCAAAGTCCCCCAGCCAGCTTACATGGCTAAGGCAGGACTAGAATTCCTAGTCTCCTGGTAATTGGCTTGAAGTCCCCCAGCCAGCTTTTGTGCCTAAAGTGGGACTAGAATTCCCAGCCTCCTGTGATGGGTCCAAAGTCACCCAGCCATCTTACATGGGACTAGAATTCCCAGTCTCCTGGTGATTGGCCCAAAGTCCCCCAGCCAGCTTTTGTGCCTAAAGTGGGACCAGAATTCCCAGTCTCCGGGTAATTGGCTCGAAGTAACCCAGTCAGTTTTTGTGCCTAAAGTGGGACTAGAATTCCCAGACTCCTGGTGATGGGTCCAAAGTCACCCAGCCATCTTACATGGGACTAGAATTCCCAGTCTCCTGGTGATTGGCTGGAAGTCACCCAGTCAGCTTTTGTGTCTAAAGTGGGACTAGAACTCACAAACTCCTGATGATTGGCTCAAAGTCATCCAACTGGCTTTGATGGCTAAGGTGGAACTCCCATGTAACATCACTGCTGCGTAGTCTGCACTGGCTTCCTGTGGTCTTTCGGGTGCGCTTCAAGATTTTGGTTACCACCTTCAAAGCGCTCCATGGCTTAGGACCGGGTACTTATGAGACCGCCTGCTGTTACCCTATGCCTCCCACCGACCTGTACGCTCTCACAGAGGAGGTCTCCTCAGGGTGCCGTCCGCCAAACAGTGTCGGCTGGCGGCCCCCAGGAGTAGGGCCTTCTCTGTTGGAGCATCGACGCTCTGGAATGAACTTCCCCCTGGCTTACGTCAAGTGCCTGATCTTCGGACCTTCCGTCATGAGCTAAAAACATATTTATTTATTCAAGCGGGACTGGCATAATGGTTTTAATAGTTTTAATCTTAAATTGGGGTTTTTTATTGGGTTTTTTAAATTTTTTATAATTTTAAATTTAAACTTTTAATTATCAGCCTTTTGTAATTTGCTAGGTTTTAATTGTTATATGTATTGTGTTTTATCTTTGGCTGTACACCACCCTGAGTCCTTTGGGAGAAGGGCGGTATAAAAATTTAATAAATAATAATAATAATAACTAAAATTCATGATCTTTCTAGTTTGGTGTCCTAACCACTAGACCAAACTGGTTCTTATTAAGATGTAGAAGACGAGCGGCCACACCTGACGTAACATTTGGGAGTCTCACACAGCTGAAAAACAATTTCCCACTGCTGGACTCTTGTACTAATTCCAAGGCATCTAATTATCTTCGCAGAGTCAGTACATTCTCTGCTGTTTTGCAAAAGGTCCTGATACATCCTCCCAATTATGGTTTGGCCTTGGAGTGCCTGGCACCTGACTTTGACACAGGAAAAAAAAAATTAAAGATTTTTTTCCCTCCAAGTGCTGAAACCTTCACTTTAGTGCCTTGTAATTGGTTTCTCAGAGACAACGGACATAACCAGCAGTAAACAAGCTGCAACCTTCAGACTCAAGAATGTATATTTTGATTCTCATTCTACTAAAACAAGAACTGGGGATTTAATTAGCCCTTCAGTCTTAAAGGTAAAGGTTCCGCTCCCCCATATGTGCTAGTCGTTCCCGACTCTAGGGGGCGGCGCTCATCTCCGTTTCAAAGCCGAAGAGCCAGCGCTGTCCGAAGACGTATCCTTGGTCATGTGGCCAGCATGACTCAACGCCAAACGCACACGGAATGCTGTTCCCTTCCCACCAAAGGTGGTTCCTATTTTTCTACTTACATTTTTTACGTGCTTTCATACTGCTAGGTTGACAGAAGCTGGGACAAGGAACGGGAGCTCACCCCGTTATGCGGCACTCGGGATTCGAACCGCTGAACTGCCGACCTTTCGATCAACAGATGCAGCGTCTTAACCACTGAGCCACCACAGCCCTCTTCTCCCTCTTATACCGAAAGAAATCTAGGTGGCTCCTCCTTGAATTTCTTTCTCACTCTCTCCTCCTTTCCTGGGCTAAGCTGGAGTTCACAGAAGAGTTCACTGCTTCCATACCATCTCCACCCTCGTCAACACCAAGGGATGCGGTCAGTAGAAATAAGGAGAATGGCCCTGTGTCACTTTCATGGTCAAAAGAAGGATTTCCTTGTTTTCCTAGAAAGACTGTATTAGTTTTTAAAAGCTATGTTTAGTCTGCTTTAGACTTTCCACGATTTCCCATCTCTTTCCTGCCTTAAAATGGCAGGAAACTATGCTACCAATGTTCAGTGCTCACTTTCGGAGGGAGGGCGAGAGGGGGAGAGAGAGGGAGGGAGGAAGAGGGGGAGAGAGAGGAAGGGAGGGAGAGAGACAGAGAGGGAGAGGGAGGGGGAGAGGGAGAGAGAGGAAGGAGGGAGGGAGAGAGAGAGAGGGAGAGAGAGAGAAAGAAAGGGAGAGGAGAGAGGAGGAGGAGAGAGAGGAGAGGAGGAGGAGAGAAGGAGGGAAGGAAGAGGGGAGAGGAGGAGAGAGAAAGAAGAGAGGGGGAGAGAGAGGGAGTGAGGGGGAGAGGGAATGAGGGAGAGGGACATAGAAGGAGGGAGAGAGGGACAGAGAAAGGGACAGAGAGGAAGAGGGAGAGAGAGGAGGAGGAGGAGGAGAGAGAGGGGAAGGAAAGGAGGGAGAGAGAGAAAGAGAGAGAGAGAGCGCAAGAATGAGAGAGAGAGAGAGGGGAAGGGAAGGGAAGGAGGGAGAGAGTGAGAGAGAGCAAGAATGAGAGAGAGAGAGAGGGAGAGAGAGGGAGGGAGAGAGAGATGGGAGGGGCAGAGAGAGATTTGTGGACACACCAGAGGAACAATTTCACAAAGCAACATGAAACAAGGACAAGTTTAATTCTGTTTGTTTTTCAAACCCATGACCACAACTGAGCCCCAAATTTACGTTGCTAAGTGAGAAATTTGGTTCCATTTTCTTGCCACACCTGTTAAGTGAATCACTGTAGTTGTTTTAATTAGTAACACGCTTGTTAAGCGAATCCATTTATCCCCTTGACTTTGCTTGTCTGCAACCATCATAAATGTGAGTCGGTTGTCAGGCATCCGAATGCAAATCACGTGTCATAAGTTGGAAAAATGGTCATGTCACTTTTTCCAGTGTCATAGCTTCGGTCACTAGGTGAACTGTTGTAAGTCAAGGACGATCTGTACTTTTTTTTTTTTAATTTGAATTTATATCCCGCCCTTCTCCGAAGACTCAGGGTGGCTCACATTGTGTTAAGCAATAGTCTTCATCCATTTGTATATTTATATACAAAGTCAACTTATTGCCCCCCCAACAATCTGGGTCCTCATTTTACCTACCTTATAAAGGATGGAAGGCTGAGTCAACCTTGGGCCTGGTGGGACTTGAACCTGCAGTAATTGCAAGCAGCTGCTGTTAATAACAGACTGCTTAGTCTGTTGAGCCACCAGAGGCCCTACTTGGTTTTTATCCGATTTGTTTATTTGACCACTTTTTTTCATATGATCATGCTGGTGGCCAATCACTTTGTCTAGTTGGAAGGGCACTGCAGAGCTTTGCATGAAATGCTTCCAAGTTTCTTGTTATGGGACCCACATACTTCAGTTTCTTTCATCCAGATTTAGCCTTTCTCAACCTTAACTTTAAGAGCTGTGGACTTCAATGCCCAGAATTCCACATTCTTATAGTTGAAGTCCACTCATCCTAGACTTGGTAAGGTCAAGAAACACTCATCCAGATCAGGGGTCTCCAACCTTGGCCACTTTAAGACTTGTGGACTTCAACTCCCAGAATTCATCCTAGACTTGGTAAGGTCAAGAAACACTCATCCAGATCAGGGGTCTCCAACCTTGGCCACTTTAAGACTTGTGGACTTCAACTCCCAGAATTCATCCTAGACTTGGTAAGGTCAAGAAACACTCATCCAGATCAGGGGTCTCAACCTTGCCCACTTTAAGACTTGTGGACTTCAACTCCCAGAATTCATCCTAGACTTGATAAGGTCAAGAAACACTCATCCAGATCAGGGGTCTCCAACCTTGGCCACTTTAAGACTTGTGGACTTCAACTCCCAGAATTCATCCTAGACTTGGTAAGGTCAAGAAACACTCATCCAGATCAGGGCTCTCCAACCTTGGCCACTTTAAGACTTGTGGACTTCAACTCCCAGAATTCATCCTAGACTTGATAAGGTCAAGAAACACTCATCCAGATCAGGGGTCTCCAACCTTGGCCACTTTAAGACTTGTGGACTTCAACTCCCAGAATTCATCCTAGAATTGATAAGATCAAGAAACACTCATCCAGATCAGGGGTCTCCAACCTTGGCCACTTTAAGACTTGTGGACTTCAACTCCCAGAATTCTGGGGTTGAAGTCCTAATCTTAAAGTAACCAAGGTTGAGACAATCAAACCTAGTATTTTGAAGAGGGTTCAACTTTCTGCAAACGATACATATTTCTGAGGCCACCCTTATGTTTCTTCTATTTCTGTTATTTTTTTTTAAAAAAAGAAAGGGGTGGTTACAAATTTCCCTTCCATTCATGGATTCTTCTCCTTCTGGTGGAGCTCCATCCCAGCTGGTCTCTTTTACAGCTTACACCACCACTCTCTCCTCTGCAGTTGGCAGGTTTTGCTCATTAAGGGACCGATTTGTTTTTATAGATAGGATGCTGGAGACCCTTCTGACCTTCTGGATGCTAATTAAAGTCATCACAGCCCTACCAATCCATACCAGGAAAAGGCTAACTAGTCCATCATTAAGCTGAATGCCCAAAGGGTCAAAGCCGTGCTATCTACTGCTGCATTTCAAGTGTTGGAAGACCAGATCGTTCTTATCATCGAGGCTGCTAGGAGGAGGGAGGCAGGTGGAACATCTTCCACACCCGGCAAGGATATGCCTTTGTTGCAGATTTCTCAACAGCAACAACAAAAATTGTTTAAGAAGTATGGGAGCCATGGCAATCTTCGGGAACTCTTTGATTTTATAGACCAGTGGTGAAATCTGAACCGGTTTACTACCCGTTCACTGGCTGTGCATGCACGCAGTGCAAGCCAAAAGGAGGCATGGGGTAAGTAGAACAGTGCGTGTGGGTGGGGTGATCAGCTGTGGTGCGCAATCGTTTTTTTTACTTTGGCCGAATAGGTTGTAAAAAGAAATGCTTTTAAATGTAAAAAAAAAAAAGGCTCTGATGATCGCACGGCTCAGGTGTGATCATCAGAGCCTTTTCTTTAACCTTTTAAAAGCATTTTTTTATAACCTATTTGGCTGAATAGGTTGTAAAAAAATGCTTTTAACAAAAAAAGGCTCTGATGATTGCGCAACTCAGCTGTGATCACCAGAGGCTTTTAAAAAACTTTTTAAAAGCATTTTTTTACAACCTATACAGCCGAAGAGGTTGTAAAAAAATGCTTTTAAAAGTTTTTTAAAAAGGCTCTGACGATCAGGCAGCTCAGCTGTGATTGTCAGAGCCTTTTTTTTTACCTTTTAAAAGCATTTTTTAAAAGCGGTGGCAAGCGGGTAAGCGGGTGACCGGGCACTGGATGGGCATGGACGGGGTGGTGGTGCAGGGATTTTTGCTACCGGTTTTCCAAACCACCTACCACCATCGTACCGGATTAGCCGATCTGGTCCGAACCAGGAGCATTTCACCCCTGTTATAGACCCATTTATGGGAGGGAACGTCCATGAAATTGTAGGCCTTCCGATAGAAATGCTTTGTCTTTTCTGTTGCTGCACAAATTGCATTGATGATGTGAATTGGTACGATGCAATTACTCAAATGACGTTCATTTACACAAACAGCGGTTTTAAAAAAAAATAAAGAAAAAAATAAATAAAGAAAAAATTGCTACCAACCTGCCTTCCATTGAGGACCTGTATACTGCACGAATCAAGAAGAGGGCCGTGAAAATATTTACAGATCCCTCACATATTGGACATAAACTGTTTCAACTCTTACCCTCAAAACAACGCTATAGAGCACTGCACACCAGAACAACTAGACACAAGAACAGTGTTTTCCCGAAGGCCATCACTCTGCTAAACAAATAATTCCCTCAACACTGTCAGACTATTTACTGAATCTGCACTACTATTAATCGTTTCATAGTTCCCATCACCAATCTCTTTCCACTTATGACTGTATGACTATAACTTGTTGCTGGCAATCCTTATGATTTATATTGATATATTGATCATCAATTGTGTTGTAAATGTTGTACCTTGATGAAGGTATCTTTTCTTTTATGTACACTGAGAGCATATGCACCAAGACAAATTCCTTGTGTGTCCAATCACACTTGGCCAATAAAAATTCTATTCTATTCTATTCTATTCTATTCTATTCTATTCTATTCTATTCTATTCTATTCTATTCTATTCTATTCTATTCTATTCTATTCTATTCTATTCTATTCTATTTACACTGAGAGCGTATGCACCAAGACAAATTCCTTGTGTGTTCAATCACACTTGGCCAATAAAAAAAATTCTATTCTATTCTATTCTATTCTATTCTATTCTATTCTATTCTATTCTATTCTATTCTATTCTATTCTATTCTATTCTATGACTATCATTAAGTGTTGTACCTTATGATGCTTGATGAAGGTATCTTTTCTTTTATGTACACTGAGAGCATATGCACCAAGACAAATTCCTTGTATGTCCAATCACACTTGGCCAATAAAAAAATTCTATTACGCCCTGTGCCAAACCAAAGGATGTCCGGCAGATTTCAGATGGTAGAATTGTACGGCTGGAAGTAAACCTTGAAGATTTTCTAGCCCAACTGCCCGCCCAAAGCAAGAACTCTTAGACCTGTGATGGTGAGACTATGGCACGCGTGCAAGAGGTAGCATGCAGAGCCCTCTCTGTGGGTATGCACACCCTCACTAGTTGGTCTTCGTGGGCACCGGAGTGCCGGAAAATGGCCTGAAACCAGCCTGAAAACCAGCCAAAACACAGGCCATTTTTGGGGGGGCGTTTTGGGGTGTTTTTTTTCTGGCCGTTTTCAGGCCGTTCCTGGATCACAAATGTCCTGAAAACAGCCCAAAAATGGCCAGAAAAACATCTCGCAAAATGGCCTTAAAACAGCCCCCCAAAAGCCTGAAAAATAGCCTGAAAACAACCCGAAAAATGTCCTGGAAAACGTCCCCAAAAAATGTCCTGAAAATGGCCAGAAAACAGCCTGAAAAAGACCAAAAAACAGGCATGTATGCATCTCCATTCCCACCCCAATCCAGGGGAAGGTTACTGCAAAATCCCCATTTCCTCCCGATCAGCTGGGACTCGGGAGGCAGAGAATAGATGGGGGCGGGGCCAGTCAGAATTTTTACTACCGGTTCTCCGAACTACTCAAAATTTCCTCTACCGGTTCTCCAGAACTGGTCAGAACCTGCTGAAAGCCACCTCTGTTCTAGACCTGCCATCACCGATGATGTTACCTAGTGAGGGTAATGAAACAATTGCAAGAAAACAAGCAAGCTCAGAGAGCACCAAGGACCCGTCACTTCAACCCTGAGCTACAAATATTCTCCTTTATGGTTTTAACCGACATCTCCCAGGGTCACTTTCAGAGAAAGATGGACAAGTCTCTAAATTTGAGAAATATAATGCGTGACATCTGGTCCAAATGGCATCATCCCTTCATTTGCACAACGACGACAGGACACGTGTGAAAATGTTGTGGCTTCTCCTTGATGCCAAGAACCTTGATTTTCATCCTTTGAGCAATGCACTTGTGTCTTCTGATATGTGTTTATATTGCAAGGAGAGAGACAGAGAGACAGAGACAGAGAGACAGAGAGAGACAGAGAGAGTGGGGTGGGACAGAGAGAAAGAGACAGAGACACAGAGACACAGAGACAGAGACAGAGGTGGGGGACAGAGACAGAGACACAGAGAGAGACAGAGAGAGTGGGATGGGGACACACAGAGAGAGACAGAGACAGAGAGACACAGAGACAGAGACAGAGACAGAAAGAGGGGGGATAGAGACAGAGACACAGAGAGAGACAGAGAGAGTGGGGTGGGGACACACAGAGAGAGACAGAGACAGAGAGACACAGAGACAGAGAGAGAGACACAGAGAGACAGACAAAGACAGAGAGAGACAGAGAACGACAGAGACAGAGAGAGACAGAGAGGTGGGGTGGGGACACACAGAGAGAGAGACAGAGTCACAGAGACACAGAGAGACAGACAGAGACAGAAAGAGGGGATAGAGACAGAGACAGAGAGACAGAGACAGAGAGAGTGGGGTGGGAACACACACAGAGAGAGAGAGACACAGAGAGAGAGACAGAGACAGAGAGAGAGACAGAAAGAGGGTGGATAGAGACAGAGACACAGAGAGACAGAGAGAGTGGGGTGGGGACACACAGAGAGAGACAGAGAGACACAGAGACAGAGAGAGACAGAAAGAGGGGGGATAGAGACAGAGACATAGAGAGAGACAGAGAGAGTGGGGTGGGGATAGAGAGAGAGACAGAGAGAGAGAGAGAGAAAGAGACACATAGAGAAAGAGAAAGAGAGAGAGAGAGGGAGGGTGGGAGGGAGGGAGGGAGGGAGAAAAAAAAGAGTCAGAGACTACAGCTAGCTCTAGCCCTACTTAGTTATGTCAGTAACTGCTTATAGTACCCAATTATCTAATGCTTTCAAAGAAGATGAAAGCTCTTCACTTTTGCAATCAATAGGAATGCCAGGGAGAAAAAAAAATAGGAAATAAAAATGCAGATTTGTCCGAAGAGAAAGAGTCAGAGAGAGAGAGAGAGAGAGAGAGAGAGAGAGAGAGAGGAAAAGGAGAGACAGAGGATGTTATTAGCACTGTCAATTTAGCCCTGAATGTTATGGCATACATGTCAATAAAAGAGACAGAAGCTATTATTGAAATGAGATTAGAATCGTTTTGAAATATCAACAGCAGCCTTGGAGGAGCGACCGGGAGTTGACGGATGCTGCAGAATCACTATGCCATTGGGGACAGAACAGAGAGGAGAGGAGGGATGATTTTAACTTGCCTGGATCTGACCTTGTCAGGTCCCGATTAGGTGATGAACCAGCCTCAGCTTTCTTGAATCAAATGTATCATTCATAGCTCCATGTAAAGACAAAAGCATCTTTTGGGGTCTTCTCTGAATTAATGAACGTACTCAAATCATTCCAGAGTCTCTTTCTCTCTCTTTCTCTCTCTCCTCTTTCCATGAAAGAGGTCATACCTTGATACCTTGCAGAACTGACCTTCACCTGGTGGAAATAGGAATGAGCTTCTTCTTACTTCATTGAAGGACACTGATCCAATTTTGCAAGGAGGAGAGAAAAGGTGGGGAAGGAAGGAAGGAAGGAAGGAAGGAAGGAAGGAAGGAAGGAAGGAAGGAAGGAAGGAAGGAAGGAAGGAAATGAGGGAGTGAGGAAAGGATTGATTGATAGAATGGATGGATGGAAGGAAGGAAAGAAGGTGAGTGGGGAAGGAGGGGAGGGATTGATAGAGGGGAGGGAGGGAGCAAATGAGGGAAGGAAGGAAATGATGGAGTGAGAGATTGAGGGAAGGAAGGAAGGGTGGATGGATGGATAGAAGGAAGGAAAGGAGAGGAAGGAAGGGTGATTGAAGGGAGGGAAAGAAGGAAATGAAGGAGAGAGGGATTGAGGGAAGGAAGGATTGATAGGAGAAGGGTTGATGGAAAGATAGATGGATGGAAGGAAGGAAAGCAGAGTAATGGGGGAAGGAAGGAAGAGAATGATAGAAGAGGGAGGAAGGAAGGAAGGAAGGAAGGAAGAAAATGAAGAAGTGAGAGATTGAGGAAGGAAGGAAATGATGGATGAGAGATTGAGGGAAGAATGGATGGATGGATGGATGGATGGATGGAAGGAAGGAACGAAGGAAGGAAAGGAGAGGAGAGGAAGGAGGGGAATGATTGAAGGGAGGAAAGGAGGAAATGAAGGAGAGAGGGATTGAGGGAAGGAAGGATTGATAGGAGAAGGGTTGATGGAAAGATAGATGGATGGAAGGAAGGAAAGCAGAGTAATGGGGGAAGGAAGGAAGAGAATGATAGAAGAGGGAGGAAGGAAGGAAGGAAGGAAGGAAGAAAATGAAGAAGTGAGAGATTGAGGAAGGAAGGAAATGATGGATGAGAGATTGAGGGAAGAATGGATGGATGGATGGATGGATGGATGGAAGGAAGGAACGAAGGAAGGAAAGGAGAGGAGAGGAAGGAGGGGAATGATTGAAGGGAGGAAAGGAGGAAGGAAGGGGAGAGGAGGAGGAGGAGGAGGAGGAGGAGAGGAAATGGGCATCACTAGGAGAGAAACCTGCTCCCGTAAGATGGTTCCATATTGCTTCTTTTCTTTAGAAGAAAGACTTTTCTGGACTGTGTAACAATAGATGAAATCCCAAAGCCCCAAGCCAAAACTGCAGAGATCTATTGCAAAGCTTTGCAGTTCACACACACATCCCCTCCTTTTTGTAAAGAGCAGGGGGGTTTCCCTCCCCCCTCCTTCCTTTAAAATCAATCAGATGCTATTATTCAGCCTAAGCCCAAGTTTATTGTCTCCATCTTCCTTTAGAGGCTGATTCGATGCCAGGTAGAAAATTGAGTTTCCTTTGCATTTCTTTCTCTCTCCCCCCCCACCACATACACACAATTCTTTGGCAGCTCAGGGACATTTGTCTGTGTGGGAAACCCACTTCCTGTCTCAATAAACAAGTACATGGAAGTCTTTTTCTGGGCACATAATAGAGACTTTCTCCCTCTCCCGTCTGTCTCTCTCTCTCTCTTTTAATTTAATACAAAAAAAAAAACACCCCACCATTCCACACTTAACACATCAATGAACCCACTTAAGCTCTACCGCCTCTGAATTAAAAGGAGAATTGGGTGATCAAAGAGTGTGAAAGAGCCACACATGGAGTACTTCAGACCCTCTACTTTTGTTACATTTGATACATTACAAACTCAATAAATATATGGTTATCTCGGAGGCTGGTTTTCATTATCTCCCAGGCTTCTGTTTAAAAGCATTTCTGGACTGGATCTTTCTCTCTCCCCTATTTCTTTATTTCTCTCTCTCTCTCTTTCTCTTTCCCCTATTTCTCTCTCTCTCTTTCTCTCTCCTCTTTCTCTTTCTCTCTTCCCTATTTCTTTCTTTCCTGTCTCTCATTTCTCTCTCTCTCCTCTCTCTTTCTCTCTTCCTATTTTTCTTTTTCTCTCTCGTTTCTCTCTCTCTCTTTCTCCCCCTTTCTCTCTCCTCTCTCTCTCTCCTCTCTTTCTCTCTCCCCTATTTTTCTTTTTCTCTCGTTTCTCTTTCTCTCTCTTTCTCCCCCCTCTCTCTCCTCTTTTTTCTCTCCCCCTCTCTTTTTCTCTCTCTCTCCCCTTCCTCCCTCTTCCTCTCTTCCTCTCTATTATTTTCTCTCTCCCTGCTCCTTCTTTCTCTTTTTCTTCCTTCCTTCCTTCCTTCCTTCCTTCCTTCCTTCCTTCCTTCTTTCCTTTCTCTCTCTCTCTCTCTCTCTCTCTCTCTCTCTCTCTCTCTCTCTCTCTCTCTCTCTCTCTCTCTCTCTCTCTCCCTCCCTCCATGATGATTTTCTAACATTTGCCATTTTTAACAAAGCATTATGCACCCTATCCCTATCATGAATAGGACTTCGGATATAGGAACCACGGTCAACAGGTAGCAGTGTGCAAGAGGTTGTAAGTAAATAACTCTATTCATATGCTTACAATTGTCTCGAACATTTCGGTTAACAAAAGGAATGACACACATGTACACACACACACACACAAATATATAGGTGTCCTGGTCTTGAGGAAATTAAAAAAAAAACCAACCACCTGAAATAAGTTTGAGAAACCTGCAATAATTAGGTGAAAACGATTCATGAATGCAAACAGAGGTGGGGGGAAGTGCTTTGAATAACTGAAGCTGAAGTTATGCTAATGATGCCCTTACTCTGGCTTTACATCGGACAGACACTCTGGCTTTTCATTATTGTAACAATAGGGAAACTGATGGTGTTCCTCTTCAATTCTGTTAGGAAAACCGAGAGGACTTAAAAGTAAAGTTAAAAAAAATAATAACAACACATATTTCTCAGGCTGTTCCTTCTCAGATTAAGTGACGTTGTGCAGAGTGCAGGAAAAAAAAATTAAGACTCAGCCAAAAAAATTAAAAGCATGAGCAAAACACCATCCCCAGTACCCTCTCCATCTCTTTTTGTGGATGCTCCATTGCTGGAGGTTTTCCAAGAAAAGATTTGACACCCATCTGCCTAGCATGGTTAAAGGACACCTGCCCAGGACAAGGGTTGGACTAGAAGACCTCTAAGGTCCCTTCCAGCCCTTGGATTCTATGATTCTGTGTTCCTATTTCTGCCTTTGCAAACACCCTCCACTGCATTACACTTTGTTTTTCCTTCTTTCAACTTCTCCCTCCTATCCTTTGGGAGGATCTCAACAACTTTAATGCTTGGAACACACTATTTTTATTTTATTTATTTTTTATTTGTCACAACAATATATGTAGGC
This sequence comes from Ahaetulla prasina, assembly GCF_028640845.1. Classification (NCBI taxonomy): domain Eukaryota; kingdom Metazoa; phylum Chordata; class Lepidosauria; order Squamata; family Colubridae; genus Ahaetulla; species Ahaetulla prasina. Next base: position 13,650,086 of record NC_080547.1, read on the forward strand.
ATCATACAAAAAGATTATATAGTATATAAACATATATATGAGTAAATATTAGGAGGTATAAGCATATATATATATAGGAAGAAGAAAAGAAAAACAATAGGACAGGAAGGGTAGGCACGTTTGTGCGCTTATGCACGCCCCTTACGGTCCTCTTAGGAATGGGGTGAGGTCATTAGTAGAAAGTTTTTGGTTAAAGCTTTTAGGATTATGGGAAGAGACTCTGTGGTCTCTTCTCAAAATCCCCAAAGCTTTAACCAAAAACTGTCTACTAATGACCTCACCCCATTCCTAAGAGGACCGTAAGGGGCGTGCATAAGAGCACAAATGTGCCTACCCTTCCTGCCCTATTGTTTTCTTTCATTATATCCAATTAATATAGTTATTGCATGCTTATGCTTATATATATATATGCTTATATATTATATAGTTACTTTCATGCTTATGTTTATATATACTGTTGTGACAAAATAAATAAATAAATAAAAATAAACTCCATCCAATCACGGTCTTGCCTTTCTTCTTATCTTGGGAGATTAGATAGATAGATAGATAGATAGATAGATAGATAGATAGATAGATAGATAGATAGGTAGGTAGGTAGGTAGGTAGGTAGGTAGGTAGGTAGGTAGGTAGATAGATAGATAGATAGATAGATAGATAGATAGATAGATAGATAGATAGATAGATAGATAGATAGATAGGTAGATAGATAGGTAGGTAGGTAGGTAGGTAGGTAGGTAGGCAGATAGATAGATAGATAGATAGATAGATAGATAGATAGATAGATAGATAGATAGATAGATAGATAGATAGATAGATAGATAGATAGATAGATAGATAGAGACCGAGACAGAGATATATATTTATTTTCCAGTGGTGAAATCCAATTTTTTTTTTACTACCGGTTCTGTGGGCGTAGTGGGTGTGGTGTGGCTTGGTGGGCATGGCAGGGGAAGGATACTGCAAAATCTCCATTCCCTCCCCGCTCCTGGGGGGAAGGATACTGCAAAATCCCCATTCCCTCCACACTCCTTGGGGAAGGATACTGCAAAATCACCTTTCCCATCCCACTCTGGGCCCAGCCAGAGGTGGTATTTGCCAGTTCTCCAAACTACTCAAAATTTCCGCTACCGGTTCTCTGAACTGCTCAAAATTTCCACTACCAGTTCTCTAGAACCTGCTGGATTTCATCCCTGGTTTGAGTTGAACCTCTTGCTCTGCGTTCGGTCATAACCTGTTGCATTACAGTCTGATGGAAGGAAAGTTCTGGTTTCAGATCTATATTCTGTTTAATTATCTTTTCCAGCCAGCTACGCATTTTCTCCCAATATTTTTCTTCCTTTCATACACATCCACCAGGTGTGATAGTATACAGATCAGAACCTGCTGGATTTCACCCCTGATATTTTCTCCATCAACGGCAGTAAGGTGAAGGGCAGTTTTCCAAAATGTAACATTAAGAAACGTATTCACTCCGTTCGAAGTTACTATGACTGGCTCAGGAAATTCTGGGAGTGGATGTCCACAAGTGGCAAAGGGGTCCCAGTTGTCCATCCACTGATTTAAGGCATGTGCACAAATGACCATTTTTAACAAAAGTGTCTCAAAGAGGCAGTTTTCTGTCCCCCTCACCTCCGTCCAAGCGATGACTTAATTAGCCGGCACTATCAGCTCTGGCAGCAAACTAGCGAGTGTCTGCCAAGTGTCTCTGTTATCTCCCTTGATGCCGATGAGTCAACAAACAGTACTTCAGTTCTAGTCAAGCGGTTGATTTGCCTGCTACAAAGAGGCATAGCAGCCCTTGCTGCTTTTATATCCTGTGGGGTGTGGCTCCATGACTCAGCACTTCCTAGGCCTACCCCACCCCTGCTTCTGTTGTTCCCGCCTCTCTTGCCTACGAAACCTAGGGTCCAGCCAGGCCTGATTGCCATCAGCCAGGTCTGGAGGCGTGGCTGGGGGGGGGAAGTGTCAGGGGATGGAGGCCTCATTATCTCCTCCACCTGGCCTGCCTCTGGCTCCTGGAGCTGAGCCAGAGAAGCCAGTGCTCCCAAGGTAAGTCCTAATGGCCCTTCCCCCTCACTTTCCAAGTCACTTTCTGGCAGGGGGCCCGGCTCGGGAGGCGCAGACACAACAGGCAGGCTGAGCCAGGCACATCCATCCGTGGATTTGGAGGGGGAAAAAAACCACCCAACAAGACAAGTAATTTGATCACACAATGATGGTCAATCTCTTGGGGGGTTTTTTCCCCCCAATATGTAGACCTTCACAGCATCTTCAGTGGGATGGAGCAATACATCTGCATGAGATATGTGATTGCATCAAGAAGTAGAATAGAATAAGAGTTGGGAGGGAGCTTGGAGGTCATCTAGTCCAATCCCCTGCTTAGGCAGGAAACCCTACACCACTTCAGACAAATGGTTATCCAATCTCTTCTAAAAAACTTCCAGTGCTGGAGAATTCACAACTTCTGGAAGCAAGTTGTTCCACTGATTAATTGTTCTCACTGTCAGCAAATCCTTAGTTCTTGGTTGCTTCTCTCCTTGATTGGTTTCCACCCATTGCTTCTTGTTCTACCCTCAGGTCTCCAACCTTGGTCCCTTTAAGACTTGTGGACTTTAACTCCCAGAGTCCCTCAGCCAGCAAAGCTTTGGAGAATAGCTTGACTGCCTCTTCTTTGTGAAAGCCCCTGAGATATTGGAAGGCTGCTATCATGTCTCCCCTAGTCCTTCTTTTGATTAAACAAGACATACCCAGTTCCTGCAACCGTTCTTTATATGTTTTAGCCTCCAGTCCCCTAATCATCTTTGTTATTCTTCTCTGCACTCTTTCTAGAGTCTCCACATCTTTTTTTTTTTTTACATCATGGTGACCAAAACTGGATGCAGTATTCCAAGCGTGGCCTTACCAAGGCCTTATAAAGCGGTACTAACACTTCATGTTCCAAGTATTGCTACAATTTCCTAAATCCTCTTGCTTCATTCAGTCTGCCCAGGTGGTACATGGCTACAGGTAGTCCTCGACATATGACAACAGTTGGGACCAAAATTTCTATTGCTAAGCAAGGCGCCTGTTAAGTGAGCCTGGTCTGATTTTACGACCTGTTTTGACCCAGTTAAATGACCCCCCACGGTTGTTAAGTGAATCTGGCTTTCCCACTGATTTTGTTAACCAACTGCAAAGGTCACAAATGGCGAGCTCTTGACCCTGGCACACGACAACTCTTGTAAATACACGGGAAGCACCCTGAAATTTTGATCCCGTGGCCCTAAGGATGTGTGACGGACAGGTGGGAAGGCCAGCAGGAAGTCACCTTTTTCATCACAGTTGCAACTTCAACAGGTCCCTAAACCAATGGCTATAATGTAAATTGAGGTCTAAGGTCAAAATGAAGGTTCCCCTCGCACATATGTGCTAGTCGTTCCCGACTCTAGGGGGCGGTGCTCATCTCTGTTTCAAAGCCAAAGAGCCTACGCTGTCTGAAGTTGTTCCTTGGTCATGTGGCCGGCATGACTCAACGCCAAAGGCGCACGGAACGCTGTTACCTTCCCACCAAAGGTGGTCCCTACTTTTTCTACTTGCATTTTTTACATGCTTTCAAACTGCTAGGTTGGCAGAACAGGAGCTCACCCCATTATGTTACGTGGCCCCAGGAATTCCGGACCTTTCCATTGACAAGCTCAGAGTCTTAGCCCCTGAGCCACCGCGTAGCCTTCCAGTCGAGGTCTACCTGTATACATATATTAAGCCAGCCGAGAATAACGTTCAGCCCTGTCTAAACCGCAACGAAGCCACACATGCTGTCACTTAGGGAGAACTTGCGGGGAAATCTCTAGGAAAGGAACTGACATTCAGAAGGCTTCCCAACTGCAGTGGTCTCCCATCGGGCAGGCTGCGAGAGAGTTAAATATTTCTGCAATGTTCGAACTGAGCTGTCTCTCTCGTGCTTTTCTAACCACTGTGCTGGCTGCAGTTCCTTCTCAGGGCCAGGGAGCCTCAGACTAACTGAAGAAAATAATTTGGGGGGGGGAGAATGCTTTCTTTCTTTCTTTCTTTTTCTTTCTTTCTTTCATTCTTTCTTTCTCCTTCCTTCCTTTCCTTCCTTCCTTCCTTCCTTCCTTCCTTCCCCTTCCTTCCTTCCTTCCTTCCATTTGTTTCCTTTCTTCCTTCCTTCCTTCCCTCCCTCCTTCCCTTCCCTTCCTTCCTTCCTTCCTTCTTTCCTTCCTTCCTTTTTCTTTTTTTCTTTTCTCTCTTTTTTTCCTTCCAGCCCCCCACCCCACCCCTCCATTGTTAGCCTATCGCTCGTCTTCCTCCTCCTTTCCTTCCTTCCTTCCATTTGTTTCCTTCCTTCCTTCCTTCCTTCCCTCCCTCCTTCCCTTCCCTTCCTTCCTTCCTTCCTTCCTTTTTCTTTTTTTCTTTTCTCTCTTTTTTTCCTTCCAGCCCCCCACCCCACCCCTCCATTGTAAGCCTATCGCTCGTCTTCCTCCCTCTCTTGCTACAATCTGCTCTCCCCGACAGGGCTGCCCTCAAAAATTCCAATTTTTATTCCAGACAGATGTGAACGCTGAAAAAGAAAGAAAGAATGAAAGAAAGAAAAAAAAGGGGGTGTGTGTTGCTGTTTAAGAAGCCATTTTGCAGTCGAGATCTGATGTCGGCGGAGGCGGGGTGGGGGGGGGAAGGAGGGAAGGCGAGGGAGCGAGCGCCTGCCTTCTTGGAGACGGCCTGGCCATGTAATATTAATATGCAGAGAAAATATTTTTGGTGCATGCGTGTATTTATGAGATCCTCCGGGAAGACAACATTCCTTTAGCCCACAGGAGAGGCTGAACGAGTGATCAGGGAAAGGGGGAGGGAAAAAATGAAAAAAATAAATAAAGCTGCTGATAGATAAAGTGCAGGACAGAATCCATTCTGGCGCTGCAAGATTTTCTCTCTGCGAAGGGTAGCGGTATTGGTTTCATTTAATTCTTTCTACCTGTTCCTTTCTTTATTGAAAATGCTAGCCTGGGGAAATGTTCAAGAGAGAGAGAGGGAGGGAGGGAAGGAGAGGATGAAAAGGTAGGTTGGGAGTGAACACAGGAAATTAACCCTGCTGTGGCGGAAAGAGTAAATGCTGAGTAAGTTTGGGATGGAGGTTGTAAATATGCCATCCCCCTTGTCCGAGGATTATTCATTGCCGCTCACCCAACGAATCACAAAAGCCAGTTGCTAATTATAGCATCGTAGAATCATCAGGAACCTTGGAGGTCTTCTACTCCAACTTCCTGGCAAGAACCCTCAGACCCGTGATGGCAAACCTACGGCACACGTGCCCAAAGTGGCGCACGGAGCCATGTCGCCTGGCATGCATGGCGTCAACCGTTCCTCTTCCGGGTTTCCAGCGCGCATGTGCAGGCGACAGTCCATTGGCTTTTGTGCGTGTGGCAGTGCTGAAAACTGGAACGGCTGGTCGTCCGTTTTCTGGCGTGAGCATGCGTGCCAGCCAGCTGATCGGTGTGTGCGCATGCACAGCAGTAACTGGAAGACTTGCTGGAAACCATAAGTACCTTATCTGACACGCGCATGCCCCGTTGGCAGCTCCTCTTCCTGGTCGTGGCCCTGACGAGCGTACGAAGTGCTTCCTTTTCGGCACTTGGTGCCACCCACGTGCGTGCGCGCGCCCTTTTCGGCACTCGGTGTTGAAAAGGTTCCCCATCACTGCCTTAGATTAACGGTCACCAACTGGTGGTCCGTGAAAAAATGTTGGCGGTCTGCAGAAAAAATTATTTGCATTTTTTATATTGCACTAAATCAGGGGTCTTCAAACTACGGCCCTTGGGCCGGATTAGTGCAATGAATGTTTGTGTTGCTGCAGAGTCTCCCCCTTCAAGGTCTTTTTGTGCAGGTCGGAGGGGGGAAGAAACTCCAATTTGGGGTCTACTTCAGCCTCCTGGTGTGGGGCTTTGGGCGAAGGCTGGAGGGAAATGCCGCTGATGGTGAAGAGCCAGAGGGCCTTGTTCCAGTGGAACTATATCATGGCCTGGAACTGGCTGACCATCTCAGACCACTGAGCCTCCAGGTGCCAGTACCTGGCCTTGCACTCCCGCAGGTCTTCCCTTTGTTTGCAAAGCCTATGCTCCTAGTCCTCAGTGAGGTGCTTCTGCCGAGCCTCCTTCTCAGTCAGATCCAAATTGAACTGAGCAGCTGTTTTGCCAACTCTTTCTCCTGGTGGCTGCTTAGTTCCAACAACTGCTTCCTGTTGGGGCCCTAAGGAGCCCGGGCAGGCAGGCAAGGAGTAGCTGGGAAGGGAGGGGCAAGTAGAGGGCAGCGAGGCACCCCTCGATGTGAGTGATATCAAGTTGGCCATCTCCACCTAGTCACATGACCTCCTAGCCACGCCCACCCAGCCGGTCATTAAGCAGATTAATGACCCAGCCGATCATTAAGCAGATCATATCCCGTGGTCCACGGGATTTAAAATTATGAATCTAGTGGTCCCTGAGGTCTGAAAGGTTGGTGACCTCAGCTTTAGACCATCCAGGACAGGTGGCTGTCCAATCGTTTCTTGAAAACATCCAGTCATGGAGCCCCTAAAACTTTGTGATGAATTATTCCGCTGTCAAGAAACTCCTTGATTCTCCAGGTTGGATCCTCTTTTGATGAGCTTCCATCCATCGCTTTTTGTCCTGCCCCCAGGTGCTATGGAGAATAAATCAAGATCCTTTTCTCTGTGACAGCCCTTCAAGGATTGAAAGATGGCTATCAGGTCTCTCCTAAGGTCTTCTCTTCCTTAGGCTACACATACCTCATGTCAGGGTTCCAAGTAACACCCCCAACGAAATCAAATTCCGAGGCTTGCAATTCCTCAAAGCTAACTTTTATTAGAGATGTCATATTGGCACATCTGGGAAAACCTGAATCTGAGAGCTTCTGGGTTTTCCTCACCCAAAAGAAAGTTCAAGACCTTGCCCACTTCCCCCGCATGTCCACCACTGCTCCAATCAGTTCCTTCACTCACAGAAGACAACCTCCCCTTTCTTCTCAGCACAGTTGTCCCGACACCATGGCCTCAAAGCAAAGCTTTGTTATGGCTAACTCTACTTCACTCATGCCAACCCCTCTCTCAACTTCCTACCTAGATCCCTTTAGTTCAGCGGTTCTCAACCTTTATAGTGCTGCGACCCCTTTAATACAATTCCCCGTGATGTGACGACCCCTTTAATACAATTCCCCGTGATGTGGCGACCCCAACCGTAAAATTATTTTCGTTTTGAATTTATCGCGCCTGAAGCTGTATTGGCTAGCGATCTGAACTGCTTGCGATTGCCTTGAGGACGGAGGCATTAAAGCGGAGACTCCTCCCCTATTAAGTTTATTGCGCCTGAAGCCAGATTAGGCTAGCGATTGGGAGTGATTGCAGCTGGCTTGAGAGGGAGACATCAGAGCAAAGATTTCTCTCTTTTTTAACTCATCGCGCCTGAAGCCGAATTCGGCTAGCGATTTGAAGAGCCTGCAGCTGGCTTGTGGAGTCAACCATTGGAGCGCGATTCTTCGACTCGCAAGTATATTTCCCATATTTCCGATGGTCTTAGGCGACCCCCTGGCAAATCGTCATTCGACCCCCAACGGGGTCGCGGCCCACAGGTTGAAAACCGCTGCTTTAGTTGTTCACCATAGCGTTTCGCCGCCAGACCTCTGATCAACTTTGGTAGAAACCATGATAGTGAACGTCACTGTCACTGAGGTGATGTTTTTGGAAAGGTGACATGGACACTTGGGACTGGTGGTTCTGCTCTGTGGACTTTGCTGTCTGGATTAACAATAGAATATTTGTAGCTCCGAGTTCAACTGCGGAGACCTTGGCCCTCAAGAGAGCCCCCCAGGATGCCAAGTCTGCATTAAGTGAGCAAATCGAGAGCCAAGGAAAGAACAGGCACGAGAAAAGGGTGAATTTCATTAAGCATTTTAAGGGCATACCCTTTCAGCTATGGCAAATCAGCATACTAAAAAGCAGAGACATCACCCTGCCAACGAAAGTGCATATAGTCAAGGCTATGGTTTTCCCAGTTGCAATTTATGGCTGTGAAAGTTGGACCATAAGGAAGGCTGAGCACCAAAGAATTGAGGCCTTTGAACTCTGGTGCTGGAGAAGACTCCTGCGAGTCCCTTGGACTGCAAGGCGATCAAACCGGTTAGTCCTAGAGGAGATCAATCCTGACTGCTCTTTAGAAGGCCAGATACTGAAGAGGAAACTCAAATACTTTGGCCACCTAATGAGAAGGAAGGACTCCCTGGAGAAGAGCCTAATGCTGGGAAAGATTGAGGGCAAAAGAAGAACGGAACGACAGAGAACGAGGTGGCTGGATGGAGTCACTGAAGCAGTTGGCGTGAGCTTAAATGGACTCTGGAGGTGATGCAGTCGAGATCCTCCAGGAAGGCCTGGAGGAATATTGTCCATGGGGTCACGATGGGTTGGACACAACTTCACAACTAACAATAACAACAAATTCTTTCAGGAGGGCTTGGCTGACGATGTCCTTTCAGCTATAAAGCTAAGCCATTGCCTACAGGGAAGATTTCTTGTCAGCAAAGAGATCCATTTCAGTGATCCATTGTGGGCTTCTTTGAATCGTCTCATCCAGGCCCACCCATTGTTTCCCGGTGATACCCAAACATTTCCTTTCTGCAGGAGACTTCTCCAATCTCTATCCTGGAGATGGAAACAGGGACTTCTATATTAATGGTTAGCTCCACCACGAAGCTAACGAGAGAGCTGTGAAGTTTATAGGACAATTAGGAGTCATTTGCATATTTATTTATTTATTTATTTATTTGAATTTATATCCCGCCCTTCTCCGAAGACTCAGGGCGGCTTACATTGTGTTAAGCAATAGCCTTCATCCATTTGTATATTATATACAAAGTCAACTTTTATTGCCCCCAACAATCTGGGTCCTCATTTTACCTACCTTATAAAGGATGGAAGGCTGAGTCAACCTTGGGCCTGGTGGGACTTGAACCTGCAGTAATTGCAAGCAGCTGTGTTAATAACAGACAGACTTAAGTCTGCTGAGCCACCAGAGGCATATCTTTTTTGGCCAGGCACCAAAAGTGGCACCACAAGTACATGGTATGGATTCTTGAAGGAGAAAAATGTCCACTCTCATCTTTTGTTGTGGTCCACCAGAAGCCTGCGGAGCTGGCAATGGAGTCGGACAGCGATGAGGCTGAGGAAGAACATGGGCTGGGGGAAGACCCAGATGAGGGCTCTGTGTCGGAGGCAGAGGTGGGGCCAGGGCCATCGGGGAGTGATGTGCAGACTCCAGAGCCTCCAGAGGCTGACAGTAGTGAGGCAGAGGAGCAGGAGGAGCCTGTTCCTAATGCACGCATGAGAAGAGTTGCCAGAAGGCAAGAGCAGCTCAAGCAAAAAGGACGACTCGGGAGTAGGGCCAGGAAATAATTGGCCCCTCCCATAAGGCTTAAAAGACCAGCAACGGCGTTTGGGCTCTTTGTCGGAAAACAACGTTGATAGCCTTGCTCCTTGTCTTGTTGCCTTTATTTCTTGTCAGGGTCTTCTGCTGTTGAACTTTTGCCAAGAAAAGCCTTTGGCACTTTGTCTAATTGGACCAAGGTTGGTGATAAGACTGAAGACTTGTGTTATGAAGAATTTGTTTTGATTTAGTTTGGCCGGACGTTGAGAATGAGTTAATTCTCAGCTGTTCGAATAACGTCTGCTTGTTTTTGAACTGTCTGAGTTTCCTACTCCCTACTGGGGCCTGGGTCACAACATCTTTGTTCCAAATAAGCCCAGCTACAGAAGCTGTAAAACTCTTGTAAATCTCTCTTTCTGTCTTGAATAAATTCCCAAGGATGCCGAGGGAGATGTATAAATTCAATAAAAACCATACCATAACCCATTTATTTTAGCTGCCGACCTACAGGTTTTCCATGGAGAAATGTCTTCAGTTAAAGCGGACGGAGAACTGCGCTAGTTTGTAGAAGACACATGGAGCTCATCCTGGCAAGTCAGAACAGTTGAGCAACAGTAAACCGTCTTGATAGAAAATATGGAAGATGACCCAAGTTGGGCCAGAGAGACTTCTTTGACTTTTGATGGCTGCTTCAACTTGCTGGAAATGCTGGTGGAAAGACTATCAGTGAGGTTTTGCTTCAGAATGTCTTGGCTGCATAGGCTCCTTGGTTAAAAGAAAGCACTATGGGCTAGAAGTATGAAGAAGTCATTCAACTTCATTTAATTAGAATAGAGTTGGAAGGGAACTTGGGAGTCTTCTAGCTCAACCCCCTGCTCAAGCAGCAGACCCTATACCATTTCAGACAAGTGGTTGTCCAGTCTTTTCTTAAAAGTCTCCAGTCTTGGAGCACCACAACTTCTGGAGGCAAGCTAGCTGTTCCACTGGTTAATTGTCCTCACTGTTAAGGCAGTTTCTCCTTAATCTCAGGTTGCTTCTCTCCTTGATGAGTTTCCATCTCATTGCTTCTTGTCTTGCCTTCTGGTGCTTTGGAAAATTGACTCCCTCTTCTTCGTGGCAGCCCTTCAAATACTGGAAGATTGCTATCATGTCCCCTCCTAGTCCTCCTTTTCTCTACACTTGGCCATGCCCAGTTCCTGCAACCTTCTTGATGCTTTGCAGAACAGTGAAGGGCCTCTAAGACTTTGTACATGTCTCAGATTCAGAGGGAGGGGATGATAGGTCTATAGAAGGATTCTGTCTTTTGGTCCTCCAGAAAACACGAAGGCCAAGTCGTCAACATAGTATCCCAAACTCTTCCCTTTAGTGTTGTGAGCTTCACTGGTCCATGAGTTTTTTGTTTTTTTTAATATGAGAAGCAGACAAACGTCTGCCCCAATGACATCATATGCATAATGATATCATCACACTATCATCAGAAAGAATGAAAGAACAAAGAATGTTCTTTCTGCACCAACTCAGTAAGCTCAAACTGCCCAAGGAGCTGCTGATTCAGTTCTACAGAGGAATTATTGAGTCTGTCATTTGCACCTCTATAACTGTCTGGTTCGGTTCTGCAACCCAACAAGAAAAACACAGACTTCAGAGGATCATTAGAACTGCAGAAAAAAACAATGGCTACCAACCTGCCTTCCATTGAGGACCTGTATACTGCATGAATCAAGAAGAGGGCCGTGAAAATATTTACAGATCCCTCACATCCTGGACATAAACTGCTTCAACTCCTACCCTCAAAACGATGCTATAGAGCACTGCACACCAGAACAACTAGGCACAAGAACAGTTTTTCCCCCGAAGGCCATCACTCTGCTAAACAATTAATTCCCTCAACACTGTCAAACTATTTACTAAATCTGCACTACTATTAATCTTCTCATCGTTCCCATCACCCATCTCTTTCCACTTATGACTGTATGACTGTAACTTTGTTGCTGGCAATCCTTATGATTTATATTGATATATTGACCATCATTTGTGTTGTAAGTGTTGTACCTTGATGAACGTATCTTTTCTTTTATGTACACTGAGAGCCTATGCACCAAGACAAATTCCTTGTGTGTCCAATCACACTTGGCCAATAAAAAATTCTATTCTATTCTATTCTATTCTATTCTATTCTATTCTATTCTATTCTATTCTATTCTATCAGGTGCATGATGATGACACCACGCTCCTCACAAAATAATCAGATGCACGATGACGTCACAATATCAGGTGCCGTGATGGGATCCTGGCACCCATCACAACCAAATCAGATCCACAGGGACTTGCTTTGTGCGCGTGGAACTGCGCAAGGATATCCTGATGCACTTGATTTCCCTGGAAGCGGCCCCATATGAGCAGCATTAGGAAACAGATGCTTCTGGATCCCCATTTTCGGAGTTTATCCAGTTGTATCAGTTTACCTATGCTAGTAAAAAAGAACTTTGAAAGATGTTTGCTTCGGAGTCTTTTCTGCAGGAGGGGGTTTTCTGGAATGCTGACATATGGCAGAAGATCCTAAGGGCCTCTGTGGTTCAGTCTGGTAAGACAGTCTGTTATTAACAGCAGCTGCTTGCAATTACTGCAGGTTCAAGCCCCACCAGGCCCAAGGTTGACTCAGCCTTCCATCCTTTATAAGGTAGGTAAAATGAGGACCCAGATTGTTGGGGGGCAATAAGTTGACTTTGTATATAATATACAAATGGATGAAGACTATTGCTTAACATAGTTTAAGCCGCCCTGAGTCTTCGGAGAAGGGCGGGATATAAATGCAAAAAAAAGATATTTGAATTTTATGGCAACATTGCTGCCTGTATGGCGAAAGAAGAAGAAGAGAGTAAAGAGTATTATGGGTTAGATGTGTTGAAGTCAACGTCACTTAATCAGAATAGACCTGGGAGGGACCTTGGAGGTCTTCTAGTCCAACCCCATGCTCAAGCAGGAGACCCTATACCATTTCAGACCAGTCTCTTCTTAAAAACCTCCAATGATGGAGCATCTGCAACTTCTGGAGGCAAGTCGTTCCACTGGTTAATTCTTCTCACTGTTAGGCAGTTTCTCCTTAATTCCAGGTTGCTTCTCTCCTTGATTAGTTTCCAACCATTGTTTCTTGTCCTGCCTTCTGGTGTGCTTTGGAAAATAAGTTGACCTCCTCCCCTCTTCTTTGGGGCAGCCCTTCAAATACTGGAAGACTGCTATCATGTCCGTCCGTCCCCCCCACTCCTCCTTTTCTCTAGACTTGCCAAATCCAGTTCCTGCAACCGTTCTTCATATGTTTTCGTTTCAACAACAACAACAACAATAGAATTTTATTGGCCAAGTATGATTGGACACACAAGGAATTTGTCTTGGTGCATATGCTCTCAGTGTACATAAAAGAAAAGATACGTTCATCAAGGTACAACATTTACAACACAATTGATGATCAATATATCAATATAAATCATAAGGATTGCCAGCAACAAGTTATAGTCATACAGTCATAAGTGGAAAGAGATTGGTGATGGGAACTATGAAACGATTAATAGTAGTGCAGATTCAGTAAATAGTCTGACAGTGTTGAGGGAATTATTTGTTTAGCAGAGTGATGGCCTTCGAAAAACTGTTCTTGTGTCTAGTTGTTCTGGTGTGCAGTGCCTATAGCCGTTTTGAGGGTAGGAGTTGAAACAGTTTATGTCCAGGATGCGAGGGATCTGCAAATATTTTCACGGCCCTCTTCTTGATTCGTGCAGTATACAGGTCCTCAATGGAAGGCAGGTTGGTAGCAATTATTTTTTTCTGCAGTTCTAATTATCCTCTGAAGTCTGTGTTTTTCTTGTTGGGTTGCAGAACCGAACCAGACAGTTATAGAGGTGCAAATGACAGACTCAATAATTCCTCTATAGAATTGGATCAGCAGCTCCTTGGGCTGTTTGAGCTACTGAGTTGGCGAGAAAGAACATTCTTTGTTGTTCTTTTTTAATGATGTGTTTGATGTTAGCTGTCCATTTGAGATCTTGCGATATGATAGAACCCAGAAATTTGAAGGTTTCTACTGTTGATACTGTGTTGTCAAGTATTGTGAGAGGTGGAAGTATGGAAGGGTTTTTCCTAAAGTCTACCACCATTTCTACGGTTTTGAGTGTGTTCAGCTCCAGATTGTTTTGGTTGCACCACAAGGCTAGTCGCTCGACCTCTCGCCTATATGCGGATTCGTCATTGTCTCGAATGAGACCAATCACTGTTGTGTCATCTGCGAACTTCAGTAGCTTAACAAATGGATCATTGGAGATGCAGTCATTGGTATACAGAGAGAAGAGAAGTGGGAGAGCACACAGCCTTGGGGGCCCCTGTGCTAATTGTACAGGTATTTGATGTGATCTTGCTTAGCTTCACCTGCTGCTTCCTGTTTGTTAGGAAGCTTGTGATCCACTTACAAGTCTGTTCCGTACCTGTAGCTGGTTTAGCTTAGTTAGAAGAATGTCTGGAATGATGGTATTGAATGCTGAACTAAAGTCTACAAAAAGGACCCTTGCATAGGTCTTTGGAGACTCAAGATGTTGTAGGATGTAGTGCAGAGCCATATTAACAGCATCATCTGTTGATCTATTTGCTCGGTATGCAAATTGCAAGGGGTCTAAGAGCGGATTCGTGATGGTTTTCAGGTAGGAAAGCACTAGCCTTTCAAAGGTTTTCATGACTACAGATGTTAGAGCAACTGGTCTGTAGTCATTCAGTTCCTTGATGGTGGGCTTCTTCGGCACTGGGATGATGGTAGAGCGTTTGAAGCAAGAAGGAACATAGCACATCTCTAGTGATTTATTGAAAATATGGGTGAAGATGGGGCCAATTGGTCAGCACAGACTTTTAAGCAAGAAGGAGTTATCTTGTCTGGGCCTGGAGCTTTTCCTGGCTTTTGTCTGTGAAATAGGTCCTGCACTTCCTTTTCTGTGATCACTAGGGGTTGTGAACCCAATGAAATGGGGTCAGTTGTAGGAGGCTTGGCTGTTGTTGGTGTGTCTGAGATGGGGGTTGTGGAGATAGGTGGCTGTAGTTTCCTTTCAAACCTGCAGTAAAACTCATTCAGGTCATCTGCCAGTTGTTGATTACCTTCAGCCTGGGAAGGAGGTTTGCCATAGCCGGTGATATTTTTAAGAGTTTTCCATCCTAGTTGCTCTTCTCTGCCCTTTTTCTCAAAGTCTCGACATCTTTTTCGTAACGTGGTGACCAGAACCTGTCCCTAGTTCCTGGCGCATGAATATTTTTGTGCCTAGCAGCCATGTCTTCCATGGATGATCTGTTGTGAATGCACAAGCCTTGGCTATTTTACAACCACCTCAAAATTTCATAGATGTACCGTGGCTCTCCAAAAGGTTGCCTGCACCTGCCCAGGAAGGTTTCCTCTTCTGTACATTCAGTTGCAAAGATCTCGTAATATATGTTAGGGGGGAAAAAAATATCCCTTGGCCAGGGGCCTAAAAAACCAATACCTACCCAAGCAGGCAGTCCATCTCCTAAAGCCAATAAAAAGGTGATGGCAATGATGGAGGAGAGATTTAACTGCAGCCTTGCAAATGTTTTTCGCCTGTGCACTTCGGGAATTAATTTGGATTTCTGAGCAATGACAAGCAATTACCTCTCTCGCGCATTTCAGGAACATTTGGGTCTGGTCCAGCGTCTGAAAAAACAAAAAAACAAAAAACAAAACCTGCCGGTGATTGGCTGAAAAATGTCAGTTCATTTTGTCTCTCGCATTTCTGCTCGCTCTGCTCCCAACCTCTCCCCTTTCCCAGGGCAATCCGGAATGCGATCAGATCCTTGGCAAAAAAAGACACGGATTTAAAAGCCGCTTTATGATTTCCTCTTATTAGTAAAAACCCATTATTGATTATAACGGCGTAGGATTACGGCCCGGGATGGTGTTAAGTATAATATAATGTAATATAATAAAGGAATACGGTCACGCCAGCATTCTGCAGCTTTAATGAGTCCAACACAAACAAGAAGAACAAAAATCAATAGTTTATCATTTCCTCTGGATTATGCATCATAAATTTCCTTAGAGTTGGGGGGGGGAGAGAGGGAGAGGGAGAGAAAGAGAGAGAGAGGAGAGAGAGAGAGAGAGAGAGAGAGAGAGAAAGAAAGAGAAAGAGAGAGAGAGAGAAAGAGAGAAAGAGAGAGAAAGTGAGAGAGAAAGAAAGAGAAAGAGAGAGAGAGAGAAAGAGAGAAAGTGAGAGAGAGAGAGAAAGTGAGAGAGAGAGAAAGAGAAAGAGAGACAGAGGAGAGAGAGAGAGAGAGAGAAAGAGAGAGAAAACGAGAGAGAGAGAAAGAGAGAGAAAGTGAGAGAAAAAGAAAGAGAAAGAGGGAGAGAGAGAGAAATAGAAAGTGAGAGAGAAAGAGAAAGAGAGAGAGAGAAAGAGAGACAGAGGAGAGAGAGAGAGAGAAAGAGAGAGAAAACGAGAGAGAGAGAGAAAGAGAGAGAGAAAGAGAGAGAAAGAGAAAGAGAAAGAGGGAGCGAGAGAAAGAGAGAGAGAAAGAGAGAGAGAGAAAGAGAGAGAGAGAGCAAGAGCAAGAGAGAAGAGAGAGAGAGAGAAAGAGAGAGAGGGAGGGAGAAAAAAAAAAAGAGAGTCAGAGACTACAGCTAGCAGAATATCTATGAAGCTCTCGCAGGCATGGCCAAAATCTTCATATTCAACTTGAAAACAGGACGCCCTGGCAACCGAACGGAATTGCATGAAATGCACTTCTTCTTTTTCTTTTTTTTGCAAAATCGTGTGTGCGGTTGCATGTGCATTTGTCTATTTCCGTGTGTGTGTGTTTGTGTACGCATGTGTACATGTGTGTACCTGCATGCATGTATGTTTGATGTGTACACACATATACACACAAACACACTCACATCCAGACTGCAGGCATCTATAGTCTGTGTCTGTCAAGCACAATCGTCTCTTGATGAATGACAAGGTACGATAATAGGGCTCAGGTTGCCATGGTAACCAGACAGCCAAGCTGTGTGCCTTGAATTTTGTCATCTAAAAATGAAACCAGAAGCTAAAGGCAGGGGAGGTGGGGGAAGAGAGAGAGACAGAGAGAGAGAGAGAGAGAAAGGGAGAGAAAGATGTGAGTAGAGCCAACAGATTAACTCATAGGAGCAAAGGAGGATGGGTGGCAGAGAGAAGGCAGCTAGAAGTAAAGAGAAAAGAAAAGTGAAGGGATTAAAAAGCAGACGTGGACCTTCAGCTCAGCAAAGAATATCGTTGGAATGTAAAACCTTATTGTGATTTGTGGGGTCTTTGATGCTTTCTGAGCTTGGTTGCTTTCTTGCAGATGTTTCATGACCCAGCGAGGTAACATCATCAGTACTTAGAAGTCCTTCTACCACTGATAGGATCTCGTTGGGTCATGAAACACCTGCAAGAAAATAACCAAGGTCAGAAAGCACCAAGGGCCCACAGTTCAACCCTTAGCTACAAATAATCTCTGCCATTTGTTATTGTGATTTTGATAGCAATTGGAATTGGCAAAGTGTTGAAACCATCTGAGAACATGAGAATAATTAAGAGAATAACGGAGTTGGAAGGGACCTTGGAGGTCTTCTAGTCCAACCCCCTGCTCAGGCAGGAAACCCTAAACCATTCCAGACAAATGGTTGTCCAATCTCTTCTTAAAACTTCCAGTATTGGAGCATTCGCAACTTCTGGAGGAAAACTGTATGCTTTGTGGATGAATCAGAAAGTTTCACTCCTAATCTGGTTCATAACTATGTCTTAGGTTTCTGCTCTAGGACAGTAGAAGGGTAGCAAGGTTCTTGAATGAATTTTTAGTGGAAGCTCTACACCACGGATCCCCTTGGGACAGTCCACCACAGGAGTTCTGTGATCCAGGGAGAATATAAAGAAGATCCCGTTGGCTTAAATTGATGCTCCAGCTCGAGGCTGGCTCAAGGCATTTTGCTGCCTGAAGCAAGGGACAAAGTGGCCCCTCCTTTCATTGCATGCATGAATACCAAGTGGGCTGGGTATTCAACATGGATCATGAAATAAAAAGCAATTGGAATTCAGGATAAGTTGTACATCATTTGCAGTGCTCTTTTCCAACACATCAAACAACAACAACAAAACCAAAAGCTAACATGCAGCTAACACGAAGCCTTCAGTTTCTTTCTTCAGCACTCCTGATCTCAAGCAGGAATGCTGAAGAAAGAAACTGAAGGCTTCACTTTGGCTGCCTAAGAACAAGCTTTGCAGATCAATTCCATGAAAGCAAGAATTCAACATGTCAGCAAGAACAGCAGATGTCGCTTACGCAACAAGAAAGATGAAACAGTGGGTCACCTTATCAGTGGCTGCAGCAAAATCTCACAGACTGGTTAGCTACGACGTCATGATCGAGTTGCCAAAATTGTACGTTGGAAGCTTTCCCAGATGTTTGGGTTTGAAAGGCAGCAAAAATTACTGGGAACACCAAATGGGCAAAAGTTCTTGAAAATGAGCAAGTCAAGATCCTGTGGGACTTTCGGATCCAGACAGACATCTGACCTGACATTATTGTGGAAAAGAAAAAAGTCTGGCGCACCAGGTGTGGCACGAATTGAAGAGAAAAAGCTAGAAAAAATATATATCAAAATATTGGGATTTGCAAATTGAAGTTGACTGACTATGGAGGAAGAAATCAATGGTTGTACCAATACTAATAGGGGCCTTGGGTGCAATCCCAAAACAACTGGAGCACCACTTGAACACCGTCATTGGCATTGACAAATTTGCCCTCAGTCAATTGTAGAAGGCAGCTTTACTTGAAACAGCTTCCATCCTGCGCCGATATCTGTAACCCTGTCAAACATTCAGTTCTGCCTATCCCAGGTTCTTGGTAAGGACTCGATAGGTAGACAAAAATGTCTAGTCTGAAACCCAGTCTGAACATCTGGCTGACTGTGCGATGATTACTACTACTACTAATAATAATAATAATGAGGAGGAGGAGGAGGAGGAGGAGGAGGAGGAGAACGACAACGATGACTAGGGGTGATATAATAGCAGTGTTTCAATATTTGAGGGGCTGCCACAAAGAAGAGGGAGTTAAGCTATTCTCCAAAGCACCTGAAGGATGGAACAATGGATGGAAACTAATCAAGGAGAGAAGCAACCTAGAACTAAGAAATAATTTTCCGACAGTGAGAACAACCAACCCATGGAATAGCTTGTCTTCAGAAATTGTGGTTGCTCCAACACTGTAGGTTTTCAAGAAGAGATTGGACAGCCAGTTATTTGAAATGCTGTAGGGTCTCCTGCTTGAGCAGGGAGTTAGACTAGAAAACCTTCAAAGTCATGCCTAAGGTGCGCCTAGATGTCACAACATCCTGTTGATTGGCCCAACGTCGGTTGGCTTTCATACCTAAGGCGGGACTAGAACTCATAAGTCTCTTGGTGATTGGCCCAAAGTCATCCTGCTGACTTTCATTGGCTAAGGCGGGACTAGGACTCACCATCTTCTGGTGATTGGCCCAAAAACAACCAGCCAGCTTTCTACAACTAAAAGAAGCCTAAAACCCACTCTTCTCCTGGTTTCTAGGCCAGGACCTTAACCACTATACCAAAGTGGCTCTGTAGGTATAGATACCCAATTTGGTTTTTGCACCAGAAGGTGATAGGGTTACTAAAAAAGGGGAGGGGGAGGGAGAGACGGCATGATCATCCTAGGGTTGCCTGACATTGTCACGACTGAAAAAACCATATTATCTGTCTTTGGGGTAAGAGCTCTACGGAAGGACAGCACTGACAACGGTTGAATTCAGAGAGGCTAATGGGATATTCTGGCAGTACGTCATAAATGTGGTTATTTATGTTTCCATTTATGCATTATATATATTTATGGGGTATAATTATGGGGTTCTCTACCTTTAATGTATATTTTTTTCTAAATTTATGAATGACCCAACCCTTTCATTCACTAGTAGTTGAACTTTGACTACCTGAACTTACTTCCTTCCTTCCTTCCTTCCTTCCTTCCTTCCTTCCTTCCTTCCTTCCTTCCTCCTTCCCTCCCTCCCTCCTTTCCTTTCCTTTCCTTCCTTCCCTCCCTCCCCTTCCTTCCTTCCTTCCCTCCCTCCCTCCCCTCCTCTCCTCTCCCCTTCCTTCCTTCCTTCCTTCCTTCCTTCCTTCCTTCCTTCCTTCCTTCCTTCCTCCCTCCTTCCTTTCCTTCCTTCCTTCCTTCCTTCCTCCCTCCTCTCCTCTCCTCCTTCCTTTCTTCCTTCCTTCCTTCCTTCCTCCCTCCTCTCCTCTCCTCCTCCTCTCCTCTCTCCTCTCCTCCTCTCTCCTCTCCTCCTTCCTTCCTTCCTCCTCCCTCCTCTCCTCTTCCTTCCTTCCTTCCTCTCCTCCCTCCTCTCCTCTCCTCTCCTCTCCTCTCCTCTCCTCCTCTCCTCTCTCCCTTCCTTCCTTCCTTCCTTCCTCCCTCCTTCCTTTCCTTTCCTTTCCTTTCCTTCCTTCCTTTCCTTTCCTTTCCTTTCCTTCCTTCCTTTCCTTTCCTTTCCTTTCCTTCCTTCCTTCCTTTCCTTTCCTTCCTTCCTTCCTTCCTTCCTTCCTTCCTCCTCTTCTCCTCTCCTTCCTTCCTTCCTTCCTCCCTCCTCCCTCCTCCTCTCCTCTCCTCTCCTTTCCCCTTCCTTCCTTCCTTCCCTCCCTCCCTCCTTTCCTTTCCTTTTCTTTCCTTTCCTTCCCTCCCTCCCTCCTCTCCTCTCCTCTCCACTCCCCTTCCTTCCTTCCTTCCCTCCCTCCCTCCCTCCTTCCCATTCACCTCTATTATAGGGCAGGGATCCCCAAACCCGAGTCAAGGACCACCATTGCCAGAAACCAAGCCATGCAAAACAATGAGGCCCCATCTGGGCACGTGCGGGATGCATGCAATACATGGAACCATGCCTCTCTCTCTGGTCCATGGAAAATCCAATCTCCACAGAACCAGTCCCTGACACTGAAAAGGTTGGGGGCAGGGGCTCTGATGTAAGGGATGACTAGGGAATTCTGGGAGTTGAAGTCCCAGAGGTGGTATTCAGCCGGTTCGTACCGATTCGGCCAAGCACGTAGCGGAGATTGCAGGTGGGCTTGCCCACCCGCCCCGGCGCTTTTTTATCCTATTTAGGCATACTTTCTAGGCTGGGCACATGTGCGGAAGGTGCGCGCATGAGCAAAATGCATGTGCAGGTCGGGCGCATGTGCGGAAGGCACGCGCGGGGTGAACCGGTGGTAACAATATCTGAAACCCACCACTGTGAAATCCATACATCTTAGTTGCCAAAGTTGAGAAACACGGGTCCATCTGTCCACTTACCTAACTACCTACTTACTAGTATATATAGACAAACAGATTTCTGGAGTTGTCTGGTTAAATGTAAATTCTGGGGGGTGGGGGAGGAAAGAGTAGAATATTGTTTCATGGCACAACTAGTCAGAACATTTCTTTTCCCACATACAATTTTTCCACCACTTTTCTCTCAAAGGGAAGAAGATAATTTTGGGGGAGAAAAAATCTTACGGATGGTGACCTTGCATTTATTCGGTGACAAGTGTCCAAGGAATGTGTGCAACTGTGCAGTTTCTCCTTGAACGACGGCCACTCCAGCAATCGGCAGCCTCCTTAGCTTCCGACGCGTCACCTCAATCTCCTGACTAAGCTCCTCCTACAAGGGAGCCCCTCCCCTTTTTGGTTGGAAAAGCCTAGCAGCCAGGGCAACTTCCGAAGAGTAAACGACAATGTCAGCCACTGTTTCCTTTGCCTCGTTGAATGGTGAAGAACCACAAAAACCATCACCAAGAAAGAAATTGGAAGTATTTTTTCTCAGGCAGGGCGAGAATAAGAAAAATGGACACGACCAGTTGTGGGATGCAACCGGTTTAACCACTGGTTTGCTGAGCGCTCATGCACGCTTCACACACGTGCGTGCCTAACACGCTTGTGCGCAGCGTTAGAAATACCGCAATTTGAAGCTCAGCTGCTTACCTTCTAAGGCAGCTCCGGTAAGTCGAACAGCTGAGGTCCAGAAATCAGCTGTGTCGCGAGAATCAGCTGAGCCAGAAAGAAGGAAATATAGGACAAGATAGGGCAGGTGCGGGTAGGTGGGCCAGCTGATTGTCGGAACTACCGGTTCGCCTGAACTGGCTGAATCCCACCCCTGTACTTGACCTTCTTTTAGTAAAGGTAAAGGTTCCCCTCGCACATACATGCTAGTCGTTGCCGACTCTAGGGGGCGGTGCTCATCTCCATTTCAAAGCCGAAGAGCCAGCGCTGTCCGAAGACGTCTCCATGGTCATGTGGTCGGCATGACTCAACGCCAAAGGCGCATGGAACGCTGTTACCTTCTCACCAAGGTGGTCCCTATTTTTTCTACTTGCATTTTTACGTGCTTTCGAAACTGCTAGGTTGGCAGAAGCTGGGACAAGTAATGGGAGCTCACCCCGTTACATGGCAGCACTAGGGATTCGAACCGCTGAGCTGCCGACCTTTCGATTGACAAGTTCAACGTCCTAGCCCCTGAGCCACCGCTTTGAGGAAGTACAACAGTAAATACTTAAGTTCAGAGACCAAACTACGGCATACAGAACAACCCATAGGTATATATGCTACAAGGCAGCATAAAAAGCCAGTGTTTACGTGTGTTTAGACACCAACAACTGCAAACAGAATTACCCAGCCTTCGGAATCTACTGTCTACAGAAGCGCTATCCAATTTCAAACTTCTGGGGAAGAAATGACGAATGGAAGATGGCTCTGCTAAAAATGGAGCTGATGACAGTGTTGGAATGAATTTGCTGGCTAGTAGAGTGACTTTTCATAATTCCCCTCCAGACATGGAGAGGGCTTGAGATTACCCACAAGTGCTCCAGGCAATTGTTCCTCACGAGAAAATTGCAAGGCAGTGGTCTCCAATGGGTTTATTGCTCTGGGAGATGAGGGAATCATCAACACGAGCCATGGTGGCAGAATGGTTAGAGTGCAGTACTGCAGGGTGCTTCTGCTGCCTGCCAGCTGCCTGCAATTTGCTTGTCTGAATCTCACCAAACTCAAGGTTGACTCAGCCTTCCATCCTTATGAAGTGGGTAAAATGAGGACCCAGATTGTTGGGGGCAATACGCTGTAAAATACTGTAAAGGGGTATATAAGTCTAAGTGCTATTGCTATCTACCTTCCTTCCTTCCTTCCCTCCCTCCCTCCCTCTGGTTAGAATGCAGTATTGCAGGCTAATTCTGCCAATTGCCAGGAGTTCAATCCTGACCGGCTCAAAGGTTGATTCAGCCTTCCATTCTTCTGAGTTGGGTAAAATGAGGACCCAGATTGTTGGGGGCAAGAAGCGGACTCTGTAAACCGCTTACAGAGGGCTGTAAAAGCACTATGAAGCGGTATATAAGTTTAAGTGCTATTGCTATCTTTCCTTCCTTCCTTCCTTCCTTCCTTCTTTCCTTCCTTCCTTCCTTCCCTTCCTTCCTTTTCTTCCTTCCTTCCTTCCTTTTCTTCTTCCCTCCCTCTCTTCCCTTCCCTTCCCAATGGTTAGAATGCAGTATTGCAAGCTAATTCTGCCAACTGCCAGCAATTTGATCCTGACCAGCTCAAGGTTGACTCAGCCTTCCATCCTTCCGAGGTCAGTAAAATGAGGACCCAGATTATTGGGGGCAAGATGCTGACTCTGTAAACCGCTTAGAGAGGGCTGTAAAAGCACTGTGAGATGGTACATAAATCTAAGTGCTATTGCCAGGGGTGGGATTCAGCCAGTTCGCACCTTTTCAGGAGAACCGGTTGTTAACTTTCTAAGCAGTTTGGAGAACCCGTTATTGCAGGGCTAAATCCTGTAAGGAAGGCAAGAAGGAAACATTCGGGTGTTGTTTCTAGCCTAATCTTTATTGCCCTGCTTACAGAAACTGCCTCTCTGGTTAACCCTTAGTACATTGTAACAGCTAAGGTGAAGCGCCCATCGGCGTGAGTGATGTTGAGTTGGCTACGCCCACACGGTCACATGACCACCGAGCCACGCCTACCCAGCTGGTCATTAGGGCAGAGAACCGGTTGTTAAATTATTTGAATCCCACCACCGGCTATTGCTATCTTGCTCAAACCGTGGTCAGCACCTTGAAGGAGCCTGGGTTCACATACTACCTTTTCTAATCATTTTTTAAAAAAATAAAAATTGCTTGTTAATTGCCTTTCTGCTATTTGGAACCTATGGATCAAGAGATTTTAAACACTGGGTGAGTTTCTTCCACCCTTGGTGAAAGACGTTTCAAACACAAAGACTTTTTTTTTTTTTAATAAACAGCAAGAGAGTGATTAGAATGTTGATTTTGGAAAGTTACAAACAGGCTAAGGGTCCAGATGGATTTGTAATAAGATTTTGAAATTAATTATAAGAACCTTTCCCATGGGAAAATGCTTTTTTTTCCCTTTTTTTTTTTAAAGTGATAACATGGGACTTTGAAGGCTGAACACTAAAGGGAACCAGAAAGAATTACAGGCTACAATTAAGAGAGAACACTTAAATTGGATTTACTAATACAGAATGGAGCAAAATACATTTTTGAATAATAGGCCCAGAAGTTAATTCCAAGGAAGTCTGGTGTTTTAAAGAAATAATGGAAAAGAAATAAGTTTTATCACACAAGATAAAAATATTATCGCACTTTATCTGAAAGTGGATTTGAAAATGACACACTATAGGAATGCTATGGACAAAGATGCCACACTGGATATACACATGAAACTAATTCCTTAATAATTAAAAAGGATAGACAAATAACAAATTAAAAAGAGCGACCTGGATCACTTTTCCTATATTGGATTTACAAAAGAGACTTGTTAAAGCTTTGAAGAATTTTGGGGGTAGGGACAAATTAAAAGTGAAAAGTAATCAATTTTAGGACATTATATAAATGGATTAAAGATCAAGATTTCTAAAAGGAAGGAATATAAAGTTGGTTTATTTGAGCAAGCTTAAAATAGATATGTTAATGGACTTTTTTTGATCAGGTCTGAATGATAAAGTTTAAAAGATTTGTTTGTCAGGATTACAGGGTTGGAAAAAGGGAGTTTTGTAGGTACAAGATGAGATATGAGACAAAGTGATCGTTGGCTGTATTTTAAGAAGTGATATTGCTGAAATTGCTTATACTCGTGATGAAAGGGGAAGTCATTTCTTTATATTTTTCTTATCTTTACCATGTGTTTCTTTTTCTTTTTTCCTACAGTATTTTTCTTTCTTTTTTTTCTCTTAAGTAGTTTTTCTTTTTCTTTTTTTAGTTTGTATTCATTTGTATCTTTTTAATTGTAATGTTTAGTAAAATTATTTTTTTTAAAAAAAAAGAAGAAGTGGTGTCCAATTTCCTTGGAGTGGCTGTTCAATGTTTTGGAAAGAACAGAAATCAGGACTATTGGGGAAAAAAAAGTTTTTTGTCTTGGTTAAAAAACAAAAAGGGAAAAAAACTATGACAGATTTCACTGACCAGGCCTTGAACGATGATAAAGCAGATAGCTATTCCTGACCTTGCTAAATTGTGTGTTGGGGTGAGTCACACTTAATCACTTTCAGTGCAAGTGGAATATCATGGAGGTGAGTCAGCATATGGTCACACTTCTACTGGTGAATCAAGCAGTGTGTGATATTACTGCGAATTAACGGTTTAAGACATGGCTTCCAAGAAGATCATCCAAGCTTTGGAGATGATTCTCCTGGTTTCACTTCCAGGAGGAACCAAAAGCAGAAGGTTCCCTATTGTTGAAATGTGTTTGATTATTAGTAGCTCGGGTGGGTGGTTGGGCTGTTGATTTGAGCTCCGAGCTTGGCAATTTGGCTGCAAACGTTTCGTCACCATTCGAGGAGACATTGTCAATGTGGTTTGAGTTGTGCTCGTCTGTCAGAACGCTGGCCTTTAAAACAGAGGTGGGTTTCAGCAGGTTCTGGCCAATTCTGGAGAACCGGTAGCGGAAATTTGGAGCAGTTCAGAGAATGAGTAGTAAAAATTCCGACTGGCCCCGCCCCCATCTATTCTCTGCCTCCCAAGTCCCAGTGGGAGGAAATGGGGATTTTGCAATATCCTTCTCCTGCCATGCCCACCAAGCCACACCCGCAGAACCGGTAGTAAAAAATTTTGAAACCCACCACTGCCTTTAAATACCATTTTATGTGATGCAAATGAGTGTGAATGTTGTTTGTTCAGATACTTCTGAGTCACGGTCTGATTTCGGACTGTTTGATTGGCTGGCTGTTGTTACCGAGGCGTGTTCTGACAGATGAGCCCAATTCAAAACGCACGGACGACGTCTCCTCGAATGGTGACGAAATGTTTGCCAATCAAATTGCCTAGCCCGGAGCTTGAACCAACAACCCGGTTCCTATTGTGCTGTAGTCTGTAATCACCATAGAACTTGTTTAAGACAGATGTCCTTGAAATCTTGGACCACCAAGCATGACTCTAGGTCTCACTCAGTTCCCTAGAGGGTTATTACCTAGGAGTTTAAGGAATGTTTTTCTGGCATGGTAAGAGTCCAAAATATATCGGCGATCAGAAGTAGCAATCAGTAGCTAGATATGCGTTCCACCGAAAGTTGTCTGTGGGGATTCCCATGGTTGTCCCAAAGGTGGGTTTTGTTTTTCAAAAGGCAACTGGGCTTTGTTTTTCCTTGAAAGAGGTTTCGCTTCCTATCCAAGAAGCTTCTTCAGTTCTGAAGAACTGAGCTCCAGAATTGAAGAAGCTCCTTGGATGAGAAGTGAAACCTCTTCAAGGAAAAACAAACGTCCAGTTGCCTTTTGGAAAAAAAACAAAACCTTTGAGCCCACCACAAAGTTGGAAAAAAGAGAGGAGATATGTGGGGTGGGGGGGTAGTCATCCAGGCTGTTCCTGGAAGGAGGGATGGGCAACATGTTTTTAAACGTAGAAGAGGAGGGGGCCGGGAAGTGGGATTAGGGAGAGAAATAGTTTCTCAATGAAGCATGCTAGAAAGATGAGAAAGAAAACAATCCGGTGTGTATAGAAATAAAAGCAATTTAGCTTTCCAATCATCTCCACGCTAATAAATCCAGACTGATCTCTCATCTCTTTGGTAACAAAGCAAGGGTGAATGAGATCAATGGCCAAAGGAGCTGGATTTTCTTAATCTGGGTTTTGTTGGTGGCCACCATCGCTTCACGCGGAGAATACCAGCTCGCAGTATGAATATCCGAGATAGAAAATGCCAGTCTCGGCTGCAAATCGCTAATCACCTTGCGGCAAATGAAAAAGCCATCACCAGAGAGGCCTAACTGATAAATGCACAAATCCTAGCAAACCTCCAGCCGATTTTTATCAGCTGAAAATGAACAAGGGAAGAGCAAAGACTAAAAATAAAGGAACGCGGCCGTCCGAGAGACTCGGCTTATCCGGAGAGACTTCGGAGACCTATTTTGCTCTTGGTTTCCAAAGGAGCACATTAAAAAGGAAGGAAGGAAGGAAGGAAGGAAGGAAGAAAGAAAGAAAGAAAGAAAGAAAGAAAGAAAGAAAGAAGAAAGGAAGGAAGGAAGGAAGGAAGGAAGGAAGGAAGGAAAGAAAGAAAGAAAGAAGGAAAGAAAGAAAGACCCTAATTAGCTACAACTACAAAACCCATTATTTCATTGCCTCTGTTTTTGTGGCATGAAATAGGTTTGCCATATCCCAGACATGTTATCTGTTGCTCTCCTGCATTTTCTCCTTAATGGTCTCTTTATGAAGATCGTCTTCCTTTGTTCCTCTCAGCAAAGATCTCCTTTGGGAAGAAGAGGTCACCATCAGGCCCGGTGGGGTAATGAGAAAAATTCTTGGTTCTGGGTGTGTGTGTGGGGGGAGAAACAAAACAAAAATCGGACGTCATCTATGGACCAGCTTTGGACCGAAGGATTTGCAAAAATGCAACATTGGCTGGGTCGGGGAGAGGGGGTGGCATAGGAAACCCAACCCATCATCCAGGGGGCATGCGGGAGGGGGGCGGGGGGGGGGGGAGAGGATGGTCTCCAATTGTTCTTCTCCAAATGTAAATTAGCCAGGAATGCGTTTAACAAGAACGAGGTAAATTATGATAATTACTCTGACTGATAGGGTCCTCAAGCATTACTAATTAGCATTTATTGCACCGGATTATTGAAACAATGTGTGTGTTCTCCAGAGTTTTTTTTTTTTTTTTAAAAAAAGAAGATTCCACACATCACCATCCCTTTTGGGGTGTGTGTGCAAGAGGGAAGGAAGGTCAATAGCCCTCTGGGTGGGAGATAGATAGATAGATAGATAGATAGATAGATAGATAGATAGATAGATAGATAGATAGATAATAAATTGGATAGATAGGTGATAGATAGATAGATGGATTATAGATAGATAGACAGACAGATGACAGACAGACATGGATGGATGGATAGATAGATAGATAGATAGATAGATAGATAGATAGATAGATAGATAGATAGATAGATAGATAGATAGATAGATAGATAGATAGATAGATAGATAGATAGATAGATAGATAGATAAATAGATGATTGACAGACAGGGATGGATGGATGGATAGATAGATAGATAGATAGATAGATAGATAGATAGGTAATGACAGACAGATAGATGAGACAGACAGGATGGATGGATAGATAGATAGATGGATAGATGATAGATAGATAGATAGATAGATAGATGATAGATAGATAGATAGATAGATAGATAGATGATAGATAGAGATAGATAGACAGACAGACAGGCAGGGATTGATAGATAAATAGATAGATGATAGATAGATAGATAGATAGATAGATAGATAGATAGATAGATAGATAGATAGATAGATAGATAGATGATTGACAGACAGGGATGGATGGATGGATGGATGCATGGATGGATGGATGGATGGATGGATAGATATAGGTAAATGACAGACAGACAGGCAGGGATGGATGGATGGATGGATAGATAGATAGATAGATAGATAGATAGATAGATAGATAGATAGATAGATAGATAGATATAGGTAAATGACAGACAGACAGGCAGGGATAGATAGATAAATAGATAGATGATAGATAGATAGATAGATAGATAGATAGATAGATAGATAGATAGATAGATAGATGATTGACAGACAGGGATGGATGGATGGATGGATGCATGGATGGATGCATGGATGACAGACAGAAAGATGACAGACAGACAGGCAGGGATAGATGATAGATAGATAGATAGATAGATAGATAGATAGATAGATAGATAGATAGATAGATAGATAGATAGATAGACAGACAGATGACAGACAGGGATGGAAAGATGATAGATAGATAATAGATAGGTAATGACAGACAGACAGAAAGATGACAGACAGACAGACAGGGATAGATAGATGATAGATTAGATAGATAGATAGATAGATAGATAGATAGATAGATAGATAGATAGATAGATAGCAACCTTAAAAAATAACTGAACCCTGGCAAGGGGCAGGGGGAAAATATTTTTGGCACAGACTGTGACCCTCACTTCCCAAAAGGATAATATCATAAACTCGAAGGAAAAAGAGTTGCATCGTCCTTTTTGTTTTTATTCTCTGGTTCGGGGGTGGGCTTTCTTAGATGGACCCTGGGATTGCATTGGTTTGTTTGTGAAGATCACATGGGGGTAATAACGAGAATTTAAGGAGTGGTAACAAATTTGAGGGAAAACCCCCACAGGGGCACGTGCAGCCGCCATCGGATCATATATTTCACGATAAGCTATGGGAGATTTTTAACAAACCAGACCGACAATCTCTTTCAAACCAGGCGTTGAAAGGGTTTTAAAAATGGTCAGCCTGGGATGAGGAAAAAAAAACACAACACAGTAAACTAAGTCACACTTGATGCATCTGCTACCAAAACTGAATTTTTTATAGACTTGTGAGGTTCTTTCTTTGTTTTCACAATGGGGAAGGCGCTTAAAATTAGAAATCAATTAAAAACAAATCAAACATCTCATCGGGATCACGTCTTTAATTGTATGCCCGCCATCTAATTGGTTACAGGTTCACGAAAATACTTAAGGCCCTGGAAGGAATTACTTCAAGAAAGATAAAGAAATTGGACTCCATTTTAGCTCTCACCTGCATTCAAAAGCTCTCGAAAATCAAGAGAAACAAAGACAGTTGCAGAGACCAGGCCCGGCGGACCACAGACCAAAAAAACCCCAAAACCTCAAAATATGGAAAAAAAGGAAAAAGGAAAAAGCTAGAGAGCACAAGACCAAAATCCTTTTTAACCTTTAAACTAGCACAAGTCATCCTGTTAGAGAAATTGTAGCCTTGCAAGACTAAAATGCACAAAAGCCATCAACATAACCAGGTGAAATTTTCAAGATATTGTCATTTTCAAAGACGAAAGCAAAATAATAATAATAATAATAATAAGTACAGGCAATCCAATATACTGTAGTTCAAATGAAACAAGAATGGAAATAAATAGAAGCGTGCATATATATATATATATATATATATATATATATATATATATATATATATATATATATATATATATATATATATATATTTAAAAATGAAGTCAGAATTGGCCAGCTATCTTTTCTGCTATGTTTATGGATACAGAGTCAAACCCCCAATTTTACACAAGCAGAATTAGAGAAACACGGGAACAATTTTAATGTAGCCTAAATAACATGGCTTGACTTATAAGGTTAATGCTACTATTAAAATAGGGAGGGAAGCGAAATAAATAGAATGAGAGGAAAGGGAAGGGAAAGGAAAGGAAAGGAAAGGAAAGGAAAGGAAAGAGGGAGGAAAGGAAGAAAAGAGGGAGGAAATGAAAGAAAGAAAAGAGGGAGGAAAGGAAAGGAAAGGAAGAAAAGAGGGAGGAAAGGACAGGGAGAAAAGAGAAAGGAAAGGAAAAGAAGAAAAGAGAAAGGAGAGGAGAGGAAGAAAAGAGGGATGAAAGAAAAGAGGGAGGAAAGGAAAAGGAAAAGGAAAAGGAAAAAGACAATCCAGAGAGAAAGAATAAATTTTTTTAAGCAGCACAAGAAAACATGCTTCTCATTATTCACACAAATTCCTGTTTGATTACCTAAAAATTCTTCCAACTGGAGACATTTATAGCGCAATTAAATTGCGGCCCCACCTCGAAGATGACATAAATACCAGCCTAGACAGTATGGAAGGGAAGCAGAGAAGGATATGTGTGTGTGGTAAATATACTGTATCGCCAAGATTATCTCTCTCCTTCCTTTAAAAAAAAATCCTATTTCTTTCCCCTTCTTTCCTCCTTATCAAATCTCCCTCCCTCTCCCTGTCCTTTATTTAGGATCCGGCTAAAAAACCTGAAACTTTGCACCTTGGAGAAAAAGGCGTTCCCCATCCACAGTAGCTTACTTGTGCTAAATGTGGTTTTTCTCTTTAAAGAAGGGAAGGAGGGAAAAAAATCCAAAACCCACCACCACCAAATGCGCCCCCCCTTGCTTAATTGATGGGTCTGGACTAGTCTAGACTGGTAGTGATTGAACCAACTCCCAATTATGTTACTCATTTCACTGAACTTCACTGATGTAGTCCTGGAGGGAGGGGAGGAGGCAGCCAAACCTGTCTGCCATAGGGAGACACAGGAAAGGCTAAGTTCTGCATTGTTACAAAGCATGGCATGAAAGAGAAGGTTTGTTTTTTTTAAGGCATTGTTATTTTACTACACTTCCCGCTTCCCCCCCACCTTCAACCTTTCCCCGAATCTTGTACACCTTTCTAGAAACAGGGACAAATTCACCGGTTTTCACTTTTCCCAAAGGATAGGCTATGGAAAGAGACGGTTGGTTCCCACCACATTTATACGATTCTGCCCAATTTAATTTGGGAATTTGGTGAGAGGTGGCATGGCTGCAGTCTAAAATATATACATATACATACATACATACATACATACATACATACATACATACATACATACATATATCCGTGAAAAACTATGAAAACAAATATATATATATGTGTGTGTGTGTGTATATACAAAATATATATATATAGTGTGTGTGTATATATATATATATACACACACACACACACTATATACAAACATA
Organism: Ahaetulla prasina; assembly: GCF_028640845.1. Classification (NCBI taxonomy): domain Eukaryota; kingdom Metazoa; phylum Chordata; class Lepidosauria; order Squamata; family Colubridae; genus Ahaetulla; species Ahaetulla prasina. The sequence continues at coordinate 13,681,584 of NC_080547.1, forward strand.
TATATATATATACACACAAATATACAAATATATATATATACACACACACACATATATACACACACACACATATATTTAAAAAAAGGAAGATTCCTTCTTTCACTTTAAATTTTAATCCTCCGTTCATCCCCACGGCTAATGCCCAGTTTGAGATGTTTTTGTGAACCGGTAGATTCATATTTCACGACTACAATACGATATAATTAGAATTTCACGAATGTCATAATATAATTTTTGGGAAGAATGCAAAACCAGCCTGCCTCTCACACACACACACAAACACACCCCGGTTTCGAAGGAATCTAAATCCATAGGAAAGGCTTAGGCACAACTGAAACTTTTGCCTGCTTATTTTTAAGTGTATCATTTATTTATTTATTATTAAAGGAAAAGAGTCAGGGCTGGGGGATTTCATTTCAGATTGCTATTGGATTTTGGAAACAAAAAAACAAAACACGCCAGATATTGTATTGTACACCAAAAGATGGCTAATGTACCTTCGTGGGCTCTCCAAATTTTACCCGTTCCTGTTTAATGGGTTCTTTTGCCTCTGAATTTCAAAGCGGTGCAAATGCAGTGAAATTCGAACTCGAAAATTCAAAGGTTCCCATTCTGCAAGTCGCTTCTATCCACTCCTGTGGCTTCCACCAAAACTGGATGGGTATCGGGGAACCTATGCCTGCCTTTACACAAACCTGAGCCTCACTAATTTCTGTGGGATTAAATTTGTAATTCATCACGCATCAGACTGCATCCTATGGCCAACGACCACAACCACACACCCTCCAAGACTCTGCCTGGTTAAGTTCAATGGGGCACATCCCCAAAATTCGTCCCTTTTTTTTTTTTACAAAACCAGGAGTGTCTCCCCTTCGTTTGTGACTGCATTACTGATGGCCTATTCTGGACAAACGCAACAGAACCACCACAAATCTTTTCAGCAAGGCAGATCCTAACCTCAGGATCAAGAATGGAGCAAAAAAGGCAGGAAGTCAAGGCACAGCACCACAGCAAACACAAGCCTTAACACAAACACATCACACTTCCAAAGCATAGTAATTGCACCCATCTTTTCTCTCTCTCTCTCTCTCTCTAAATTATTTCCAACAGGTTTCATGGACCTTTGGCCAAAAAAAAATTAAAAAAATGCCAGACTAAAGAGGGAAGAAAACCTCAGCTGTTCCCTAGGCTTGTTTTTATAAGCCGTTTATCTTGAATGGAATGCTGGAAAAAGAAATAATATGAAAAATTAAAGCAAAGCGCGCAGCGAGAGCCGGAAAGAGGGTGGTGGTTGGGGGGGGGTGTTGGGTAAAAACAGTTGCACACATAACTGCTTCGCTACCTACCACCTCTCCCGTACACTGTACATCTGCCTATGAAATATAGTTCCGTTTTTAAACCTGGAAGCAGGAAGCATGCTGGGATTTTAAGCTGAAAGATAGATTGAGGTCAAACACCAAGGTACCGAGCTGTTTCTATTACGCCCTGGAGGTACTGTGTGTTGCTCTCAAGAATGTGTGGGGCAGGGGGTTAATGCTGGGTTTGTGTGTGTGTGTGGATATATACAGGAGAAATAAGGGCTCACTTTTATGCACAGGCCTATAGGCACAAACTCCAGGTATCGCCAAGCGTTTGAGATGCCCATTTGTGATCGATATTAATTTGCAGAAAGACCCTGGAGGGCTTCTGAACGCTGGGTGTGAAGAGGTAGAGGGGGAAACGGTCTAGAATATTAAAAGACCCAACTTAAGGTGGGGTTAAAAATATGCCAGAATTTTGCCATCCACGGCTCTGCTTAAAAGCTTCAATCCTTACGATTTATGTTGATATTAATTGGTTCCTGATTGCTTATTTGTACCCTGTGACTATCATTAAGTGTTGTACCTTAGGATTCTTGAAGATCTTTTCTTTTATGTATACTGAGAGCATATGCACCAAAGACAAATTCCTTGGGTGTCCAATCACACTTGGCCAATAAAAAAATTCTATTCTATTCTATTCTATTCTATTCTATTCTATTCTATTCTATTCTATTCTATTCTATTCTATTAAAACCAGGACTCCAGAAGATGACTTTTACTGCATTCAGGGGAGAAAAAACAAACAAACACAAAACCCCCAAGTTTTTTTCCAGTTTCTACTTTTGCGGAAGTTTCTCCCAAGGCACCTTCAAATGCCTTATCAATAAACTTCGAGGCGTGAGCTTTCGAGCATACCATACGTAACAAAAAGGATGCATCAACTCCCATCCTTTTAGAGGAACACAACAAATAAACGCATGGAACTCAAATACTAAATTACTCTTAAATATGTGGATTTTTTTAAAAAATTTTTTTTGAGCTGAGCCTTTGTGATTTAAACACATACTTGTAGATCTTTTGGGTGGGGAGTAGAGTAGAGATTCAGGAACACAAAGGCTAAGAATGGCTTCCGATTTAACAATTTCCCCTTTTTTCTAAAGCCCCCTCCTCCTCCTCCTCCCCAAATCCGTACACACTGGAGAAGGATGCAGGGGCACAACTCACAGCTCCCAAGAGCCTAACCCGTGGACTTGAAACCAAAACGTCACAAGTTAGGGTCTCAGGGACAGAGAGGGGCGCAAGTCCATCATCTCTCACGTGTCAATCAGATTTTACAATCACAATATATTAAGAGCTATTGTCATTGTTGTTGTTGTTATTATGCCTAATACTTCTGTCTCCAATCCATCCATCCATCCATCCATCCATCCATCCATCCACCCAAAGGCTGAGGAAGACAGGAAAGGAAGAAAAATAAAATAAAATAAAATCTCAAGGGGACGAAAATAAAAGTCGGCATAAAGAGATTAGAAGATGGTAAGGCGAAGGCTTCTGTGCGCAGGTGGGTGGGACGCAGAGAGAAAATAAGACTTCTGTTGCTCCCCACGAAAGTATCTTTCGATGCCCTAAATGTCTCTCGACATACAATCTTTAATTTAGCGGGAGGGAAACCTTTTTTGCGACTGTTCGCCGGCATCAAAGCAGACCCGGTTCTACAGCGTAACTCTCTCTCTCTCTCTCTCTCTCTTTATTACACCTGGGAGAAACTAAACCGAAGGCAGCCACATCTTGTAACGGGGGGATAGATAAACCTACACAGTCACCCACCTCTCGTTTCCCCCTTTTTGGGAAAGTTATATGTGGGGAGGGGGGGGAGAGAGAGAGAAATTACAGGCATCTCGAAATAATCGGAAGGGGTTGGAAAAAGCCGTTTGGAACTCACCCTCCAGCGGTGGCGAAAAATCCAAGTCTTCCCCAAAAGCAGAGCTACAAGCGAGGGACAAGGAGGGCGGACTGCGCGTTGGTTGGAAGGAAGGCGAGCAATGGGGCTTTTCCTAAGCTTCAGACGCGACCCGACCCCCCCGGCTTTTAAAAGACCCTCTGCCTAGCCCTTCTATTTCGAAGGCAGCAGAGAAACTTAAGAAACTTATCTATCTTCCCTCGGCCCGCTGGAGTTGCAATAGGCCGCCGCGGCTATTTAAGAAAATAAGAAATAAGAATAAAAAGAACGTTTAAGCGCTATCCGCGCGCGCGCGCGCGCGCGCACACACACACACATATAAAATCTGCCCCCACCTTTCCTCCCCCCCCCCACTTCCTCTCCTTTCCCATCCTCGGCCCGCCCTCCGTAGTTGAAAATCAAGGCCACTTTTGCAGCAACTCGGGCAGTCTGAGGATGGGGGGGAAGGGGGAGGGGAAGGGAATTGCAGGGTCGCAGGGTGGGGGAGAGGTGGTGCAGCCCCCTCCAGAGCCCTCCCTCCCTCTCTTTTCCCCTCTTTCCATTTCGAGAGGGGTGGGGGAGGATAGATGAAAAGGGAGAGCAGGAGAAAGAGCCGAAAACGGACGGCCACCTTGCAAGTCTGCAGCAGCGAGCTGGCAACAGGCTGCTGGGGAGGGGAGAGGGGAGGGGAGGGGGGAGGGACAGAAGGGAGAAGACTTTATCTTTTTTTCGCCCCCCCCTCTCCAAATCCCCCATACATTTAACTGATATAAATGTAAGACTGCAATAATTCCTACGTCTCGCATCTCGCTTTTTGGACAATTCTGCAAAACGCCCCTCTCTCTCTCTCCCTCCCTCCCTCCCTTCTCCTCCCTCCCTCCCTCCCGAAAAGAAAATCAACCGACCCGCAAATCACTTTGATCTCTCGCAGACATCGCCGCCGCCGCCGCCGCCACCACTCGGGGACAACACGGTTCTCTTCCCCGCCGACCGCACACACGCGCCTCTTTCCCCGACCCCCGGATTCAGGATCCAAATAGAAGAGGTTTTCCTTCTATTCACCGTCCTCTTCCCTCCTTCTTTCTCTCTCTCTCTCTCTCTCCCTCTGCCCCCTTTCCCCCCCCTCCAATAAATAAATAAATAAATAAATAAATAAATAAATAAATAAATAAATAAATAAGTATCTGCCGGGCACCTGGAAGCCATCCCGTTATTAAACGCAAAGGGAGGAGGTGAACACTCAGAAGGCATTGAACTTGGAAGCTGGAGGGGGGGGGCGGGAAGAGTTGGGGAGGCTTCCCCCACCCCAGAAATCTCTGCCTACCTCTTCCTTTTCACCCCACCCACCCACCCCTCCCGCCGCCCCCTCCCACCCTCCAGCCGGTTTCGTTTAGCAGCGGGGCGCGAGGGCTGTCCCGGGCGGGCAAAACTTTACAGTCGCCTCGCCCCCCCCCGCCTCTCCCCCCCCCTCCCCAGTCCAGCGCTCTCACTTTCCCTGTCAACGTTCTAAATAAACATAAAACTCCCGAACGTTCTAAAACCACTTCAAAGGCGGGGAAGAAAGACTGGAAGGAAAGCGGGGGAAAAAAGAGGAGGAGGAGGAGGAGAAGAAGCGGGCGGCTGGGTGGGGAAAACGCCTCCTTTCGCTCACCTTTCGCAGGTCGCCCCCCTGAGACGCCCCCCCGTTCTCCTCCGTCTCGCTCCCTCCTCTTCCACCCCCCTCGCCCCGCCTCTCCAGGTTTATTTCTCCCTGCTTAAGCTTTCCCATTCTTTTCTTCGGCGCCCCCACTTCTTTCTTCCTGGATCACACCGGCACCGTTAATGTACAAGGCTCGGCTCTCCTCTCCTCTCCAGCTCGTTCAGTTCCTCGCCCCCCTCCCCTCCCTCCTTCCCTCTTTTCCACACCTCTCCGCGCTTTCGCTTTTTTGAGAAAGGAGGGAAGGGCGGCGGGAGAAAGCGGGCGGCGCGGGGCTCAAAGAAGGGACTTAGCCGGGCCTGGCCTGGAGAATATGGAAGCGGGGCTGTGTGTGTGTGTTTGTGTGTGCGGGTATGGGTGTCCATCCACACCCCCCCCCCTTCTACACACACAAACACACGCCCCGGAGGCGCGTGTATCGGATATAATAGGTCTCTAATGCATTGGGGGGAGGGGGTGGCGGGGTGTGAGCGCGCGCGCGCGTGTCCTGTAAATGCAACCCACCCGGAGGAAGGCAGCGCGCGGGGAACTCGGCTCGGCAGCGGCCAGTTGGGAATGCCGCAGACTTACACCGCCCCCTTTCTTTCTCTCACATCCATTTCCTCCTTCTCTCTCTCTCTCTATCCTTTCTCTCTCTCTCTCTCTCCCTCTCCTCTTTCTCTATCCTTTCTCTCTCTCCCTCCCTCTTTCTCTCTGTCTACACTCTCCCTCTCCTCTTTCTCTATCCTTTCTCTCTCTCTCTCCTTCTCCTTCTCTTTCTCTCTCTCTCTCTCCCTCTCCTTTTTCTCTATCCTTTCTTTCTCTTTCTCTTTCTCTCTCTCTCTCTTTCTCTCTCTCTCTTACTCTCTCCCCATTTCCACCACTCCCACCTCCCCAGGCACATAAACAGGCGAGGCGGGAGCGCGCGCAACAAGCCTTCCGTGTCTGCGTCCCGACAACCCAAACACGGGCACTTTCTCGTGCCCACACCCTTTCCCCCCCACTTGAGTGGCTCTACGCGCGCTCCCTGCCCCGCGCGCGCGCCCTGCTCCCCCCCCCCCCACACCTCCTGCAAAAGCAGCCCAGGAAAACACGCACTCACACACCTCTGGGCTCCCAGCGACGGGTCACACGCACGTACGCCCACCCCCCACCCTACCCCATCCCCATCCCCATCTCGCCCCGCGTTCTCACGTCTCCCGAGGGATGGCGCGGCACCTTTCGCCCCGCCGCCGCCGCGTCCGACTTCCTCTGGCGAGGAAGGCTGGGCTGCGCCTTCCCTTCCCTTCCCTTCCCTCTGGCTGTCTCGCTGGGCAGGTTGCAGCTACATCTTCCTGTCGGTAGCGGAACCGCGGCGGATACTTGGAAGAGCTTTTACTCGGATTTCTAAAAGGGGGGCGCGAGGGGGGAGAGAAGAGGATCTACTCAGGGGAGCCGGGCGGCGAGAGTGAAGCCCAGAGCGCGCTTCTGTTGCTGGTCCGACGGGGAGTAAGTAACGCCGTGACAACGAGGAGCAGGCTGCCCCAGATCGCCGGTGTTAATAATGCCAATTGCGATGCTATAGAGCTTGGAACGGCTTGTAACCTGCCAGGCTGTCTTTTAACGCCAGCAAATAACATCTGCCTGCCCCCCACCCACCCCCCAAATCCTTGGCAAGGGCTCCAGAGGTAGGCAGAAATGCCAAATCCTCTCTAAACATCTGGCTGACTGGGTGACAAACAACTCCCCCCCTCCGTCGTCTTATAACACACAACATCTGTCTAGCCCGGGTGGTTGGGAAGGACTGGGTAGGTGGATGAAGATTCCAAAGGCGAGCATCAACATCTGGCTGACTGGGCGACAAACCCTAATGCATGATGCAACATCTACCTAGCCCAGGTTCCTTGGGAAAGGACTCCGTAGGTGGATTAAAAAAAAGAGAAGCAGCCGCCAAATCCAGCTTGAACATCTGGCTTGACCGCGTGACCACCCATCATCATCATCATCATATGTCAATTGTATTTGTGATACCTTTTTAAATGTTCGGTTGACTGAGTTTCATGTTTAATAAATAAAAGAGATAATAATATCAACCTGGACCTATACCTTTCGCTTTGGCACATACCAAATATTCCAAGATCTGCTTCCCTGCCCCAAAAAAAAGAATCATGAAAAAGGGAGAGGAATTCAGTCAACAGACGTGGAGCGTTGCCAGCCGAAAGTTGGAAAGCAACCCATTTTTATTGAATACATTTTTCCTGCTTCTCTTCCCTTTCGGCTCCACCGACCTCACCCATCTCTTCCCCCCTTCTTTCCCCCCTCCTGGATTGCGCCTGTTAGAAGCTGCAGAATGTGCTTAATAATGTCCAATACATTATTTTACACATAGTTAACAGCAGCGAGAATTGTCTATGCTCAATGTTGGAAACTAGACAATACGCCAGCCAATGAGATGATCATATACAAGATACTAGAATGTGCTGAAATGGATAGGCTCACGTTAGAAATGAAAGGCAAGGAAGAAGCAGAAATTTATGAGGTGTGGGATAAGTGATATAATTGGTTAGAACAGAGAAACGAAAATGTATAGTAATAAATATAAATACCTGTAAGAGACACATGACACAGTACTGTTAAAAAAATGTTTATTGTTAGGTAAATTGAGAATAAAAAATTAAAATAAAAAAAACAAAAAACAAAATGAACAATAATACAGCTTAACAATGGGGGGGAAAGAAGCTACAGAATGAGCAACAATGTTCACACACACACACACACACACACACAAATACAAACACACACAAACATACACCCTGCCCATCTCTCATTCTCTCCATCCCCTTTCCTTGTGCCTGGTACCTGTTAGATTTGCAACGTTGAGTAAATTCATCTATCCAGAATGTGACTTGACTTTTTAAATATTTACAGATCCCTCGCATCCAGGACATAAACTGTTTCAACTCCTACCCTCAAAACGACGCTATAGAGCACTGCACACCAGAACAACTAGACACAAGAACAGTTTTTTCCTGAAGGCCATGACTCTGCTAAACAATTAATTCCCTCAACACTGTCAAACTATTTACTGAATCTGCACTACTATTAATCTTCTCATCGTTCCCATCACCAATCTCTTTCCACTTATGACTGTATGACTGTAACTTTGTTGCTGGCAATCCTTATGATTTATATTGATATATTGACCATCATTTGTGTTGTAAATGTTGTACCTTGATGAAGGTATCTTTTCTTTTATGTACACTGAGAGCATATGCACCAAGACAAATTCCTTGTGTGTCCAATCACACTTGCCCAATAAAATTCTATTCTATTCTATTCTATTCTATTCTATTCTATTCTATTCTATTCTATTCTATTCTATTCTATTCTATTCTATTCTATTCTATTCTATTCTATTCTATTCTATAAGAACCTGACAAGTCAGATGGGAAGGTGAAGGGTGGGAAATTCTAAGGCATCCAAAGGATTCTGAATTTTTAAGAGGTTTTAATTATTCAACCCGCCTTAAACATTTTTTTATCGTTTTTCAAATTTTTAATTTGACTTTTAAGCGTTTCCATTTTTACAGCCTGTTTTTCTGTTTTGACGTTTCATTTCACCAGCCGCCTTTAAGGGAGACGGGCGTTTCAAAAATGGGTGCTGTGTCAATCAATAAATACATGTATAAATAAACAAACTTGCTTTCTCTCTTCAAAGGCAGATCAAATCACTAATTTTGCAAGCAGATTCCCCGTAACCACGCATACATCTGGTCCATCCCCATTTATTCTTCGCTGATCATCCAATCCAAGCAGGAAAGATGTTAGGATGAGAAGTTGACACTTGTATATAACCCACGTGTATGTGTGTTTGTCTGTTGTGCATTGTACATGCGCAGTAATTAAACAGCAACGTTCCTCTTGGTAAACCTCAAGAGGAATATCTTGGATTTGTGGAGTTAGGGATATAAAGTGCCTTATTCCAGACCTGTTTTCCAGGTGATGTTAATAGTCGTAGCAAACCTAATAAGTTATTGCTATAGAAACAAAAGGACGGGGACAGAAGGTAGACCTTAGGATACCCCTGAAGGATAGGGCTGAGAAAGCCCACCTAAAGAATCCATCAACCTGTCAACCCATCAAAGCCCGGTTCTTGAAGATGGCTAGAGGTTATCAACCATTGACCTACAACAGGATGACCTTGTAGGGAAGCATTACCAAGAGTGGTAGGCTTTGGGGAGGGATATAGTAGTGAGTTTCCCCTGTACACATCCATCCATACCACTAAATGTTCCATGTCAGGATGAGGAGGATTGAGTTAAGCCAGAGATTCTGCAGAAAATGTGAAGCTTGAGTCATAAGGGCGTGTCCCTTGGACACAAGAATTGGTGATTATTCAAACCCATGACAAGCTATAGCCTGGAATCTCCTGGTCTCCGGCGGTTATATAAAAACTGCCCTAGCTATGTTGAGATGTGATAGCTCACAACTAAACACATTTGACTTAGCTGGCAGTCTCTGTCTCTCTGTTTTAGTGCAGTCGGGTTATGCTAGGTCAATTACTCCAGACTCCTTGGCTAGCAACCACCACGAATTGTCATCTGCTCAGAAAGACTTTCGCCATCTAGACATCATTGGTTCCTTCGAGCCTAGTTAGCTCAGATGGACCAGCTAGGTGGCAGCATCTCACTGACTTTGGTTGGCCTTCAAAAGCTAAGGAGGACCAGTTCGGTCTTTACATGCGAAACCACCAGAAAACCCAGGGTTGAAAATATATTGGAAGAAGACAATGGCTGTCTACTTCTATATCACTGTTGTGGTCCACCAGCAGCCTGTGGAGCTGGCAGCGGAGTAGGACAGTGAGGAGGCTGAGTGGACAATGGGCCAGTCCTGGAGTCAAGGGAAGGCCTGGACAGGGGTTCTGCATAGGAGGCAGAGATGGGGCCAGGGCCATCTGGGAGCGATGCGCGGACTCCAGAGCCTCCAGAGGTGGACAGCAGAGAGGCAGAGGAACAGGAGGAGTCTGATCCTAGTGCATCCATGCAAAGAGCTGCCAGAAGGCAAGAGTAGCTAAAGGAAAAAGGACGACTCGGGAGTAAGGCCAGGAGATGATGGCCCTCCCATAAGGCTTAAAAGAGCAGCAACGGCTCTTGGGCTCTTTGTAGGAAAGCAATGTGTCTCTTGTTTCTGAACTTTGTGGGGCTTTGCCAAGAAAAGCCTTTAGGGTGCCAAAGAAGACAAAGGTTTATGATAAGGCCGAAGGACTTTTTCTGAAGGACTTTGTTTTGGACTTAATTTGGACTAAGCTGAGAATGAAGTAATTCTCAGCTGTTCTAATAAAATACATTTGTTTTGGACTGATTGTGACTGGTAATAACTATTTAGGCCTAGGTGACAATAATCACTGACAAGAAAACTCTATGGACTTGTGTCAGCAGGAGCCGAGCTTCAGTTAAATGAGCTTTTATATTCTACACGAACAATTAATCAGTGGGACAATTTGCCTCCAGGAGTTGTAAATGCTCCAGCACTAGAAGTTTTAAAGAAGATGTTGGATAACCATTTGACTGAAGTGGTGTAGGGCTCTCCTGCCCAAGCAGGGGGTTGGACTAGAAGACCTCCAAGGCCCCTTCCAATTCTCTTAGTCTATCAATTCTATATCAGGAAGGACCAACCTTGGTAACTTTTAAGACTTGTGGACTTCAATTCCCAGAATGAAGAATGTGGTATGCTGGTTTGGGAATTCTGGGAGTTGGAGTCCACATGTGTTCAAGTGGCCAAGGTTGAAAAAAACCTGCTCTAGAGAGATAAAACACTGATAGATATCGGACATATTTCCCCAAGTTTGACTTAAAACCACATCTCTATTCAGCTTCACCAGCTCTTTGGAGGATACGGCTCAGGCAGTTAACACCTGATCCCAATTTCTGTGAGTAATTAGTGAACTTGATAACCACACCAAGTGGGTAATTATTCAGTACCCAAGGGCCCACTACAAGTGGATAGTGGCTGGCAATGAACATCTCTAATTATTCCATGTTTGTGTTGGCCATGTTTTAGAAACACAATTGCTCTTCTGTAAGGGTTGGGAGGAGCCAGGAAACTTTTGGGGTTCGGTGTAGCCCAAGATCCACCCAAGGAAGTCTTGGAAAGCAACTAGAAATTAAATGCACTTACCTTCTAGCATCTCCTTACGGAAGAAGGTACGGTAGCTTTCTGCTGTTGGCGTTTGGCATTTGGTGGGTCAACAGGCAGTAGAGAAATCCTTTGAGTTTTCACACAAAAAAGGAACACTTGACTGGAGCACCAACTATCTGAGGCTGATTTCACACACAAAACCCCGTGAAAACTTGCTAGTCTATCCCAACACAGTTGTTCGGTCTGGTTGCTCCTCTGTCGATGTCGGTGAGACTTAGCTAGGCGTTCTCTGTCCTGCAGGATGGTTATTAGGACCGGGCTATCTACGAGACCACCTTCTGCCACCAATAGCCTCCCAACGACCTGTGCGCTCCCACAGAGTGGGCCTGCTCCGGGTGCCATCATCCAAACAGTGTTGGTTGGTGGCCCCCAGGGGAAGAGCCTTCTCTGCGGCAGCACCAACCCTATGGAACGAGTTACCTCCGGGGTTACGCCAACCCCCCGACCTCCGAACCTTCAAGCGGGAACTGAAGACTTTATTATTTAATCGGGCGAGACTAGCCTAAGTGTTTTTAATTAATTTAATTAATTTATTAATTTATTTATATTTTTAAATTTTAAGGGTTTTATATCAGTCTATGACCGTTTTAGTTAATTAGGCCTGTTAAATATTTCGTTTTAAATGGATTTTAAATTTGTGATTTATATTTTGTATTTTATGTGTTTTAATATGGCTGTAAACCGCCCTGAGTCCTTCGGGAGAAGGGCGGTATAGAAATTAAATTATAAATAAATAAAAATAAATAAATATTTTAAGGGTGCAGCAAAGCTGGAAGAGCAGGGGCTTCCCAGGGACATTTACAAAAACAAGGAACAAAGCCAAGCATCAAATAACAGCGCTATCTCTTCTCCATGTGAAGGACTCTTATCGTTTTACACTATATGGGCGGGTTAAGGCTATATAGTTGGGTTAGTTTATTGTTATTGTTCTGTGTGCTTTTATTTGGGAACTGCCCAGGGTCATGAGCAGTCGTAGGTTTCCAATATTCTTTTCTTTTTTTTAATTAGTTTTGAATTAAACAATTTTGTCTTTAAAAACAACAGAAAAAAACCCCCACAAATACATACAAACAAAACAAAACGTAACGAACAATACACACCATCTAAGGCAGGGGTCTCCCAACCTTGGCAACTTTAAGAGTTGTGGACTTCAACTCCCAGAATTCCTCTGGCTGAGGAATTCTGGGAGTTGAAGTCCACAACTCTTAAAGTTGCCAAGGTTGGAGACCCCCTGATCTAAGGTTATTTTACAGTGGGTCTCCCAATGTTCTTACCACCGGTTTGCCCCGCGCGCACATGCGCACCTTCCTCACATCCTTCCTCACATGCCCCGGTTTTCTGTGTATGCACTTTGCTCATTCACGTGCCTTCCGCGCATGCGCCCAGCCTCAAAAATGTGCCTAAATAGGACGGCATAAAACCAGGGTGGACCCGCAGTCTCCGCTACCGGTTTGCCTGAACCGATACGAACCAGCTGATGTTCACTTCTGGTCATGAGTCAGGCAGGGTACAAATGAAATAAATAAAAACTTCCATGGGCTAGCTAGGAGGTCCCAGGAGATAGCCTGAGAAAGTTACTATTCTTGACTGGGTTAGTAATTAATCAATGTATGCACGGTCATTAAATGCAAAACCAGGAAGCCAATTCAGCCAGCAGAGTTTCACTGTCACATGACAGAAGACAATGGCTAATGGTTATTATGATTCCATTTATTTACTCCTTAGTGGTACAGAAAGGCACTTCAAAACCCTTCTGCTACCTGATGTTTTGCATACAGGGAGTCCTCGACTTACAAACAGTTCGTTTAGCGGCCGTTTGAGGTTACAAGGGCACTGCAGAAAGGGACTACGGTCGTTTTTCGCACACATGATTGATGCCGTTACGGTCAGATGGTTAAAATCCAGACATTTGTCAGCTGACTCATATTTATTGTTCTGAACCATTTGTCGGAAGTGGTCTGGAGTTTCTTGCCTGAGCAGGGGGTTGGACTAGAACAGGGGTCGGCAACTCGCAGCTCTGGAGCCGCATGTGGCTCTTTCATCCCTCTGCTGCGGCTCCCTGTTGCCAGTCGGCCCATAATTGATAGGGCTTTTGGTTAGGATAAAGTAAAGGGAAAGGTTCCCTCGCACATACGTGCTAGTCGTTGCCAACTCTAGGGGGCAGTGCTCATCTCCGTTTCAAAGCCGAAGAGCCAGCGCTATCCGAAGACATCTCCGTGGTCATGTGGCCGGCATGACTCAACACCAAAGGTGCATGGAACACTGTTACCTTCCCACCAAAGGTGGTCCCTATTTTTTCTACTTGCATTTTTACGTGCTTTTGAAACTGCTAGGTTGGCAGAAGCTGGGACAAGTAACGGCAGCTCACCCCGTTACACGGCAGCACTAGGGATTCGAACTGCTGAGCTGCCGACCTTTCGATCAACAAGCTCAACATTCTGGCCCCTGAGCCACCATGTCCCTTTTGGTTAGGATAGATAGAGGAAAAAGGATGCCCCACTAGGAGGAGACTCTATGGTGGGGGAACCGGACGTCCGGTCGGTTCCAGAATTGAACAGGGGGCTTCCAGTTAGGATCTTTGTGGCTCTTTGAGTGTTTAAGGCTGCCGAACCCTGGACTAGAAGACCTCCAAGGTCCCTTCTATTATGGCAGTTGCAGTGTCCCGAGATCACACAATCCCCTTTTGCGACCTTCGGACAAGCCAAGCCAATAGGAAAACCAGATTCACTTAACAACCCTGTTATTAACGTAAGAACAGCGACTCGCTTAATGCACGTGGCAAGAAAAGTCGTAGAAGGGGACAGAACCCACTTAGCACATTTCTCACTTAGCAACAAAAATTTTGGGCTCAATTATGGTCATAAGTCAAGGGCTACCTGTATATAAGTCTAAGTGCTATTGCTATTGCAAAGTTGATTTAAAGATTTGTAGGATATCAGCTACAGCATAGGTTGGGGTCAGTACAAGATATCTCTTCAGATCACTTAGGATCAGTTGTGATCCTAAGTTGAGGACAGGGCATGGGGAGATGTTAGTCTCTGTCCTATCTGGTTGAGTAACTATCTCGTGTTCATTCTGTTTAAGGGGGGGGAAAAACTCTATAGGGTAAGGGTTACATGACAGCCACTTTGCATTTGTAACAGTGGTGAAATGCTACCGGTTTGCACCAGTTCAGCGGTAGCGATAAAAACTACCAGTTCGGGCGAACCGGCAGTAAAAAAAAAAAGCTACCGGTTCCTCCGAACTGGCATTTCCAACGATCAGCTGTGCCGTGGGATTTAAAATCGCAGGAAATCCTGCTTTCTAACAAATCTAAATCGTGCAGCACAGCTGTTCCACCCCTCACTGTTCTACTTACCTTCCCAAGCCTCCTTTTTCCACACGAAGCACGCATTTGGTATGTACCGCGCATGCGTGGGCACAGCGTGCCTTTGGCGTGCACAGCACATGTGCGCGCAGCGTGCTTTTGGTGTGCACTGTGCAGGCGCAGGCAGTGAACTGGTGGCAAACCGGGGAAGACGTCATCACTGATTTGAAATATACAGTATCAATGATGCCAAGATTGGACAAAAATGATGCCAAGATTGGACAGAAACTAAGGACCAACAATGAGGTCTATTGCACACCTGGAGTACTTTCCTCCCCCTTGACCGTATGACCTCGATAGTGAGTAGCTTGGCAGGTTCTTAGATGTCCTCTTTCTTTGATGTCCTCTGCAGATGGCTGGGTGGTCCCTATAATCTCGGAATGCAAGACATAACACTGACAATGGAGCTATGTACTCTCAAGGACACACTTTTCCCAGCGGTAACAAGAAAGCTGGACTGTCAGAAAAAAAACCCTGAATGAAATAGAATCGATGTCTTTCAAGGCCGGGGCTGGAGACAAAGAGGTGGGGAGACCTTGGCCTTCAAGAGGAAGAAATCCTTCGGTGCTCCGAGAAAAAACCAACAACCCACTGAAAGCGTAAGCAACTAAGCTAACGCGCAACGATTCTGCAGACACAATACAAAGTCAAGAGTTATTGTCAGAGACAGAGTCTTGGAACAGCAGAAGGGAGTTGTTCAAAAGACCAACAGAAAGCAGGACGGCGAGACGCTGGTGACACCAGCAGAAGTTTGCAAGTATTCAAAGAAGCGGTTACACAGAAAAACAGTCGGACTGAGGCGACGTCTGTACAGTCACAAAGAATTAGAAGAGACTGAACCATAACAAGGCGCTTCTGGATTAGCAAGAATATGTGCCGGCCTGGATAGCTCCCACAAGGGAGATCCTTGTTGCTCTCTGAACGCTTATTACCTGCAGACATTTTGTCACCAAAATAGGGAACATCTTCTGATGATGTTCCCTAAGTTGGTAATGAAACGTCTGCAAGAAAATATCCAAATTCAGAAAGAGCCAAGGATCCCACAGTCGTTGTCCTCCTCCTCTTCCTCCTCTTCCTCCTCTTCCTCCTCCTCCTCCTCCTCCTCCTCTTCCTCTTCCTCCTCCTCTTCCTCCTCCTCCTCCTCTTCCTCCTCCTCCTCCCCTCAAATCCCATTCCCTTCAGGCACTGATGATCTTTCATCACTACGTCTGCAAGAACATGACCAAGCTCAGAGAGCACCAAGCACCCACAATCCTCCTCCTCTTCCTCTTCTTCCTCCTCCTCCCCTCAAATCCCACTCCCTTCAGGCACTGATGATATTTCATCACTGGGTCACGAAACGTCTGCAAAAACATGACCCAGCTCAGAGAGCACCAAGGACCCCACGGTTCAATAAATTTTCTCTTCTCAACATATGTTCTCTTCTATTGATATCTTCCACCCTTCATTTTCTGACCTCATTCTCAGTCTCCAATGCAATTTCCAGCCCAGGAATTTCAAACTGCAGAGGCAAAAAACACACCGAGGCTTAGCAGGCCCAGCTCTGCTTGCAAACCCAATAGATTGTGGCCCACTGTGCCCATTAAAGCCAAAGGTCTCTGTGTAGGCAATTAATGAATTGATCCTTGAAACACAGTCACTTTTCCAAACTAGGGACACACGTTCGTTCATCTAGCACAGTGGTTCTCAACCTTTATAGTGCTGCGACCCTTTTAATACAATTCCCCGCGATGTGGCGACCCCAATCGTAAAATTATTTTCGTTTTGAATTTATCGCGCCTGAAGCCGTATTGGCTAGCGATCTGAACTGCTTGCGATTGCCTTGAGGACGGAGGCATTAAAGCGGAGACTCCTCCCCTATTAAGTTTATCGCGCCTGAAGCCAGGTTAGGCTAGCGATTGGGAGTGATTGCAGCTGGCTTGAGAGGGAGACATCAGAGCAAATATTTCTCTCTTTTTTAATTCATCGCGCCTGAAGCCGAATTCAGCTAGCGATTTGAAGAGCCTGCAGCTGGCTTGTGGAGTCAACCATTGGAGCGCAATTTTTCGACTCGCAAGTATACTTCCCATATTTCCGATGGCCTTAGGCGACCCCTGGCAAATCGTCATTCGACCCCCAACGGGGTCGCGACCCACAGGTTGAGAACCGCTGATCTAGCAGCTAGCCAAAGTCCCATCCCCTCATCTTTTACTTTTCTTTTTTCTTCAAGTAATCAGGACTTCAAACACTCCTCCTTGTTGCAAAGCTGTGAGAATACGGTCACGCTGACCTAATTCTCGAATCACCCAAACTTCAAGTCTTTATAACTGGAGAAAAACCAGCTCAAGTTTGAAGAGCAACAGATCCCTAGAAATCTAGTTCTTTTGACAGTTGCCAGTATTCATGTGCTATTAAGTGGCCCTGGATTCTTCGGCAAATCATTCAGTTTTCAAAACAGCCCCTCAGGGCTATTATTGCTCTCCTAAGAAGACGTTTTTTTCCTTTCCACAATTCTAAACGTCCCTTCCCCAAACTTAGCATCCTTAGATTTTATTGCAAACTTTCTTCCGTTTGCGTTTATTCGTTTAGTGCACATTTCTGGAACACGCACTGATTTTCACAAAGACATTTTCCAGGGGTGGGTTTCACTTACTTTTGCCACTGATTTGCTTGCGCATGCACCACTTCTGCACATGCGCAGATCATATTTGATAACATCCGGGCGGGTGGCCGAAGCTTCCTGCCGCTGCTGCTACCGGTTCACCCGAACCGGGGTGAACCGATAGCAACCCACCATTGACATTTTCAGTTGTGAACAAAGAACAGCCATGGTGTAAGTTACTGCTGTTACCTTTTGCCTCCCACCGACCCGTACGCTCTCACAGAGAGGGTCTCCTCAGGGTGCCGTCCGCCAAACAGTGTCGGCTGGCGGCCCCCAGGAGTAGGGCCTTCTCTGTGGGGGCAGTGACGCTCTGGAACGAACTTCCCCCTGGCCTGCGTCAAGTGCCTGATCTTCGGACCTTCCGTCGTGAGCTCAAAACATATTTATTTATTAAAGCGGGACTGGCATAATTAGTGTTGAATTTTAATTGGGTATTCTTAATATTTTTAAATTTTTAAATCTACATTTTAATAATCAGCCTTTAAAATTTGCTCTTTTTAAATGTTGTTTTAAATTGTATATATTTTGTTTTTATTCTGGCTGTACACCGCCCTGAGTCCTTCAGGAGAAGGGCGGTATAAAAATTTAATAAAATAAATAAATAAATAAATACTTTCCTCCTCTTTGGCTGCAGAAAATCTGCCTTGGCGGACAACAATATTTCAAGATTATTATTTTTTTAAACAGTCCTATGGATGTCTTCTCTGACATAGCTACCCTAAACTGCCATGGGCCCTTTCTCTTTGGGGGAAAAAAAAACATTACTCAGAAAACACTTTTTTTTAAAAAAAGAAAGAAATCCATAATATTTCTTACTGGAAGTTAAACAAGGGAATAACCATCTCATATCCTGGGATGAATACATTGTTGAGTCAAACTTCCTTTTGAATACTATTGGTAAGGCTGATTCCTCCTTGGTGGATTAGTAATAGAATAGTACTACCAGTGAAAAGGAGAAAAAAGTGATAGCAAAATGGCATATTAATCCCGGACAAGACTGTGGTTAGTGGAGCGATGCTATCAATGTGACCGCGTAACCCATTCCTAGTCATACTTGGGTAGACCTTCCTGGGCGAATATTTCAGATGTGACAGTTGTTTTACTGTTTCGCTAAATTGGCTATGATTATTTGTTCGGCCTCCTCGCCAAGGATCAGTCTGAATCTAGGAAGTGATTCAGAGAGCAGGAAATATAACATTGATTTATTTCAAAAGTCTGATCTTCTTTCCAAGTCATAAAGGCATTCTTGGGGCAGTTTGCAAGCAATTTGGAAAGGAGACTGAGTCATAAAACGGAATGGGACTTTTTGGCTCGAACTCTTGGCGCTGCCTGTTTCTCCACCAGGGTTTCGCCTCCGCGTTATTACGCCTTGGCATTTCGGGTCACGGCCCCTCCATCCCAGTCCCTTTGCCGTGGCCCATTCATCGCAGTACAGTTTGCGTCGGGCTTTTCGGCGCAGAGCTCCGAACTGACAGAGTCTCTCTCTGAACTGCAGTCCCAGCTTTACTCCCAAAGCCCCTGAGCCCCTGTACCGATTAGCTGGCTGCGAACTGTCCTGTGAATCTATTGTCCCAAATGTGCTTTTTCAAGAGGCAACTGGACTTCCTTTGTTTTTCCTTGAAGACGGTTCACTTCTCACCCACGAAACATCTTCAGTTCTGAAGAAGAGAATGGAAGAAGCTTCTTGGATGATAGGCAAAATGTCTTTGAGGAATAAAAAAATCAAGAAAATCGTTGCCTTTTGGAAAAAAAACAGCTTTGGGACAACTATGACCTGACTAACAAAGTTGGAAGGGACCTTGGAGGTCTTCTAGTCCAACCCCCCTGGTTCAGGTAGGAAACGTATCATTCAGCTGTGCCATCTCTTCTTAAAAAAACTTCCAGTGTTGGAGCATTCACAACTTCTGGAGGCAAGTCGTCCCACCGATTAATCATTCTCACCGTCAAAAAATTCCTCCTTAGTTCCGGATTGCTTCTCTCCTTGATTATTTATTTATTTTTATTTCTTTATTTATTTTGTCATTGATTTATAGTTTCCATCTGTTGCTTCTTGTCCTGGTGCTTTGGAGAATAGCTTGACCCCCTCTTCTTTGGGGCAGCCCCTTTAGATATTGGAACACTGTTCAAGTCAGATGTGAGATTCTCATAACTAGTCAGACGTGAGATTCTCATAATTTAAATACCAGTTCACCCAGCACCAAAAATCTGAGCGCACGTGCCCGGCCTCAAAAACGTGCCTAAATAGGACAGCATAGGGGTGGGGGTGGGGTGGGGGTGGGGTGGGCCCACCTGCGATTTCCACCACCAGTTTGCCGAAACCGGTCCAAACCATCTCCTCTGCCCCTAGTCCTTCTTCTCATTAAACTAGATGAGCGCGACTTTCCATAGACAAATAACATTTTTGTACTGCATTAATCGCTCTCTACCGCTCCAACCTTGATTGCAGAAAATATGACTTCAGTAACAGAGTTGTTAATGCCTGGAATGCACTACCTGACTCTGTGGTCTCTTCCCAAAATCCCCAAAGCTTTAACCAAAGACTATCTACTGTTGACCTCACCCCAATTCCTAAGAGGTCTGTAAGGGGCGTGCATAAGAGCACCAGCGTGCCTACCGTTCCTGTCCTAATGTTCCCTTTGACTGTATCCAATTCGTATAGTTATTACATACTCATGCTTATATATATGCTTATATATCATATAGTTATTTCATGCTTATGCTTATATATACCGTTGTGACAAAATAAATAAATAAAAAATAAAATAAATAAATACACCGATTGGAGAGATCAACCTATCTATGGATCCATGATAGGGCAGATTAAGGGAGAGGTTTCTTCTCTTCAAACCAGGAAAGTGAAGACTGCAAACCCTTCGCACGATCCCGTTGGGTGGGGACCGCCGTTGGATTTCTTCTCAGCAAGAAGCATCACCATCGGTGCCACCTGATCCATGCCGAGGCTTTCTTTATTATCCGGCTGAGATCAATGAACATTTGACTCTTAATGTCTCCGCTGGCTATCATTCCAGCGGTTCATTATCTAACTGCAGCCGTAGAGCCGTGTGAGCGAATCGTTACTCGTGTCCCTTCCTCCTTTTCCACCGTTTCTTTCTTTTGTTTTCCTTTGGTAGCAGATACATCAAAGGAGAAATGCACAAGTGCAAAAGGAGACCAAGAGATGAGATGAAAGACTGGAAAGACAATCGAAGAGATGAGCCCCAAGGAATTTTTTTTCCCCCAGTCCAGGAATGCCATCACCTCCAAGAAAGGGGGAAGGCTGTTGGCACCTGGTGCCTGTCCGTAATTCTGAATTATGCTGATATTACAATCCAGACTGCATCACACCCAGATGTTCAAGTTAAACAACTGTGAATGGCAACATTCGGGGGTGGGGGGGGGAATGAGTTTTGTAACAAGGGTTGATCAATTGAGACAAACCAAAATGAAACATGCAAGGATAATGTAAAATCCAATTTGTTTTCTTCAGTACAACTTCCCTCCCTTTCATCACTCCTCCCTCCCTCCCCTCCCCTCCCCTCCCTCTTTCCTTTCTTCTTCCCCTTCCATCATCCTTCCTCCATTCCTTCCTCCCTCCCCCTCCCTCCTTCTTACCCCTTCCATCATCATTTCTTCCTTCTTTCCTTCCTTCCTTCCTCCTCCCTCTCTCCCTCCCTTCCTCCCTTCCCTCCCTCCCTCCCTGTCCCTCCTTTCATCATCACTCCTTCCTTCCTTCCTTCCTTCCTTCAATCCTTATGGCAATCCTTATGATTTATATTGATATATTGACCATCAATTGTGTTGTAAATGTTGTACCTTGATGAACGTATCTTTTCTTTTATGTACACTGAGAGCATATGCACCAAGACAAATTCCTTGTGTGTCCAATCACACTTGGCCAATAAAAATTCTATTCTATTCTATTCTATTCTATTCTATTCTATTCTATTCTATTCTATTCTATTCTATTCTATTCTATTCTATTCTATTCTTCCTTCCTTCCTTCCTTCCTTCCTTCCTTCCTTCCTTCCTCCTTTCCTTCCTCCTTCCTTTCTTCTTCCCTCCTTCCCTTCCATCATCACTCCTTCCTTCCTTTCTTCCCTCCCTCCTTTCTCATCCATCCATTCCTCCTTCCTTTCTTCCCTCCCTCCCTCCTTTTTTCGCAACTGACAATTTCACAGCAGCTTTCTGCATTCAGTACTTTTAAATATTCCATCTCCTTATCGGCTACCTATTAATTAAACGCCTAGAGGGTCTCGTGACCTCACTCAAAACTTGACTCTCTGAAAAGCCTCAATTATAACCTGTTTAATCTCCTAGCACCTTCCAAGAGGAAAATTTCATTTCTCCTGCACCTGCTGATGAGGAAATTAGTTCTGCTCCACAGGTTGAAGGAAGCGGGTATTCAACTGGACGAGGCTACTGCTTAACTCCAATCTGATCCAGGGATTTCTCATCCTGGTTTTGAATATTGATGATCTGCCTTCCGGCACAAAATTATTGGGAAAGTCTTAGAAGCTACAATACCAAACTAGTTGTGCTGAAAAGTAAGCCCTGTGGATCCCAATGGGACAGACAACGTCCATCAGGTTGTGCTGTTATAGTTTATGTCCATCACACAAACATATACTACAGGCAAAACACCAGGGATGAAATGCTCCCGGTTCAGACCGGATTGTCCGATCCAGTAGCGATGGCGGCGGGTGGTTCGGAGATCCAGTAGCAAAAATCCCTGTCCCTCCCCACCCCCTTGCCCTCCCACTGATGCCCAGTTGAGCTGCACAATCATCAGAGGTTGTTTTTTTTTTTTAACTTTTAAAAGCATTCTTTCTTCGGCCGAAAAAAATGCTTTTAAAAGTAATCAAAAAAGCCTCTGATGATCGTGCGGCTCAGCTGGGATTGTCAGAACCTTTTAAAAGCATTTTTTCGACAACCTCTTCGGCTTTTAAAAGGCTCCTCTGGTGATCCCAGCTGAGTTGCCTGATCGTCAGAAGGTTTTAAAGACATTTTTTTACAACCTCTTCGGCCAAAGAAGTAGTAGAAAAAAATGCTTTTAAAAGTAAAAAAAAAAAAAGTTGGCCACACGCACCCAGTCACATTACCCCAGAACTGGTAGTAACAAATTTCACCCTTGCGACACACATTGGAAAAATCTCAAAGACTGCTATAAATATGTAAAGACAGCTACCCCAACATGATACAGGTGGTTCCTGACTTACAACGGTTCATTTAGGGACCGTTCCAAGTGATGACGGCACTGAACGAAGTGACTTGGGATCATTTTTCATTTACGACCGTTGCCGCATCCCCGTGGTCACAGGGTCAAAATACAGATTCTTGGCAACTGACTCACGTTTATGATGGGCGCAGTGTCCCGGAGGTAACGTGATCCCCTTTTGTGACCTTCTGACAAGCAAAGTCAAGGTGGGGTGGGAGCCAAATTCACTCAACAACCGTGCGGTTAAATTAACAACTGCAGGGATTTTTTAAACAATTGTGGCCGAAAAGGGTTGTAAAATGGGGCAACATTCATTTAACAACTGTCACACTTTGCAACAGAAGGGCTCAATTGCAGTTGTAAGTCGAGGCCTACCTGTAGATACTAGCAGGGGTGAAATCCAGTAGGTTTTGACCGGTTCGGGAGAACCGGTAGTGGAAATTTTGAGTAGTGCGTAGAACCGGTAGCAGAAATTTTGAGTAGTTCAGAGAACTGGCAAGTACCACCTCTGGCTGGCAACAGAGTGGGGTGGGAATGGGGATTTTGCAGTATCCTTCCCCTGGAGTGGGGTGGGAATGGGGATTTTGCAGTATCCTTCCCCTGGAGTGGGGTGGGAATGGGGATTTTGCAGTAACCTCCCCTTAGAGTGGGCTGGGAATGGGGATTTTGCAGTATCCTTCCCCCAGGAGTGGGATGGGAATGGGGATTTTGCAGTAACCTTCCCTTAGAGTGGGGTGGGAATGGGGATTTTGCAGCATCCTTCCCCTGCCACGCCCACCAAGCCACGCCCACAGAACGGGTAGTAAAAAAAGGGAAGACTTCAACTCCCATAATTCTCAGCCAGGCTGACACAAAAGTTGAAGTCCAACCTAGCATGAGAGAATCAGGTTGAAGAAGAAAGGGAAAACTTGCCCAGGATTGTTAAACTTCGCACAAGGGGGAAACAACAGACCAACATTTCGTTCTAAGCCACTTTCCCATTCTTACAAACCAAGTGTAAACTCCGATCCTTGGCTCTGCCTTGTGGGGCAAGATCATTTCAATAAAGCCAGGCATTTTCGACTATATGTGCGAAGAGAGATTGCATCAACCCACTAAGGCCTTGCAGATTGCATCCAAGTTGGCCGATTGCGTCTCGTCGCAAACATACCAAGACCATTTGGCAGGCGTCGGTTGACAGTTCCAGGAAAATATGGAATATTTACAGAAAATGTCAAGAGGGCCTCTTGAAAGGATCCCTGTCACAACAACTTGACCGTGTCTACTTGGTAAAAAAAACAAAAACCAAGTTCTTGCACAAAAAATAAAATAAAATAAATCCCAAGGTTTTTTTTTTAAGTGCAGGCCACTAGAAAGAACTTGACAGTTTGGGCTGTTTTAATTTGGGGCGTGGGGGAGAAACTCTTCACCCAACCTATTTTAAGAAACGAGGGAGGATCGAAAAAAAAACAACAAAAAAATTCGGTTTACAAAAAGGGGCCCCGTTTTCGCCACTTGTAATATTAGGCAGTTTCAAGGACCCGCAAGACTGGCTCAGAGAGTCATGGAAGATTTTTAGCCTGATGTTCTCTCTTTCCTTTCGTGAATTCTACCGTAGGAAGGTTCTTTTGCAACCCAGGAGGAAGAGAGCAAAAACAACTGATATAGTTGTTGTTGAAAGGGACACCACATTTGGGTCAGGGATGGGTTCTCCTTATCTTTACTACCGGTTTGCAATGGGAGCACACATGCGCTTCTGCGCATGCGCAGATCGTCCATTATGACATCCGGGCTTCTGCGCATATGCAGATCATCCATTATGACATCCGGGCAGGTGGGCAGAGCCTCCGACTGCTTTTACTACTGGTTCGCAAGAACCGGACAGAACCGGAAGCAGCCCACCACTGGTTTGGATCTGTGGTGAAATCCAATTTTTTTTTTACTACCGGTTTTGTGGGCGTGGCTTGGTGGGCATGGTGTGGCTTGGTGGGCGTGGCAGGGGAAGGATACTGCAAAATCACCATTCCCTCCCCAGTCCTAGGGGGAAGGATATTACAAAATCTCCATTCCCACTGCACTCCAGAGGAAGGATACTGCAAAATCCCCATTCACGCCCTACTCCTGGGGGAAGGATATTGCAAAATCTCCATTCCCACCCCACGCTGGGGCCAGCCAGAGGTGGTATTTGCCGGTTCTCCAAACTGTTCAAAATTTTCGCTACCGGTTCTCCAGAACCTGTCAGAACCTGCTGGATTTCACCCCTGGTTTGGATTGAACCTTATGCTGTGCATTCAGTCTTAACCTGTTGCATACGGTCTGATGAAAGGAAAGTAAGTTCTGGTTTCAAATCTATATTCTGTTTAATTATTTTTTCCAGCCAGCTATGCATTTTCTCCCAATATTTTCTTGCTTTGATAGTATATAGATTTGAAACCAGAAATATATTTGTTGGGCATAGTACTGGAGGGCTTTGATAAACGGAACATATATTTAGTTTTACATATATTGACAGCCGCAAGGATTACTGTAAGCAATAGAATAGAATAGAATAGAATAGAATAGAATAGAATAACGGAAGGGACCTTGGAGGTCTTCTAGTCCAACCCCCTGCTCACACAGCAGACCTATACTAGGGATTCGAACCGCCCAACTGCCGACCTTTCTGATCGACCAGCTCGGCGCCTTAGCCACTGAGCCACCTAGCCAAGCTCAAATGTGAACACTGAGCACACGAGTTTTGAAACGGGCTGGAGGAAAGCTGTGACGTACTCTCTTATCACCAACCTTGGCAACTTTATGACTTGTGGGCTTAAAACTCCCAGGAATTGATTGGCTGTGAAATTCTGGAAGTTGACGGTCCGCAAGTCGTAAATTGCCAGGGTTGGAGACCCCTGCTCTAAATAACCAAATTCCAATCAGGAGTGGTGTCTCTGTTGGAGCTCCTACGCTCTGGAATGAACTTCCCCCCGGTTTACGTCAATTGCCTGATCTTCGGACCTTTCGGCGTGAGCTGAAAACGCACCTATTTATTCAAGCGGGACTGGATTGAAATTTTATTGAGGTATTTATGTTTTAAGATTTTAAATGGTTTTAAAATTTCGGCCACATTATAATATTTCTTTTTAACCTCTTTTTAATGTTTATATATTGAATTTTTACTTGGCTGTACACCGCCCTGAGTCCTCCGGGAGAAGGGCGGTATAAAAATCGAAATAAATAAATAAATAAATAAATAAACCCCAACATGTAGGGAAGATCTAAAGACACTAACCTCCTGCACCAACCTGAAAGCCAAAATGGGGTACAGGGGGGGCCGGGGCACATGTGTGGGGGACGCATGGTGGGGGCAGGGTATTTGCGCAGGGGGGCACTCGCCAGTGGTGGGTTTCAATTTTTTTTACTGCCAGTTCTGTGGCCGTGGCTTGGTGGGCGTGGCATGGCCTAATGGGTGTGGCTAGGTGGGGGTAGCAGGGGAAGGATACTGTAAAATCTCCATTCCTACTCCACTCCGGGGGAAAGATACTGCAAAATCCCCATTTCTTCCCAATCAGCTGGGACTTGGGAGGCAGAGAATAAATGGGGGCGGAGCCAGTCAGAATTTTTACTACCGGTTCTCCGAACTACTCAAAATTTCCGCTACTGGTTCTCCAGAACTGGTCAGAACCTGCTAAAACCCACCTCTGGCACTCGCATTGCATTTTAGGGGTTCGGGCACGCATGTGTGTGCATTCGTGCGTGCGCCTGCAACTTTGGGCACTCGGCACCAAAACGGTTAACTACGACTGCACTAGCCCTTCCCTCCACTTTCTGTTTTCATGAAAGGTATTAAAAAGCATTTAGGAAAATATTTGGCCTTCATAATAATGTTCTGCAGCTAAACCGTTGGTTTAAAGAGGATTGGATAACAATGTAGGCCTTGACCGGTGAAGCTCCAGATGTTAAATCTCGCAAGAAGAATAAGCAAAGTCGTTTAAGAACGCTAAAAAGATCTAAAGAACAACTTTGGAGTTTCTCTAAAATTACTGGCTAAAGGAAGCCGCCTGGAAGAAAATGGAAAACACTCTTAGAAAGTTGGAAAAATAGGACAATTGGGATTGTTATTTTACAAAAGAAACCCAAGGAAATGCTTCTCGGGTTTGAAAATGACCCATCTGTTTGTAGCAGAAATCCATGCTCTAAAACGGGAACCGTTTTTTTAATCTTTTCCAGATCTTTGGAAAGCCAAAATTTCTAGAGATGGAAAATTCCAAATCCAAACTCTCCTTCTGACCTTATTTTCAGCGGTAGGGTATTATCTTCCTAAGAAATTCTGGGATGCCAACATGTTGACTGCCTGGGCGAATCATTGATCGTTTTTTTTTTTTTTTAAGTGTGATCTTCAGCACCAGAGCTGTTATTCCTGAACACACTGTAAGGATGACAGTAATATTTAATTTAGCCAGCTTTGTCATTAGCAAAGACTTTTCTATCCGTTTATGTTTGGGTGTCTGCCTACAGGGACAATTTATTTATAAAATAGTTCCAACCAAGGCAATGCCATTCGAGCCAGAAAAGTTACGTAAAAGAACTTTAGCTCAAAACGATCACTACAAATTCTTGAGTAGGTGGATATAAATCTTAGTGACAGCCTTTTAAAAAAAAACTGGGGTAGGGGGTGTAATTATGGCATTAAAATATTGAAGGTCTCTCAATGTTCTTTCGTGTTTTACCGTTTTGGATCCAACTGTATTTCTCCAAGTGGACCAGTGGTGGGTTTCAAATTGTTTTTACTACTGGTTCTGTGGGTGTGGCTTGGTGGGTGTGGCATGGCTTGGTGGGCGTGGCAGGGGAAGGATATTGTAAAATCTCCATTCCCTCCCCAATCCAGGCGAACGTTACTCCAAAATCCCCATTTCCTCCCGATCAGCTGGGACCTGGGAGGCACAGAATAGATGGGGGTGGGGCAAGTCAAAAGTTTTACTACCGGTTCTCCGAACTACTCAAAGTTTCCGCAACCGGTTCTCCAGAACTGGTCAGAACCTGCTGAAACCGACCTCTGAAGTGGACTCAAGTGGCTTCATGAAGTCTGCGTGGAAGACGTCAAAAGCTTATGGTGGAATTTTTGTGGGGGGAAAAAAGCCAATCTGCAGAACTGGGCACTTATCCTATCCCAAAGGTCAGCAACCTGTGGCTCTTTCATCCCTCTGCTGTGGCTCCCTGTTGCTCAAAATATACATCACAACCGCCAAAGTGCGACACTGCCAGCACGCAATTTATTGAGCTTTATGACCCTGGTAGGCCAACCATGGATAAATCCAAGAAAAGAAAAGTTTCAGAAGAAAACAGAACGTTCAAGTCAACTACATATGCTAGTTTTGTGGCTGCTCAGGAAATAGTCAGGCATTGTCGTGTCCCACTCCTCCTCTGACGGCCGGGTCTGGGAAGTCTGTATCAAGCGTGGCCACGAAGCCTCTGCAGCTTTGCCAAATCCCTGTCAGAGTTCTCAGGGCAGGCAGGAATCCAAGGTGTGACTTCAGCAACCAGATGAGACTTTGCCTGACTCAAGGAATGCCAAAAAGCAGATCCTTTATATAGGCCATGGGGTGTGGCTCCATGACTCAGCACTTATCCAGGCCTGCCCCTCCCTTCCTTTTGCTGACGTCGCCTCTCCATTCTCCGGAAGTGGGGATCTGTCTATTGTGTCTTTTCGTCTTCCTGCTCTGCTGCCGGCAATTCTAGCTCGTGGCTGGCTTCGTGCTCACACGCTGTAGGGAGGTTTGTTTGCTCATTCTGTCCGGGCATGGTGCCAGGGCTGGGGGCTGGAGGCATGCCAGGCCATTCTTCTTCGCTATCAGTTTCTGGCTCAGATAGCAGGAGATGGGAGGGGCCCGGCTGAGGAGAGGAGGGCGAGTGAGGCACAACAGGCATGGGAAGGGTTTTGTGGCTCCTGGTGTTTTCTTTTCTGTGGGAAATGGGTTCCAAATGACTCTTTGAGTATTTAAGATTGCTGACCCCTGGAGTAGGTTATTTGAAGGGACATCTTTTCCTGGTCACCTCTACCCAACCCATCAGAGTGGGGAGGCAGGGGGAGCTATGGGTCCCCTCTCCTAAGGAGACCCATCTGGTGAGACCAGGAAGAAGGGTCTTCTCCATGGCCGCTCCCTCCCTTTGGAACATCATCCCCTGTGGAGATACGATTGGCTTCCACTTTGATACTCTTTCACAAGGCCCTGAAGACCTGGTTTGGGCAATGGTCCTAGGGACCCCAGAGTAGGATGGAGCCCATCAAATGGCTCATTTCATTGTTGTCATCAGGAGTGGGGGGTATTGTCTTTGCATTCTTTTATATTGGGTTTTTATCTTTGTAAGATGCCCAGAGTCACTGAGAGTTGGGCAGCCATATAAACTGAAAGAAAGAAAGAAAGAAAGAAAGAAAGAAAGAAAGAAAGAAAGAAGGGAGGGAGGGAGGGAGGGAGGGAGGGAGGGAGGAAGGAAGGAAGGAAGGAAGGAAGGAAGGAAGGAAGGAAGGAAGGAAGGAAGGAAGGAAGGAAGGAAGGAAGGAAGGAAGGAATTTCAGATGGATAACTACACAGTTTAACACCATCTCTGATTTCTTCAGCTCGTATTTATTTTCCCTCTCTTCCCCGGCTTAGGACAACGTAGCCTAAACGCAATCTTCATTCACGTCTAATGACCACTGAACACCACAATCACACACCAACGCAGATATGCACCCCAAGTGATGCAGACCGACAGTGTGGACTCCAAAGGCCAGCGAGAGGAGGAACATGCTGGCCAGCCATCTTGGTTGCAATCTCAGTTGCTCTTTCTCCTTGCAATTCCATGACATTCATGCCCAATGGGTATGAATCAAATCTTTGTCCTTGTAGCGGTAAACCTGGCTCATTTGGTCTGAGTTAAAAACAGAAGTAGACAGAAGGGGGGAAACTCTGGAGCCCACGGCACCTGTAGAGCATTCTGGGCATAGCTGAGGAATGAAACAGAGGGAAGGATTCCCGACGCAACAGCCCCACTTCAAAGACAGACCAATGTCAAAAAACCCAAGAAGAAATGTCTTGCGGTGGCTTTTGAAAGCATTCCTGGTCCTAAGAAGACAGACAAAGGTCACTGTTCAAGCCAGTCTGGAAGGAAGACTTGCGTTTGAGTCACATTTTCCAAAGGGAAGCAGCGATTTCCAAAAGAGTTGAATTCCTCATGATATTTCGGCTCAGATGAAGTCCAGGACTATGCCAAAACCAGCACTGCACGGCCAAATAAATGCACGCCGAATGCACTTTCGATAGGAATCCTTATTCATTGATGGGTCTTGTTTAACGGTATTTCTAGAAGGACTTGCCTTTACAACTGAATTCCGTTTCTCTCCACCACCCATCCAGCCTTACCGCACCATCTGAGAACCTACAGCCAGCCAGCAGCTGGTCAACCCCACCCCAACTTTCCTTTCCAACAAAGAATGAGGAAGCGCAAAGTCAACACTTTAGCAACAATTCAGAAAAGCAACTAGTAGCAGCAGGAGCCACAACCCCAGTTGGCTAAATGAAGACAATACATACAGCTACCCAGGGGTGAAATCCAGCCGGTTCTGACAGGTTCTGGAGAACTGGCAGAGGAAATTTTGAGCAGTTTGGAGAACCAGTAGTGGAAATTTTGACTAGTTCAGAGAACCGGCAAATACCATCTGTGGCTGGCCCCAGATTGGGGTGGGAATGGGGATTTTGCAATCTCCTTCCCCCTGGTGTGGATGGGAATGGGGATTTCGCAGTATCCTTCCCCTGGAGTGGGGGAGGAAATGGGGATTTTGCAGTATCCTTCCCCTGGAGTGGATGGGAATGGAGATTTTGCAGTATCCTTCCCCTGGAGTGGGGAGGAAATGGGGATTTTGCAGTATCCTTCCCCTGGAGTGGGGAGGAAATGGGGATTTTGCAGTATCCTTCCCCTGGAGTGGATGGGAATGGAGATTTTGCAGTATCCTTCCCCTGCCACGCCCACCAAGCCACACCACTGCAGCCGTCCTGTTTCCCCAAAAATACAACCTAAGTCCTAGTTTGATTTTTACATGCGCGCCCAATATAAGCCCTAAATAAATTCCTGAAGGCCTCCGATAGTGAAAAGGAGGCTGGGGTGTGTGTTTGTGTGACGTGCGCAAGTGAGGTTAGTCAGTGGACGACATCCCCCGCAAAATAAGACCTTGTGCCTTTTTTGGTGGCAAAAAATATATAAGACAGGGTCTTATTTTCGGGGAAACACGGTATGAAATTTAAAAAAAAAGAAACATATCTACGAACAAAGGTTTAGACAATATTGCTATGAAGCTCAGGAAAGTTTTCCCCGTACCATTGCTCAAAAGAAGCCCCATCACCCCCAAAACAGTTAGGTGAAAATTTAGGTCAGTTCCGTCTTGTTTGAGTCTGGTATCGATCGCCAACCTTGATGCCCGAGAACTGCAGTGAATTATAAATTGCTCTCAGGTGACTTTCAGCCCAAACATTATGATAGCGATAATGAAACCCTCTGAGCTTTTGTGTTCTTTACCTGGGACTAAAAAGAACTTGGAAAATTCATCAAGGCTTCAGAACGAAGCCGAAAGACCGAATGAGTCACGGTCTGAAATGAACAGTTGCCTTCTGTCCGGGAGACATTGAATAAGGAGGAGAGGCAGAAATAACTCTTTAATTTCATCCCAAATTTTCCTCCAAGGGTTTTCGATTTTTCTTTTGCGGGGGGGGGGGGACTCACTGCCAGCTGCACTATTGAGTAAAGGGTCTTCAGACTGCATTCTTCCCAACCCCTAACCCAATAAATGTTATTAAATAATCTCCCAAATTGGTTGGGGGTTTGTTTGTTTGTTGCATTACCCAACTAGGTAGCACCATCTGTGCTATTGAGGTTTGCTCTCATTTTGGATAACCATTTGTCTGAAGTGGTGTAAGGTTTCCTGCCTAAGCAGAGGGTTGGACTAGAACTGGGGTCTCCAGCCTTGACAACTTTAAGCCTGGCAGACTTCAATTCCCAGAATTCCCCAGCCAGCTTTGCTTTGCTGGGGAATGCTGGGAGTTGAAGTCCACCAGGCTTAAAGTTGCCAAGATTGGAGACCCCTGGACTAGAAGACCTCCAAGGTCCCTTCCAACTCTGTTATTCTATTCTATTCTATTTTATACACTAGTGATCTGCAAGTACATAAAGGGAACAAACCACACTCCCTACTAACACTGATGATGTTACCTAGTTGGGTCATGAAATGTCTGCAAGAAAACAGCCAAGTTCTGAGTGCACCAAGGACCTCGGAGTTCAACCCTGAGCTACAAATATTCTTTTTTTAAAATCAATAATCTCCCTGGCCACCGGCCGGCCTCAGTACCTTTCACAAAATGAATCAAGCTCTCAACATTTTCAGCAGCATAAGCATTTTCACAAATACTGTAGTTTTTGGAGTATAAGACAAACTTTTTTCTCCCTAAAAGAGGGTGAAAATTTGGGTGCGTCTTATATACCGAATGTAGCGAGAAATGCAAGGCATGGAGGCTGTGATGGTCTCTGGCAATCCCTGCAGCCTGGAACAGCTGACTGGGGGTATTCCAGGAGGCCGATCCACCCGCCAATAAGCTTCTCATGCTGAATTAGGCTGCAATAATATGCTGAAGCTGACCTGGCTATTCACTATTTGCTGCAAGGACTGTCAGAGTTTCCAGCAGCAAGCAAAACACAAGCAGAGGAGAGGAGTTTCATTTTTTGTTTCAGAGATCAGCACAGCCTGCAGCTTTAGAACAAGCTGGGACTCGGGAGGCACAGAATAGATGGGGGTGGGGCTAGTCAGAATTTTTACTACCGGTTCTCCAGAACTGGTCAGAACCTGCTGAAACCCACCTCTGATGCGGTTAAAGATGAGCATTTTTTTTAATTTTTATTTTGTCACAACAATATATGTAGGAATCATACAAAAGATTATATAGTATATAAACATATATGGGTAAATATAAGGAGGTATAAGCATATATATAGAAAGAAGAAAAGAAAAACAATAGGACAGGAACAGTAGGCACGTTTGTGCGCTTATGCACGCCCCTTATGGTCCTCTTAGGAATGGGGTGAGGTCAATAGTAGAAAGTTTTTGGATAAAGCTTTTAGGATTATGGGAAGAGACCACAGAGTCAGGTAAAGTATTCCAAGCACTGATGATTCTGTTACAGAAGTCATATTTTCTGCAATCTAGATTAAAGCGGTTGACATTAAGTTTAAATCTATTAGTTGCTCTAGTATTATTGCAATTAAAGCTGAAGTAGTCTTTAACCGGAAGGACATTACAATAGATGATTCTGTGAGTTAAGCTTAGGTCTTGTCGAAGGCGACGGAGTTCCAAGTTTTCTAAGCCTAGGATTTCAAGTCTGGTGGGATAGGGTATTCTATTGTTTTCAGAGGAATGGAGAACTCTTCTTTGATTGATTGATTCGCTGTGATTGATTCGCTGTGCAGTTCAGGGATCAGGAATGTTTGGAAGATCTACCATAAATGGGATAATCCCTTCCCTGAGGGATTATAAAGGTGAGAAATAAAGCATAGGTACAGTAGTGGCCAAAATTGTGGAAACCTTTTTGGGAAAAGTGCATTTTTGGTGGCTAATAACACCACTTTTTTTTGGGGGGGGGAGTTTCAAGATAATCCTATTCCACTGCTGGAATGGCCTGGGAGTAGCCCAGACCTTAAACCAATGGAGAATCTATGGAGCCGACTAAAGAAACTTGTTAGTCAGAAGCGACCCAGCAATAAAACCCAGTTAACAGAAGCCATCATTCAATCTTGGTTTCACGTTAGAACAGCCGCAGAACTAAAAGACTTGGTTCACTTCATGGGAAGACGTTGTAAGGTCGTAATTCATGCTAAAGGTTACCCATACTAAGTATTATTTGTATCTCTCATTTTTTTCTGTGGTGATCATTTTTGTATATCTTGTTTTTTTCTACGTGTTTCACTTTTCTTCTTTATACTCTAACTGCTATTCTGATAGCAAATCCTTCCTAAAAGTTATTGCATTACATTCTTGATTAAATTATCTTTCCATTGATATACAATTTTATGGTACTACTCCAAAAAAAAAAAAAAAAGTAGTGTTATTAGCTAGTTTTAGAAAATACCAACTTTTCCCAAAAGGTTTCCACAATTTTGTCCATGACTGTAATCTTCAAATCACAACAGTTCTTTAGTGACCGTTCAAAGTTACGACGACACTGAACGAGCTGACTTGTGGCCCATTTTTCACACTTACAAGCGCTGCGGCTTCGCCATGGTCACATGATCAAAATTGACGCTTAGCAACATATTTATGACGGTTACACCATCCGGGAGGTCACGTGATCCCCTTTGGTGACCTTCTGACACAAGCCAAGTCAAGGAAGAAGCCAGATTCACTTACCGACAGAAACATTGGCTTCAATTGTGGTCGTACGTCGAGAACTACCCATAAAACAATTGCTTTTCGCTTAGCGCCAAGCATGGTTTTGCCACACCTCTTTTCAGACCTACATTTTCAAATGATGATCTAAGTAAACAATGGAGATCTTCTACCTTCATACTTAATCCAAATGGATAAGATTCCAGCCGATCATTTCCCAGCTATTGCAGCCCCCAGAATAACAACGACAGCTCACCACGAGCAAGTATCAGCTCAGCATATTCTGTTTATGGGCATCCCTGCCTTTACAAGGAAAGTGCCCAGACTGCAATGGAAACTCTGCAAATGGGTTTTATATCATTGACAAAAATAAATCCACTCTAAGTGGATTTTTATATCTGTGAGAAAAATAAGGCCCATTCTGCACCTAACAGGCCCTCCGCTCTGCTAGGAAAGCAATCCTTTGAAGTTTGCCAGCTTTGACATAGGATGAGGAAACAGAAGTAGAAGTCAGGAAGAAAGCGGAAGAGAGGAAGGAAGAGAGGATGGAAGGAGGGAGGGAGGGAAAGGAGGAAGGAAGATGGGAGGGAGGGAGCAGAGACGAGAGGGTAGGGGAAGGGAAGAGAGGAGAGGAGAGGAGGAGGGGGAGAGAGGAGAGGAGGAGGGGAGGGCAGGAGAGGAGGGGAGAGAAGAGAAGAGAAGAGGGGAGGAAAGATGGGAGAGGAGAGGAAGGAGAGGGAGGAGAGGGAAGGGAAGAGGGAGGGAGACAAGAGGAGGGAAGAGATGAGAGAAGGAGGGAGGAAGAGAGGGAGGGAGGGGTTGGGGAGAGGAGGGAAGAGACGAGAGAAGGAGGGAGAGGAGGAGGAGGAGGAGAGGAGGAGGAGGAGAGAAGAGAGGAGAGGAGGAGGGAGGCAGGAGAGGAGTGAGAGAAGAGAAAAGGTGAGGAAAGGTGGGAGAGGAGAGGAGGGAGAGGGAGGGAGGCGAAGGGAGGAGAGGGACGGGAGATGAGAGGAGGGAAGAGATAAGAGAAGGAGGGAGGGAGGAGAAGGAGGGAGACAAGAGGAGGGAAGAGATGAGAGAAGGAAGGAAGGAAGAGAGGGAGGGAGGGGTTGGGGAGAGGAGGGAAGAGATGAGAGAAGGAGAGGAGAGGAGAGAAGAGGAGAGAAGAGAAGAGAAGAGAAGAGAAGGAAGAGAAGAGGAGAAGAGAAGAGAAGAGAAGAGAAGAGAAGAGAAGAGAAGAGAAGAGAAGAGAAGAGAAGAGAAGAGAAGGCTAACATTAGCATTTGCTATGAATTTTCTGCCCTGAGAAAATAATCTGATTCCTACAAAAGATGCAGAAGCGCATTTATATGCAATTTGTAAAACCGTCAGCGTTAATATAATGCTTAATTGGTAGATGAAAAAGAAAATTAGGCAGCAATTCTCACTAGCAATGCTGAATGTGATTTTTTTGTGGGGGCGGTGAGTGGGGTGGAGAGAGAGAATAAATTGTATTTTTTGAGGTGACCCATTAATTTGCTTCTCTAATATTTTGTTTTTCCTCTTTCAAATGAGAGAAGCACATTTTGGTTCACGACCATAATCAAAATTCTCTTCTCTTCCAGGAGAGAAATAATTATGTTTAAGATTAACCTTCTAAAGGGAGAGGCCTACTGCCTGTATGGAATCTCATTCCCAACCAATCCGTTTTTGCCCTACAGCTTCCTTTTTCAATCCCTCAATTTATAATCCAGGCTGCCTGGGGGAATTCTGGGAGTTGAAGTCCATACAGCTGAAAATGGTTAGGGTTGAGTAACGCTGCTGTATTTATTTTTTTTATTGAAAAAGTTTTACAACAAACAAGTTTTTTTTTAAAAAAAATTCCCCCTTCCCCCTCCCCCCCTTCTTCCCGCCCCGAGACTTCCCAGAGCAAAATACAGGGTAAACATCTAACAAACATACGCTAAAATACAACAAAAACCATATCCCATAATCCCTTCTCCCCCATTGATCCCTTAACTCCCCATTTCCCTTTTAAGCAAATAACACAAATACAATATGTTCCCTACCATCACTCATAAGCTATTTGATACTTTTTGGTCTGATACGTATTTTGAATATAATCAATCCATTTACTCCATTCTACTACATATCACTCTTGTGAATAGTCTTTCAAATATGCAGAAATTTTTGCCACTTCTGCCAAATTTGAAACTTTAAGTGTCCATTCTTCAGTTGTAGGTAGTTCTTCTTTCTTCCAATATTGTGCCACCAAAAGTAACGCTGCTTTATGACAACAAAAAATGACAACGGGTGTCGTGTCCCACTCCTCCGCTGACGGCCGGGTCAGGGAAATCCGAATCAGGCTTGCCTCTGCAGCTCTGCCCAAAGTCCTAGCAAAGTCCTCAGAGCAGGCAGGAGACCAGTAAGTGACTTCAGCAAGATAAGTTCGACTTTGCCTGACTCAGAGACTGCCAGAAAGCAGATCCTTTATATAGGCCATGGGGTGTGGCTCCATGACTCAGCACTCATTAAGGCCTGCCCCTCCCTTCCTTCTGTTGCCTCCGCCTATCCAGTCTTCTGATGCGAGGGTCACTCCAATCAGCTGTTGGAAGTAAACTTTCCTCAGGCTCACATGCTGTGGAGGAGTGGGAGGGGTCTAGCTGCTCCGTTTGCCTGGGCATGGAGCCAGGGCTGGGGCTGGGGGATGCTCCCTCCTCTGCAACCTGCTTGGGCATGGAGCTAGGGCTGGGACCGGGAGGTGCCCCCTCCTCTGCAGCTTGTCTGGGCATGGAGCCAGGACTGGGGCCGGGAGGCATACATTCCTCCGTGTTCGGGAGCAGATAAGCAGACCCCGGCTGCGGTGAGAGCGGACAAGACACAACAACGGGTCCATTAAGGTGAAGGCAGTTGCCACCTTTGTAGAAAACGCGGAACGATCGCATTTATTAATTTATTTATGTATTGAATTTTTTTTTATGCCACTTATCTCCCCTATAAGGCGGAGATTGGACTTGGTCAATCCCAAACAACTGAGCAGTTAAAAGCCTGGTTTGGGTTAGGATAAGGAAGAATGTCCTGAGACATGTTGTCTACACAGCATTCAGTCTTCCAGCTAAATTCTGTCTTGGAAATGTTCACCTAAGAAACGCCTCCCGTAATACGCTCAGATTCATAAACCTGATCAGAGGTGGGATTCGGATGGTTCAGACCGGTTCTCCCAAACCGGTAGCGGAAATTGCGGATGTTGTGACCCAGGCCCAAGTAGGTAGTAGGAAACTCAGTCCATGAAAAAAAAAATGTTATTCGAACAGCTGAGAATTACTTCATTCCCAGCATAGTTCGACTCAAATTAAAACAAATGCCTCCCAACACAAATTCCTCTGTCCTATCGCAAACCTTGGTCCAATTAGGCAAACTGCCAAAGGCCTTTCTTGGCAAACATTCAGAAGTCGCAAAAATAAATGCAAGACGTAGACGAAGCAGAAGACGCAGCTACTAACGTTGTTTTCTAGCAAAGCCCAAACACCGTTGCTGGTCTGTTATTAAGCCTTATGGGAGGGGCCAATCATCTCTTGGCTGTACTCCTGAGTCATCCTCTTTGCTTGAGCTGCTTTTGCCTTCTGGCAGCTCTTCTCGTGCGTGCATTAGGAACAGGCTCCTCCTGTTCCTCTGCCTCACTACTGTCAGCCTCTTGAGGCTCTGGAGTCCGCACCTCACTCCCCGATGGCCCTGGCCCCACCTCTGCCTCATTGCTGTCTGACTCTGTTGCCAGCTCCGCAGGCTGCTGGCAGACCACAACAGCGGGTGGGGCCGCCCCCGCCCCCACCCCGCCCCGACCCTGGCTCTATGCCATCCTATTTAGGCACATTTTTGAGGCTGGGTACATGTGCGGAAGGCGCGTGTGCGAGCAAAGCACATGCACAGAAGGCCGGGCACATGCATGCCAACGTACTGCGAACCGGTAGTAAGATAATCCGAAACCCACCGCTGAACTTGACGAATTTCATGCTGATATTTATAAACTTCCTAAATAATATATATCCCACGGGATGTTGGGTGTTAAAAATCATACCTCATTTTTACATTGCATTCTATTTCAGGTCTGTGTTTTCACACATCTGACCATGTGGGATGCTGGTGAATGGCTGGAAAATGACGGCTTCGTTATGGGGCCACGGATGAGTCAATTACAAAAGGGTAAAGAGAAGTTCAGTGCTCTAAAAATGACAATAACTGTTTTTTTAGTCGGAGTTCACGATTCGCTTCCAGGTGAGTGGCAATCACGACTAGAGGAATCTGCCTTAACAGACACAAAATGACCTTAGGCTACATGCCTCTTCCTTAGGTAAAAAGTTGAATACAGAATAACAGAGTTGGAAGGGACCTTGTAGCTCATCTAGTCCAACCCCTCACCCAAGCAGAGACCCTACACCATTTCTGACAGATGGCAGTCCAGTCTCTTCTTAAAAGCTTCCAGTGATGAAACTCACACAACTTCTGAAGGCAAGCTATTCCATCGGTCGATTGTTCTTATTGTCAGGAAATTTCTCCTGATTTCCAGATTGAATCTCTCCTTGATTAGTTTCCATCCATTGCTTCTTGTCTGGCCTTCGGGTGCTTTGGAAAATAGCTTGACCCCCTTCCTCCTCTCTGTGGCAGCCCCTCAAATATTGGAAGCCTGCTATCCTGTCTCCCCTGGTCCTTCTCTTCACTAGACTAGCCAGGCCCAGTTCCTGCAACTGTTCATTGTATGTTTTAGCCTCCAGTCCCCTAATCATCCTGGTTGCTCTTCTCTGCCCTCTTTCTAAAGTCTCATCTGGGTTTTCCCAGATGTGTCACTAAAAATGGAACTTTGAGCAAACTCAAGCCTTGAAGTCTTCTTTCATTCGGGGTGTTACTTGGAACCCTGACAATCATATTTTCAGGCATGCTAAAGACACGAAGTTGTCCACCCAACTGGGTCAGATAGAATGGGCGTGCCCCAAATCCCCTCAGGTGCTTCCATCTAAAGGGACACCAGGGAGGGAGGCAGGCATTTTTCACAGTGGTCCCTGTCCTGCCCTATGTAACATCCTCCCCTGGGGATCCAGTAGGTCCCTATCCTTTTAGACTTCTAAAAGATTGCAAAGAGCTGGCGGGTCCCTAGGATATAGAAACAGAATGGGATGGGAACGCATCCAAGGTGGATGGAGGATGGATGGCTAAGGCAACAGGTGGTTGTTTTTATGGTCTGTATGGATTCTTGTTTTTACTGTTGCTGTGAGCCGGTCCAGAGTTATGTTCTAACATAGACATCCACATAAAGATTTCAAATAAATAAAATGTGATTGCTTCAGGAGAGATAATGAAAGAGGAACTGATGCTGAAATCTCTCTTTATCTCTCATCTATCTGTCTGTCTGTCTGTCTGTCTGTCTGTCTGTCTGTCTGTCTGTCTGTCTGTCTCTATCTATCTATCTATCTATCTATCTATCTATCTATCTATCTATCTATCTATCTATCTATCTATCTATCTATCTACCCACCTATCTCTATCTCTATCTCTATCTCAATCCTCATCTCTATCCTATCTATCTATCTATCTATCTATCTATCTATCTATCTATCTATCTATCTATCTATCTATCTATCTATCTATCTATCTATCTATCTACCTATCCATCCATCCATCCAATCATCCATCCATCCATCCATCCATCCATCCATCCATCCATCCATCCATCCATCCAATCATCTATCTATTCTGACTTCAGTTCATGAGGGAAGAGCAGAGGAAACCAAAATACCCCACTTTCTTCCCTTCTTCTCATCTTCCAGCAAGTCCTAAAACTCTCAGCAAATTAACACGGGGTGAAAATATTCTACCATGGCAATTCATTAAAAATAAAAATTCTATAGAAAAATCAAACTCCACCGAAGAGCTTTCCGGCTCATGAAGATCAATAGCAGGAGGGATTTTCTTGGCGCATCTGGATTGCTATTGAATAGACGTCTCCTTCCTTTTTAATTTCTTGCCAGAGGGCTGAAAAGTCCAACCAGGCTCTCCTATGACAACTGCAAAAGGTCTCCACTTGTAACGCCGCCACATTTTCTGGAAACTCTAATTAATATGCTGGAAGACATATGATGGAATACTAATTACCAGCAAGACATATGGAAAACATATGTCAAAAGGACATATGGAGCAGCTTTCAGAAAAGGGCACTTGAGGACATATTAATGTATTAATTGCACCACGTTCTGATGAAGAATGCTCTTTTGCTACAAGCACTAATATTCCCTTGAGCCATAACTGTCGGTTTTACTCCTGAAATATATAAAGACCTTTTAAGGCAGCCCTTTTCGACTCAGCTGCCTTCCTCCTATGCCAGACTTCAAGAGCCGTGGTGGCGCAGTGGTTAGAATGCAGTATTGCAGGCTGCTAACTCTGCCCACAGCCAGCAGTTCGATCCTGACCAGTTCAAGGTTGACTCAGCCTTCCATCCTTCCGAGGTCGGTAAAATGAGGAACCAGATGCTTTAGGGCAATAGGCTGGCTCTGTAAACCGCTTAGAGAGGGCTGTAAAATACTGTGAAGCGGTAGATAAGACTAAGTGCTATTGTTATTGCTATTCAATAATTTCCAACAGGGCCAACATATGGATATTGAAACAAACCAATATATCCATGCTATGTGCATCTTGCTCTTTTCCTTTCCATCTTTTTAAAGTGCATTTTAACATTAATATGTATTATTTTAATATCTAAATGTTTTGTCTTACTGTCTTAACTTGGCTATAAGCCACCTAGAGGTGCCTCCAGGGAAGACAGGCAGCATATAAATGTAATAAATAAAATGGAAAAATGAAACATCTGAATCGGAAGGCACCACATTAAGGAAGGCTGCTTTATGATTTCCCCTTATCAATTCAAGAATGTGAATTTAAAATATATTCACCAAAAAGGGAAGGGACGAGTTAGGAGTTTAAAATAACTTCTGCAAAACTATATTTGATAGAATAAAATAGGGTAGGATAGGGTAGTAGGGAAGGGTAGGGTAGGGTAGGGTAGGGTAGGGTAGGGTAGAATAGAATAGAATAGAATAGAATAGAATAGAATAGAATAGAATAGAATAGAATAGAATAGAATAGAATAGAATAGAATAGAATAACAGAGTTGGAAGGGACCTTGGAGGCCTTCTAGTCCAACCCCCTGCCCAAGCAGGAAACCCTACACCATCTCAGACAGATGGTTATCCAACATCTTCTTAAACACTTCCAGTGTTGGAGCATTCACAACTTCTGGAGGCAAGTTGTTCCACTGATGAATTGTTCTAACTGTCAGGAAATTTCTCCTCAGTTCTAGGTTGCTTCTCTCTTTGATTCATTTCCACCCATTGCTTCATGTCCTACTCTCAGGTGAATAGCTTGACTCCCCCTTCTTTGGGGCAACCCCTGAGATACTGGAACACTGCTAGCATGTATGATGTAGAAAGACATCCTAAACAGCTGAAATCAGCGTGTCCCATTACCACTTAAGCCCTCCAAATCATTCATCTCATTTGTCAACTCTACAGGCAAGTAAAGGCAGGACATTATTTCGCCTTTGGTCTTCATCATCATCATATTCTTTGTTTTCCACTCTGGACTATTTCCTTAAACTTGGCTGACCTAGGCTGGACTCAGAAGTTATCTCAATATGTTTGTTCTGTCTCCGTCCTCACTTTGGAATAACGAGCTGGCCTACAGTCAGTGGATATTAGAAATAGAACTATCTCAAGCAGAATTTCACAGCCCTAATTACGATTTATATTTTTATTGATTGTTTCCTGATTGCTTATTTGTACCCTATGATTATCACTAAGTGTTGTACCTTATGATTCTTGATGAACGTATCTTTTCTTTTATGCACGCTGAGAGCGTATGCACCAAAGGCAAATTCCTTGTGTGTCCAATCACACTTGGCCAATAAAAAATTCTATTCTATTCTATTCTATTCTATTCTATTCTATTCTATTCTATTCCATTCCATTCCATTCCATTCCACTCCACTCCACTCCACTCCACTCCACTCCATTCCTATTCCTATTCCTATTCCTATTCCTATTCCTATTCCTATTCCTATTCCTATTCCTATTCCTATTCCTGTCCTGTCCTATCCTATCCTATCCTATCCTATCCTATCCTATCCTATCCTATCCTATCCTATCCTATCCTATCCTATTCTATTCCAATCCATTCCATTCCATTCCAATCTATTTATTACTCTATTCTATTCTATTCTATTCTATTCTATTCTATTCTATTCTATTCTATTCTATTCTATTCTATTCCATTCCATTCCACTCCACTCCACTCCACTCCTATTCCCATTCCCATTCCCATTCCCATTCCCATTCCCATTCCTGTCCTGTCCTGTCCTGTCCTGTCCTATTCCAATCCAATCCATTCCATTCCAATCTATTTATTCCTCTATTCTATTCTATTCTATTCTATTCTATTCTATTCTATTCTATTCTATTCCATTCCATTCCATTCCATTCCATTCCACTCCACTCCACTCCACTCCACTCCTATTCCCATTCCCATTCCCATTCCCATTCCCATTCCCATTCCCATTCCCAGTCCTGTCCTGTCCTGTCCTGTCCTATTCCAATCCAATCCATTCCATTCCAATCTATTTATTCCTCTATTCTATTCTATTCTATTCTATTCTATTCTATTCTATTCCATTCCATTCCATTCCATTCCATTCCATTCCATTCCATTCCATTCCATTCCATTCCACTCCACTCCACTCCACTCCATTCCTATTCCTATTCCTATTCCTATTCCTATTCCTATTCCTATTCCTATTCCTATTCCTATTCCTATTCCTATTCCTGTCCTGTCCTATCCTATCCTATCCTATCCTATCCTATCCTATCCTATCCTATCCTATCCTATCCTATCCTATCCTATCCTATCCTATTCCAATCCAATCCAATCCATTCCATTCCAATCTATTTATTCCTCTATTCTATTCTATTCTATTCTATTCCATTCCATTCCATTCCATTCCATTCCATTCCATTCCACTCCACTCCACTCCACTCCTATTCCCATTCCCATTCCCATTCCCATTCCTGTCCTGTCCTGTCTGTCCTATCCTATCCTATCCTATCCTATTCCAATCCATTCCATTCCAATTGGGCAGGGGGAAAAATCAAACTTAGAAGACTATTTTATTTGATGTTTGATATACTATTCCCAAGCTCCCTGTTGTGAAAAATAGGAACTGTTCAATGTTATTAAGTTCCAGAATATTTAGGGGAAACAAAAAACCAAAAACCTAAAGAGCTCCTGCTTGCACGAACCTCAGTCACCAGTGATTACTTGGCCGCAATGCGCGGCTTTAAAACTTTGTGGTTTTTGCGGAAAACCGAGCCTTTGTTAAAGGAAATTCCTCTCTTTTTTTTAGGTCTCCCCTTTAGCGATTCGCAAAAGAGTCCTTACCTGTCCACTGGCGTCCCAAAGGAGTATAGCCTTTTCATCAAACTCGCTGCTTTGCGCACGACCCAAGGAAAGCTAGGAGGCTGTATAGTTATCTCCCTTGGTGTGATTCTAAACCATACAACCTACTACCTCAGCTTGGATACATGCAAGAAGTCAATAATAATAATAATAATAATAATGATAATAATGATGATGAGGGTAGGGAGGAACAGAAAAAGTCAAGGGAAGCATCGTCTTCCAGAGCCCACCAGACTTTAACAAAAGTCTTCGGGTTGGCCAGAAATAAAGCTGATCCCTACAAATTATTTAATTTTTTTTTTTCCTGGCAGAAAGGTTGCTCCCTTTCAGCAGGCGCTGCTCAAGCACCAGGAGGTTAGTTGGAGCCACTGAGGGTCTGGGTGGACCAACGCCCCCTGGCTGAGGGTTATTTTGTCCGGAGGGAGCTGCCACTGACAGAGCCACCAGGTCCACGAACCAGGTCCGCCTGGGCCAATGGGGGGCCAGTAGGAGGAGCTCCGCTCATTCCACTAAGAGTTTCCATATGACTCTGGGAATCAGAGGTAAGGCGGAAAAGGCATAGAGCAGGCCCGCTGGCCAGGGGCTGCGTAGGGCATCGATCCCCTCCGTCCCATGGACTGGATACCTGACAAAGAATCTCTCCATCTGACGATTGGTCTGAGTGGCAAAAAGATCGACCGTTGGAGGACCGAAGTGGTCTGAGATCTCCCGGAATAGGTCCGGGTGCAGGCGCCACTCCACGTGGTCGATCGGGGCTCAGCTGAGCCAGTCCGCCTGCGTGTTTGCCGCCCCTGAAATGTGTGCAGCTCTTTTCATTCCCAGCTCGAGAACCATCAAATATCAAATCAATGAAGAGCAGACAACAGCAAGCGTATAAGGAGACAAGCGATCTGCAGGGAAACAGAGGGAACTCAAAGCGCATTAAGGAGACACACTGGCTTAAAATCCTTCCAGACTAGAATTAGTTG
Source organism: Ahaetulla prasina (assembly GCF_028640845.1). Lineage (NCBI taxonomy): Eukaryota > Metazoa > Chordata > Lepidosauria > Squamata > Colubridae > Ahaetulla > Ahaetulla prasina. Next base: position 13,725,702 of record NC_080547.1, read on the forward strand.
GTTTGGGAAAGAGGCTAATTTAAGTTGTAAATCTTACTTTACGAAGTTCTCCTCTCTGGTAAGGCTATACTCCAAACTAGGCCATATAAAACCTTTGCCAGACCTATACTTGAATACTGCTCACCTGCCTGGAACCCTCACTGTATTTCAGACATCAATATATTAGAGAGGGTCCAGAGATATTTTTTTAGAAGACTACTCAAATCTTCTGCTCAAAATAAAATTCCCTATACCACCAGGCTTGAAATCTTAGGTCTAGAAAGCTTCGAACTATGTCATCTATGTTTTGACCTATGCTTAGTTCATAAATGAATGAATGAATATTCTGGAAATGAATATTTTAACTTCAACCGTAATAACACAAGGGCTATCAATAGATTTAAACTCAATGTAATTCGCTCTAATCTTAATTGTAGGAAATATGACTTCTGCAATAGAGTAATAAATGTCTGGAACACTCTACCTGATCCTGTTGTTAGTCTCTCTAATCCCCACACCTTTTACCATAAACTGTCTACCGTGGACCTTTCATGTTTCTTAAGAGGTCCTTAAGGGGGTGTGCATAAGCGCATCAGTGTGCCTACCATCCCTGTCCTACTGTCCCCAATTATATGTAATCATTCTATGTGTTTATGGCTATGTTTTGCCTATTTATATCCATTTTTTGATGCCAATTTTTTTCATGTGTCCATGTCTATGTCCATATTGTTACTTGTTTTCTTGATAAATAAATAAATAAAAATAAATTAATTAATTAATGGCCAACTTTAGAGATGTGTCATCCAGCTGGCCAATCCAACATTGTTTATGCCAAGGTTCCATATGATGCATTCCACTTCAGTATTGGTGTCTTTCGAGAGCTCCCTTACTAAGAAAGAAATATTTCGCAATCTTGGAAGCTTGAAAATGGATGGTCCTCAATTTCCAGAATTCTACAACCAGTTATGCTGGATGGGGAATTCTGGGAGTGGAAGTCCACTCTTCCTCAAACTGCCAAGATAACATATTTCTTCAGCTTGGCTGCAAGTTAATTTTCTTACTAATTTTATCTGAAATGTAACTTCTATCAAAATGCCATTTTCAGGCATCATCTAGAACAGGGGTCTCCAACCTTGGTCACTTTAAGACTTGTCGACTTCAACTTCCAGAATTCCTCAGCCAGCAAAGCTGGGAGTTGAAGTCCACAAGTCTTAAAGTGTCCAAGGTTGGAGACCTCTGATCTAGAAAGCTAATGTTCCACATCATGCCATATTGCAAATATGAAAGAAGAGGCTAACCTTTGTGCTATATTATACTTTTAGTAGCAAAGTTGATTGATAAATGGAATTTTGAGCTGGAACGATTCAGGTAACTATTTTAGGCTGATCGGCGGATAAGCAAAAATAGCTCATTTTTCCAATTAAAAAAAAAACAGACAAAAAAAATTACAGGGCAAAGAACAGTGATAACAGGGTGATGTTTTCTCACAACAATGTAACTTAGGCTGCAATGAAAATCCAAGCACAAATGAAATTTAACTGGAATAAAAAGAGGAAAAATTTCCCACAACATTTCAAAGAACGGGCTGACAGATTCCAACTGAACTGAGGCGGGGGGAAAAGGTCATGAAATTATAGCACATGCGATCAAGTTGTTCAGCTAATCAGAATTAATAAATGACATTGAATTCTATCAACATGATTACTTTGATGGCTGACTGTTGGGGGCGAGTCATTGGCCAGAATGGAGAGGGTGCGCAACCTGGGCGTTCTCCTGGATGGACGGCTGTCTTTTGAAGACCATTTGACGGCCGTCTCCAGGAGAGCTTTTTACCAGGTTCGCCTGGTCCGCCAGTTGCGCCCCTTTCTAGACCGGGATGCCCTATGCACGGTCACTCATGCTCTCGTGACATCTCGTCTGGATTACTGCAATGCTCTCTATATGGGGCTCCCCTTGAAGAGCACCCGGAGGCTCCAGTTGGTCCAGAATGCGGCTGCGCGGGTGATAGAGGGAGCCCCTCGTGGCTCCCATGTGACACCTCTCCTGCGCAGACTGCACTGGCTACCTGTGGCCTTTCGAGTGCGCTTCAAGGTTTTGGTAACTATCTTCAAAGCGCTCCATGGCTTAGGGCCGGGTTACCGATGGGACCGTCTGCTGCCACCGATTGCCTCCCACCAACCCGTGCGCTCCCACAGGGAGGGACTCCTCAGGGTGCCGTCAGCCAGGCAGTGCCGACTGGCGACACCCAGGGGGAGAGCCTTTTCTGTGGGGGCTCCCACCCTCTGGAACGAGCTTCCCCCAGGACTTTGCCAACTTCCTGACCTTCGAACCTTTCGCCGCGAGCTTAAGACACATCTTTTTATCTGCGCAGGACTGGACTAGAATTTCAAATTTTAAATTTGGTTTTAACGGGGTTTTATTATCTTATTGTAGTTTTAATATTCGGCCTTATTTAATAAGTTTTTTTAATTGGTGTTTTATTTTGTATGTATATGTATGTTTTTATTAGGCTGTAAACCGCCCTGAGTCCCTTGGGAGATAGGGTGGTATAAAAATGCGATTAAATAAATAAATAAATAAAAATTGAAAGAACTTATATATTTTAAACGCACTTTAGTCACTGTGCATCCCCCTCCACCCTGTAGCAAACTATTACAAAAATCACACACTAAGTTTACCAAATCTATCAGGGTTACAATCTCTTCTACTGGAATTATCGCATTAATTAATACGAGAATAATTTTGTAAGACTGCTTAGTTGTTCTTTACTAAATGAAAGATGCCACCTGGTAATTTTGGTGGAACTTACTCCAAGATAATTCCGAGTAGATTTATCATCTGCATAGGCCTTAAAAACATTTTTCAGGAAGCAAGGTGTAAAGCTGTCAAGATAAACTTTATTGAAGTACTACTGAAAATTCACTCAAATGAAGGAACCATCTTTACAAGGAGTTGCTTGAAGAGTTGACCCATAAACCGAGTTCTGTGGGATACAGCTGGAAAACACTTTGGATTTGATATGGAAGAACACATTGCTGTGGAAACGCAGCCCAAGTTTGCGGTTCATTAAAGTAGCTATGTCTTTTTCCAGGATTGTGTCACTACTGTGGGGAGGCTTCTATTACAGTCAGTGGTGGAATGCTGCCGGTTTAACAACCAGTTCAGTGCGTGTGCACTTCGCACTGAAAACGGAGCATTTAGAAGCTCAGCTGCTTACCGTCCAAGTCAGCAATGGTAAGTAGAACAATGAGGAGGGGATCAGCTGTGCTGCGTGATTGAGATGAGCTAGAAAGCAGGAAATATGGGGCGGGTGTGGGTGGGCAGGGCCAGCTGATCATTGGAGTTATCAGTTCGCCCAAACCTCTCCGAACTGGCTGAATTCTACTTCTGACTACATTCTGGAAGCAGATTTGGCTACTTTAATGAGTTCTAGATAGAAGATATGCTATTGTTACCACATGTTGTGAACATCTAACCATGTAACCATAGCATTATATGGCTCTAATCTGGTACTGAATTCACATACAAAATGCAGCTGCGCGGGTGATAGAGGGAGCTATGCGTAGCTCCCACGTAACACCGTTCCTGCGCAGACTGCACTGGCTACCTGTGGCCTTTCGAGTGCACTTTAAGGTTTTGGTTATGACCTTTAAAGCGCTCCATGGCTTAGGGCCTGGGTACTTACGGGACCGCCTGCTGTTACCGCATGCCTCCCACCAACCCGTACGCTCTCACAGAGAGGGACTTCTCAGGGTGCCGTCCGCCAAGCAATGTCGGCTGGCGGCCCCCAGGGGAAGGTCCTTCTCTGTGGGGGCTCCCACACTCTGGAACGAGCTTCCCTCGGGTTTACGCCAAATACCCGACCTTCGGACCTTTCGCCGCGAACTGTAGACACATCTTTTCAATCGCGCGGAGCTTTGGACCGTGTCGTGCCTTTGCGGCCTCTGACCCGGCGCCAGTCTCAACCAGCTCCTTGGTTCTCCGAGGAGCTGAGGGAGATGAAGCGCCGGAGAAGACGCCTAGAGAGTGCCTGGAGATCCAGCCGCTCTGAGGCTGACCGGACACTAGTTAGGTCCTATAGTAGGACCTACCTAGTGGCAATGAGGGTTCTTGACGTTCCTCGTTCCTCCCTCATTGCGTCGGCAGATAACCGCCCGGCCGCCCTGTTTGGGTGACCGCTCGCTCCTCCAACAGGAGGCGGGAGGACCCCTACAAGGCGTGCCGAGGAGTTTAACGGTTATCTATCGACAAAATCGTTCAGCTTCGGGACGGATTGGATCAAAATTGGGTAGATCCAGGCGAGGGTTCGAGGCCCGTCTTGTTGAGGTGGTTTGGGATGACTTTGATCCTGTGACTCCGAGGACATGGACAGGTTGCTGGGCAGGCTGAGCCACCACATGTTTACTGGATCCGTGCCTCCTGGTTAGTACTGGCTACTCAGGAGGTGACACGAGCTGGCTCAGGGGATTACAAATGCTTCTCTGCGGGAGGGGTCTTTCCGCGGCCTTGAAAGAGGCTGTGGTGAGACCCCTCCTCAAGAAGCCTTCCTGGACCCAGCTGTTTTAGGAACTACCGGCCAGTCTCCAATCTTCGCTACGGCGAAGGTTGTAGAGAGTGTGGTGGCATATCAGCTACCCCAGTACCTGGATGAAGCTGTCTATCTAGACCCGTTCCAGTCCGGCTTCTGGCCCGGATACAGTACGGAGACAGCTTTGGTCGCTGGTGGATGATCTCTGGAGGGCCAGGGATAGGGGTTACTCCTCTGCCCTGGTCCTATTAGACCTCTCAGCGGCTTTTGATACCATCGACCATGGTATCCTGCTGCGCCGGTTGGAGGGTTGGGAGTGGGAGGCACCGTTTATCGGTGGTTCTCCTCCTACCTCTCTGATCGGATGCAGACGGTGTTGACAGGGGGCAGAGATCGACTCAAGGTGCCTCATGTGTGGGGTGCCGCGGGGTCGATTCTCTCACCCTCCTGTTCAACATCTATATGAAGCCGCTGGGTGAGATCATCAGTGGCTTTGGGGTGAGATACCAACTGTCGCTGATGACACCCAGCTGTACTTTTCCACCCCGGCCACCCCAGTGAAGCTGTCGAAGTGTTGTCCCGGTGTCTGGAAGCCGTCACGGGTCTGGATGGGGAGGAACAGGCTCAAACTTAATCCCTCCAAGGCGGAGTGGCTGTGGATGCGGCACCTCGGTACAGTCAGCTGCAGATGCGGCTGTCTGTCGGGGTGAATTATTGGCCCGATGGAGAAGGTACGCAACTTGGGCGTGCTCCTGGATGGCGGTTGTCCTTTGAAGACCATTTGGCGACCGTCTCCAGGAGAGCATTTTATCAGGTTCGCCTGATCCGCCAGTTCTGACCCTTCCTGGACGGGATGCCTTATGCACAGTCACTCATGCCCTTGTTACCTCTCGCCTGGACTACTGCAATGCTCTCTACATGGGGCTCCCTTGAAGAGCACCGGAGACTTCAGCTAGTTCAGAATGCGGCTGCGCTGGTTATTGAGGAGCGTCTCGAGCTCCCACATAACACCTATCCTCGCAGACTGCACTGGCTACCTGTGGTTTTCGGGTGCGCTTCAAGGTATTGGTTACCACCTTTAAAGCGCCCATGGCTTAGGAACGGGCTATCTACGGGACCGCCTACTGCCGGCTTCTATCTCCCATCGTCCGCACGCTCCCACAGAGAGGGACTCCTCAGGGTGCCGTCAGCCAAACAGTGTCGACTGGCGGCCCCAGGGAGGGCCTTCTCTGTGGGAGCTCCACCCTGTGGAACGAACTTCCCTCGGACTCGACAATTACCTGACCTTAGGACCTTTCGCCGCGAACTTAAAACTTATTTATTTCATATGGCTGGACTAGCCTGATTTTTATTTTTATTAGATGGGTTTTTAAAATTGTGTTATTTTACAGGGGAGTATGTTTTTAACGTTTTGGGCATTTAAATCAGTTTTTTAAGGGTTGTTTTAAATTATTGTGTGTATTTATATTTTATCTGCCTGTTCACCGCCCTGAGTCCTTCGGGAGAAGGGCGGTATACAAATTAAAATATTATTATTATTATTATTATTATTATTATTATTTATCAATTTTAAATTTCTTATTATTAATTTTAAATGGGGTTTTAGTTTTTTATATATTTTAAAGTTTTTAGGCTAATTATAATAAGTTTTTTAACTTGCATTTTAAATTGTATATTGTATTGTCTGTTTTTTACTTTTGCCTGTACACCGCCCTGAGTCCTTCGGGAGAAGGGCGGTATAAAAATCAAATAAATAAATAAATTAAAAAAAAAATTTAGGTACCAAAAACATTTTATGTCATCTCCCTTTAATTTACTGGGATCTGAATTTTTTTCAGAATTTTGTGTTTCTATTCTCAACTTCTTTTGGAAAAAAAAAGTACAGATATTAAGTAAACCCAAGGGTACAGACAAAAATACTTTCTTCCAAAAAAGTACAAACTTAGGAGTAATAGACGAAAATAGGCGAAAATAGGCGAAAACAGCATTATATAAAACAAATTGTGGAAAATTCTTTGTATTTTTTCTTTTGGAAACAAATTTCACAAACTGATGTAAAACCTGCCAAAACTGATCCAAAGTCAAGAAAAAGCAACACAGAACACGTTAACATTGGCAATTTGTTCAGGAGCAGATGAAAGCAAGTTTGGTTTTGCCATAGACCTGTCATCTCAAAAGGGAGAAATTGATGGTATTGGCCAACCCTTATCATGGTGTCATTTGGTGCTGAGTTGAAGAGATTGCCTTTCATCTTCTTCATACATGGATAAGGATCGATCTACAAGTAGACAGTGGCCAAGGTCATCCCTATTTTTATTTATTATTTATATCCCACCTTTTATTATTTTTACAAATAACTTATGGCAGCAAACATATCCAACATAGCGTCCTCTTCCTATTGCCCCCACAACAACCCTATGAGGTGGAATAGGCTGAGAGAGAATGATTGGCCCAAAGTCACCCAGCCAGCTTTCAGAGCTAAGGCAAGACTAGAACTCACTGTCTCTTGGTGATTGGCCCAAAGTCACCATGCTGACTTTCAGAGCTAAGGCAGAACTAGAATTTACTTTCTCCTGGTGATTGGTCCAAAGTCACCCACTGGCTGTCATAGCTAAGGCAGGACTAGAACTCACCGTCTCCTGGTGATTGGCCCAAAGTCACCCAGCCGGCTTTCATAGCTAAGGCAGGACTATAACTCATCATCTCCTGGTGATTGGCCCTAAGTCACCATGCTAGCTTTCAGAGCTAAGGCAGAACTAGAACTCACCATCTCTTGGTGATTGGTCCTAAGTCACCCAGCCAGATTTCAGAGCTAGGGTAGGACTAGAACTCCCAGTCTCCTGCTTTCCTAGCTCTCCTTTGGGAAGTTTCCTTTTTCTTTTAGGTTAAACCATCGCCTCTAACCTACGTTTCCCTATTTGGCAGAATCTCTTTGTTGATTTTCAAGTGATTTTCACCAATTATGTCTTTTACCCAATTAGTGCAATTACAGACAATTATGTAATTAGGGTGAATATGTGCAGTCACATAATAACAATGTGACAATACAGTATGTGCTGATGTCACAAAGGCATTTGTGAGTTAAATGCAGCCAGAATGGAAGTCATGTCTGTCTCAGACACCTAAAGCTTCCCTTAAATTTGTATGCTTTGGTTGTTGTTGTTTTTTAATTTCTTTTGATTAACTTGAGCTCTTGTTTTTTAAAAACATTTTTTAACTGTGTTTTAACAAGTAGAAACAATCGGCAACCCCGTTTGTGTTGGGTTTGCAGAGATATCCAATGTGTGTTGAACTTGGAACAAGGAGAAAACTCAGAACTAAAGAATACAATACTATTGGGAGAACCCAGGGGTGAAATGCTCCCAGTTCAGACTGGATCGGGCGATCCGGTAGCGATGGGGACAGGTAGCTTGGAGAACCGGTAGCAAAAATCCCTGCCCCCCCCCCACCCCACCCCTGTCCATGCCCACCCAATTGCCTGGTCCCCACTTGTCTACTTGGCAGCTCGCTGCTTCTTTCCGGCTTGTTCACTTTCCCTGCCTTGCTTCGGCTGCTGCAATCAATTGCATCAGCTAGCAACTCAATCTGCCTGCCTGCAATCTATCTCATCGGTGAGCAACTCAATCTGCCTGCCTTGTCCCTTGAATTCGGTAAGTAACTTTAGCAGTTTTTTTTTTTTAGACATAGCAATTTAAAGGTAAGGAAGTTTTAAATTTAGCTGCTTTTATCTAAAAATAAAATAAAATAATAAAATACAATATTTGTGCAGCTTTCTGAGATTTGGTGTGTTTCTGTAGTGTTTCACTCTATACAAACACACAAAATCTCACAAAACTGTATGTGGCATTTTGTGTGTGTGTGTAAAGTGTGAAAGTTGGTTTTTGGTACCTCTTACTGTTTTGTGAACCAAGCCATGCCCACCAATTAAGCCACGCCCACCGAAGTAGTAGGGAAAATTTTTAGATTTCACCCCTGAGAGAACCCTAAGCATTTTTCTTTTTTTTTTCCATAAAAAAGTTTTATTTTTACAATCATATCAAACAGCTCATCCAATGTACAGTTATATACAATTAGTCGGGCTTGCCCAGTCACCCCCCCCCTTTTTAACACTCTTCCCTCTTCTACCTTCTTCTACTTTCCAGACCTTCATCTCCTTCTCTTATCTACATCCTCCCCTCCCTCCACCCTACACCAATTTACTTGAATATTTGGAACGAAACAACCAAGTTTCAGCGGCACTCTTTTTTTTGGATGCTGAAAAAGCCTCTGACAGATTGGATTGGCAGTTTTTGTTTAAAGTAATAGAAAAAATGCAATTTGGGGAGTATTTTATCCATGCAATTAAAGCAATATATCAGAAGCAAACAGCACAAATAATAGTACATGCCGCGAGACTTTTGATTGCTCAATATTGGAAGAAAGAAGAATTACCTACAATTGAAGAATGGACACTCAAAGTATCAAATCTGGCAGAAATGGCAAAAATTTCTGCTTACTTGAGAGACTATACACAAGAAAAATATATTTTAGAACGGAAAATGTGGATTGATTATATTCAAAATAAGTATCAGATAAAAAAATATCGAATAGCATATGAGTAAATTTAGGAAATATTTTGTATGAGATATATTTTTGAAGGAGAGGGGAATTGAGAGTGTGATTATGTGTGGGGTGACTAGAGATTATAATTTAGGAATTATTTTGGATTATGATTGTTAGTTTTGATACCCTGCATTTTGTTCTGGGAAGTCGGGGTGGGGGGTGGGGGGTAAGGGGGAGGGGAATTGGGGGGGTTGAGGGTAGAGGATGGAGTGATGGTTAATGTACAGGGATTATTGAAGATGTATAAATATAATTAATGTAGGGTCGGGTCTGCCCAGTTACCATTTTAGAACGGTGGGGAGGGAGAAAAGAGGAGAGAGTAGGAGGTAGGAAAGAGGAGAAGAGGAAGGAAGAACCCTAAGCATTTTTCAACGTATTGAAGACTATTTGCAAATCTTCTATCTCAGGGAGGTGAGTTCTTCCCTCCTCCTTTTCGTATCTTATGTTTTGAAAGAGAATTTAGAATTACAAGTAGTCCTCGACTTGCAACCTTCTGTTGAATAACCATTGGAAGTTACAACAGCCACTGAAAAAAATGTAGCACGGCCATTTTTCACACTTAAGGCTATTGCAGCAGATCATGTGATCCAAATTTGGATGCTTGGCCACTGGTTCATAGTTATGACGTTTGCAGTGTCCCAGGGTCATGTGACACCCCCCCCCCCAATTGGGACCTTCTGACACGCGACGTCAAGGAGGGGAAGCCATTTAAGCCCTCCTTGACGTCGCGTGTCAGAAGGTCCCAATTGGGGGGGGGGTCACATGACCCTGGGACACTGCAAATATCATAACTATGAACCAGTGGCCAAGCATCCAAATTTGGATCACATGACCTGCTGCAATAGCCCTAAGTATGAAAAATGGCCGTGCTACATTTTTAAATGGGTTAAGCCATTTAACAGTCATTTAACAACTGTGTTACTAACTTAACCACTGAACAACTGTGGCCCAAAAAAAGAGGTCGTACAATGGGACAAAGCTCACTTAACAACTGTCTCACGTGGCAACAGATTTTGGGGGGGCTCAATTGTCGTTATATGTCAAGGGCTCCCTGTAATGTCCTACTCACAATGAGGCATTTGACCGGCTGGGAATATAGGAGTTGAAGTCCAACATATGTGGAAGATTCTGTTGTTGATTTAGGAGGAAAGATCAACTAAGCTAAAGATGCTGGATGATGGAGGTGGCGAAAAGGCCTCAATGTATTGCTACAGTAAATATTTGTAGACAGATGATTCCAGCTTTAACCCAGCTACCTCTTGTTAAAAGAATCAGAGCCGTTGGAGGTGAACCTGTGGTTGAAATGAGCCAATCAATGCAAGGCAGCTTATTATATCATTTTATGTGTATATTTAGCTGGTATACACACATGCGTTTCAGAGTTCAGAGCTATTAATCACTTCTGCTGAGGAACAAACTTCCTTAACTGTTCCCTGCCCAACGGCTACTTCGTCCAATTTCCTTTCATCCTACCTGCGCTGAGATAAGAACTGTCATTTTAAAAATTGGTGCCTGAGCTTTTCTTCCTCTCCTCCTTATTTATTTATTTATTAGATTTATTAGATCCTTCCCTGACCCCTTTCTCTTGGGTACCGTGTTATTGTTTTTTTTTTTTTAGAGCTATTGGTCTTCATGATAGAATTATCTGCTCTAGTCAAAAAGAGGGCTGTGAAAATATTTATCCTGGACATAAACTGTTTCAACTCCTACCCTCAAAAGGACGCTATAGAGCACTACACACCAGAACAAGAAGACACAAGGACGATTTTTTTCACTCTGCTAAACCAATAATTCCCTCAACAATCAATATTCACTAAGTCTGCATTACTATTAATCTTCTCATCGTTCCCACCACCCATCTCCTCCCACTTATGACTGTATGACTGTAACCTTGTTATTGGTATCCTTATGATTTATTTCCCCCCCCCTCCTCCTTATCCCCTCTTCCTCCTCTTCTCTTTCCTACCTCCTTCTCTCTTCTCCTTTCTCCTTTCTCCCTTCCCACCATTCTGAAATGGTAGCCGGGCAGCCCCGACCTTACATTAATTATACATCTTCAATCATCCCCGTACATTAACCATCAATCCATTTTCTACCCTCGTCCCCCCACTTTGTCTACCCTTACCCCCCCTCCCCTCCCTGAGACTTCCCAGAACAAAATGCGGGGTATCAAAACTGATATCCTTATGATTAATATTGACTGTTTCCTAATATGATTTGATTGCTTATTTGTTGCCTATGGCTATTAGAAAGTATTATACCTTATGATTTTTGACGAAGGTATCTTTTCTTTTATGTACACTGAGAGCATACGCACCAAGACAAATTCCTTGTGTGTCCAATCATACTTGGCCAATAAAAAAACTATCCTATCCTATCCTATCCTATCCTATCCTACCCTACCCTACCCTACCCTACCCTACCCTACCCTATCCTATCCTATCCTATCCTATCCTATCCTATCCTATCCTATCCTATCCTATCCTATCCTATCCTACCCTACTCTATTCTTCATTCCAATGTTCTCTTCTCTTCTCTTCTCTTCTCTTCTCTTCTCTTCTCTTCTCTTCTCTTCTAAATTAATATAGTTAGCAATTGATATTTCACCAGGGTTTTGTGTGAGTGAGTGAGTGAGTGTATGCAAGTCTACTTTACATATCTATCCTTTGTCTTTCCTTGGTCCATGCCAGACAAAGAAAAAGCTTTTTCCGCTCAGAGATCTACCATTTTTAGATTGCTACATCCAATACTTAAGGATTGGGAGGAACAAACGTAATCAATTGTCTACTCTGGGAATAACAAACCAGAAAGCAAGCAAGCAAGCAATGTGTCAATTAGGTTTCTTCATCTTCCAGAACTCTGATTCAGGAATTGGCTTATGACAACAATCCTGCCCTTAAACAAAACAAAGCAAAACATTGTGGCAAGGCATTGTCTTCGGGGAAACAGAAAGCATTTGTGAGCGGTTCCAATCCTAACATGCTCGAAAAGGCCTAATGACCAATGCTTCCGAGAAACGTAATACAGGACAACCTATCCAGACAATGCCTGGTGGCTGACCGACAGGAAGAAGAAAACAACAACACAGCCTGGAATCCTCTCAGCTGTCTTAGTTATTGTGGAACCACAACTTAGAAGCTACCACCCAGGATATCCAAATGTCACGGATGATAGTAGTTGCAATCCGATAATATCTGACTCACTGCAGGCTCCCCGGTTCTGCTTTAGATCTCGAATCAATATTGGGTGTTTTCCTGTATATAGAAGGGAAGCAGTGAGGGCCCTCCTGCAGATAGTGTTATCAAACCTCTCGTATAATCCATCATTCTATGCATGCTGTACAATCTGGAATTGACTACTAAAAAGAGGATGGGAGAGAGGGAGGGAGAAAGGAAGGAGGGAAGGGAAGGGAAGGTGAGGGAAGGGAAGGAGGGGAGGGGAAGAGAGGGGAGGGGAAGGGAAGGGAGGGGAAGGGAAGGGAAGGGAAGGGAAGGGAGGAGAGGGGAAGGGAAGGGAAGATTGTGTGGTTGTATCCATTCAGAGAAGGATGTTATCAACGTTTGCCGAAATCTTCAAAATCAGAATACGAGTAGACTGAGCAGGAGTGGGCTGCTGGGGGTTCGCAGGGGGTTCGGGAGAACCTCTAGCTAAGATTCTGTGCAGTTCAGAGAACCCCCAAATCCCACTCCTGGCTGGCCCCGCTCACTCTGCCCCTCCCCTCCCAGGAGTCCCCACGCGGCCCATTTTGGATGCAGGTAAGGGCAGGGCGCGTGCAAAGGCTCAGGGAGGATTAAAAATAGGCCTACTGGATGTTCGGGAAAGCCGGAAACGGCCTGTTTCTGGCCTCCGGAATCTGGAGAGGCTCCTTTTCGCCCTCCCAGAGGCTCAAAGAAAGACTCCAGAGCCCGGGGAGGGCAAAAATGCCCTCTCCTGCCGTGATGCAGTATGCCGACTAGGCCACGCCCACCATGGCCGCAGCCACCCAGCAACCGGGCAGAAAACCCCTTGCTAAAATTTTTGAAGCCCACCCTTGGGGCTAGGTAGGGTGACTGGTGACAAACAGGACTGGAAACCTTGGAAGTTCAGGTTGGCAGACTAAGAACCCGCAACCTCTGGAGACTGGACTGCATCTCCCAAAATCCCTTACCACTGGGCTTGCTGTCTAGGGCAAAGGGAGATGGGGATCCTGAAAAGCTGTAAGTCTCAAGGAAGCACATTCCTGGACAAAAAGAAGGAGTTATCTGAAATAGATAAGAGGGGTGATCCTGATTTGGTTCAAAGAATGTGTTGATGCTTCCAACGATTGAACAAGAGAAGCTCAGCAATAGTGCATCTGTTGGCATGCCGGTAGTCCTCATCTTACAACCACAAGCGGAGCCAGAATTTCCACTGCTAAGCAAGGCAGTTTGTTAAACTGAGTCGCCCCTGATTTTTACAACCTTTTTGCCACAATTGTTAAGCGAATCATGGTTTCCCCCCATTGACTTTGGAAGTTGGCTGGGACGGTCACAAATGGTGACCTCGGGACACAGCAACCGTCATAAATACAAGCCAATTGCTACGCACCCAATTTTTGCTCCTCCGGGAAGATGGGAATACTGTGATGGCTGTAAATGAGACGGTCATAAACCACTTGTTTTTCATTGACATTGGAAACTTCGACAGTTGCTAAACAAATAGTTCTAAATAGAGAACTACCTCTACAAAAATACCTGGTTCAGTCCCAGGTAAGGATGCAAAAGAGACTGATACTTAGCAAAAGTATCTGATACTTTTGACCCTCCCTGTCAAAGACCTTGGAGTTTTTATATCAAATGACCTTAATGGCAAAGCCCACTGCAACTACATAGCAAAAAAAGCTCTAAGAGTTGTAAACTTAATTTTACGTAGCTTCTTTTCCAAAAACTCTACACTACTAACCAGAGCATACAAAACATTTGCCAGACCTATTCTTGAATACAGCTCATCCGTCTGGAATATACCTCATCTCTGACATTAATACTATCGAACGTGTCCAAAAATATTTTACTAGAAGAGTTCTTCGCTCCTCCGAAATCAACAAAATACCTTATACCATCAGGCTTGAAATTCTGGGTTTAGAAAACTTAGAACTCCGCCGACTCCAACATGATCTGTGTTTAACACACAGAATCATCTATTGTAATATCCTTCCTGTAAAAGACTACTTCAGCTTCAATTGCAACAATACAAGAGCAAACAATAGATTCAAACTTAATGTCAACCGCTTCAGACTTGATTGCAGAAAATATGACTTTTGTAACAGAGTTGTTAATGCTTGGAACTCACTACCTGACTCTATAGTCTCCAGTCAAAACCCCAAAATCTTCAACCAAAAACTGTCTACTATTGACCTCACCCCATTCCTAAGAGGACTATAAGGGGCGTGCATAAGAGCACAAAAGTGCCTACCGTTCCTGTCCTATTGTTCTCTTCATTATAATATTATATGCATACTTTTACTTATATATACTTTTCTCTCATGATGAGTTATTTTTATGTTGATGATTGTATATACTGTTGTGACGAAAATAAATAAATAAATAAATAAATAAATAAATAAATAAATAAATAAATAGAATGGCTGCTAGCCAGTGTGGTTCATCCAACTTAGGATGGACCATACTGGCAAGCAGCCATTCCAAGTTAGATGAACCTATGAACTGTTTAGGACAGGGGTGTCGAACTCGAGGCCCAGGGGATGGATCTGGCCCACAGGGTGTATAGATCTGGCCTGCGCGGGGATGAAATCCAGCAGGTTCTGACAGGTTCTGGAGAACCGTTAGCGGAAATTTTGAGTAGTTCGGAGAACCAGTAAATTCTACCTCTGTCTGGCCCCAGGGTGGGGTGGGAATGGAGATTTTGCAATATCCTTCCCCCAGGAATGGGGAGGGAATGGGGATTTTGCAATATCCTTCCCCTGCCACGCCCACCAAGCCACGCCCACCAAGCCACACCATGCCCACCAAGCTACGCCCACAGAACTGATAGTAAACCACTGGGCCCGTGGGCCCGCCCTGGAAACAGCAAAGGACCAGCCAGCGGTGGCTCTGACAGTGAAAAGGGAGCTCGGGAGGGCCACTCATGGGGCTTCTGGGCTCTGTTTTTGGCCGCGATAGCCTCCTGCAGCCTCCCAAACAGAGCTTGGGAGGGTGGCGTGTGGTCGTCTTGCGCTCCATTCTCATTGGCTGAGGGCTGCAGGAGGCTGTTGCAGCTGAAAACAGAGCCTCGATGAGTGACATCAAGCTGGCCAAACCTACCCTGGCCACAGCCCCTGGCCCCCCCGAAGTCAAACACAACCCTGATTCAGCCCTCAATGAAATTGAGTTTGACATCCCTAGTCAGCTCATCTATATTAATTAAAACTATTAAACATATCTGCTCCGTTCCTCTCTTGAATTGACGCGGATCTCCTTACATTTAGGCTAAGCGGGACCACTTTAAATTCTGCTCTGTATTTATACAGGAGACCCCCCCCCAAAAAATAGAGGGAACAAGCACAGATCAGGGAACCGGTGGGCAGGCTTTCCATTTTGCAAACCGGGAGACATTTATCGTCCATCCACCATTTGTGCGTTGGCCGAGCAGACACATACCTATAGATACAAGCTTGTGTAGGATAGGAGCACAAGTTCGGATCTACGGGTTTGTGGCAACCGGCAGGAAAGGTCTTCTCGTTAATGGCAGTAGGAGCCGGTAGCATTCACAACCATAAGCTTAATCAACCCTTTCTGGAAATGAAACACAAACCTGTTAGAAACGGGCAAAAGCCAATGCTGAGCCTTTGCAAGACACGCCATAAAAGCAGACAAAGGAACCTCCCTTTGTTCTGAATTCTGGTGGAGGTGGGGGGATTTGAAAGATCATTTCTCCACCACGGAGGTCTCCAAAGACGATCCTGAAGTTTAACGTGAAGATCACTCGCCAACACCCGCCGAACCAAGGAAGAAAATCTGGGCCAAAAGTCCATTCTCTGCTCCGTTCCTAGCCTTTTTGTTGTTGTTGTTGTCCGCGTTTTTGTAAGCTGGCCAGCTCTTTCTGTTTCATCCCCCTTCCACTTCTCGCTAGTTTTCCACTTCTATTTCTCTTTTCCAACTGCTACTCAACAGTTTGTGGCTCCTGGTGAATACTGAGCAGGCTCAGGCCACATTGGTCTGTTTTGTTCTTCTGAATCCCCAAAGATTTCCCCCAGCAACCGATTGTTTCTCCCTGGTCTTGCTTTAGCTTTAATCCTGTTGGCACCACCTGAGTTGGGTATTAAAAGGCCAAACCGCTCCCCTGTTCAGAGGCAACAAAGGAGCAGCTGCTAAGAAGAAACAGAGAGGGGAGAAAAAACACCTCCCCTCCTGTCTTCCTCTGCTGCTTCTCGGGTGAGTTTTTTTTCTTTTTCTTTCTTCATTTTCTTTCTTGTAGTTCCTCTTCAGTTTAAGGAAAGAGAATTGCCTTCAATATTACTTTCCAAGGAGAAAAAAAAATGTGGAGAAATGTTGTGTTTGCATGCTTATTTTGTTACCCGGAGGCCAGGAGACGTCGGTGGCTGTCTTGTCTTTTCATCATGCAACCATCTCTCCAATGTCCTATAGCCTCCTTGGCTTCCAACAGTTGTATTAAATCTAGATAGCAGAGGTCCCTAAGAAACACCTTTCAGATGTGGGCAGCCAGGAAGGCCTTGAGAGTGATGGGAAAACCTTTAATGGAAAACAGCAACGCTCAATATATCACCTCCATCGGTGAAGGAAGCTCCAAGATGTCTCCAAGAGAAGCCCCAGAAGAGGTCCTCAAATACCCAAGTATCAAGTCGTACCATGGAAATCTCTTTGACAGCTGATGAAAACTTCTGAGAAACCGAAAGGGACCTTTCTGCATAATATTATTATTGTGAGATCAAAGATACCGGATCACCATGTCCTGCATTGGCCAAAAGTCTGTGTATTTGCCAAGATACCAATGTGGCTCTGATAGTCCTTGGTCCACTCTAGCATTCACCTGCCAAGAAGGCAATGGTGGTATTCAGCGGTAGTATTCAGCCAGTTTGGACCAGTTCGGGCGAACCGGAAGTGGCGACCTGCGGCTGCTATGCTGTCCTATTTAGCCAAATTTTCTAAGCCACGCACACGCGTGCAAGCTCACATTTTCGGTGTGCGGTGAACCGGTGATAAAATGATGTGAGACCCACCTCTTCAAGAAAGGATTCTCTCCCCTTATCCTGGGCGAGAACCCTCAATGACACACCCAATGTGATAACTTGGTCTACTATTTTTTCTTTCTTCATTTTCTTTCTTGTAGTTCCTCTTCAGTTTAAGGAAAGAGAATTGCCTTCAATATTACTTTCCAAGGAGAAAAAAAAATGTGGAGAAATGTTGTGTTTGCATGCTTATTTTGTTACCCGGAGGCCAGGAGACGTCGGTGGCTGTCTTGTCTTTTCATCATGCAACCATCTCTCCAATGTCCTATAGCCTCCTTGGCTTC
This sequence comes from Ahaetulla prasina, assembly GCF_028640845.1. Taxonomy (NCBI): domain Eukaryota; kingdom Metazoa; phylum Chordata; class Lepidosauria; order Squamata; family Colubridae; genus Ahaetulla; species Ahaetulla prasina. Next base: position 13,743,298 of record NC_080547.1, read on the forward strand.
CAACAGTTGTATTAAATCTAGATAGCAGAGGTCCCTAAGAAACACCTTTCAGATGTGGGCAGCCAGGAAGGCCTTGAGAGTGATGGGAAAACCTTTAATGGAAAACAGCAACGCTCAATATATCACCTCCATCGGTGAAGGAAGCTCCAAGATGTCTCCAAGAGAAGCCCCAGAAGAGGTCCTCAAATACCCAAGTATCAAGTCGTACCATGGAAATCTCTTTGACAGCTGATGAAAACTTCTGAGAAACCGAAAGGGACCTTTCTGCATAATATTATTATTGTGAGATCAAAGATACCGGATCACCATGTCCTGCATTGGCCAAAAGTCTGTGTATTTGCCAAGATACCAATGTGGCTCTGATAGTCCTTGGTCCACTCTAGCATTCACCTGCCAAGAAGGCAATGGTGGTATTCAGCGGTAGTATTCAGCCAGTTTGGACCAGTTCGGGCGAACCGGAAGTGGCGACCTGCGGCTGCTATGCTGTCCTATTTAGCCAAATTTTCTAAGCCACGCACACGCGTGCAAGCTCACATTTTCGGTGTGCGGTGAACCGGTGATAAAATGATGTGAGACCCACCTCTTCAAGAAAGGATTCTCTCCCCTTATCCTGGGCGAGAACCCTCAATGACACACCCAATGTGATAACTTGGTCTACTATTTTTTTCTTTCCATAATTGCTTGTTGAAAAGCCCCCTTTCGCTCCAGCCTGTGGTAACTGTTTATGTCATTTTATATAACTGCAATATATAGTTTTATATAACTACAATATAGAGGCTTCCATGGTACGACTTCTGTTACTTCCCCGAAATATTTCTTTAATACCACCCTGTGTCAACATTAGTTTGAGCACATTAGGCCATCAAATACCAAGAAGACAAACAAGTAGAACCCACCCTACGTCATAAAATAAACAAGCAGAGAAATCAATGCGAATGGTAGTTCGGAAGCCACAAATCCTTCCAGCTCTATGATTCTAGCAGTAAGCTAAGTTGAGCCCAACAGGGTACCATAGGCATTCGGCATGTTGCTGAACTTCATCTCCCAGCATTCCTCTCTATTGGCTTTGCTGGTTGGGAACGGCTTAAATTGCAGACTAGCAACAACTGGACATCCATACGACTAAGCTGTTATAATAACTAAGGAATTTTAAAAATGTTTTTATTTGATTACCCCCTAAATGAAGCAATGTTCTAGGCAGGACTCCGGGTACATGGGAATTCGTGAATGAAACTAACATGCTTTCCTGGAGTTCTGATCCATCTCTTGGAAGGAGGTCATCAGTTATTAGGGAATCCGAAAGAGGCTTTTCATACAATTCCGTAAAATTTTGGGTGGATTCAGGGATGGGCTGCTGGGGGTTCGCAGGGGTTCGGGAGAACCTCTAGCTAAGTTTCTGTGCAGTTCGGAGAACTCCCCAATCCCACTCCTGGCTGGCCCCGCCCATCCCACCCTGTCCCTCCCAGGAGTCCCCACACAGCCCGTTTTCGATGCAGGTAAGTGCAAGGCACGCACAGAGCTTGGGGAGGGCAAAAAACAGGCCTACCCGAAGTTTGGGAAGGCTGGAAATTGGCCCATTCCTGGCCTCCAAAGGGCCTCCGGAGCCTGGGGAGGCTGTTTTCACCTTCCCAGAGGCTCAAGGAAAGCCTCCAGAGCCTGGGGATGGCAAAAATGCCCCCCCGCCACCTGCTGTGGTGAAGGAGGCCGTCTAGGCCACGCCCATCATGGCCACGCCCACCCAGCAACCAGGCAGAGAACCCCTTGCTCCAATTTTTGAAGCCCACCCCTGGGTGGAATGAACTATCAGTGATGATTACTCTTGATCACATTAGGACAGAAGCTCATATTCTAATTTTTGAATCTCCAGTTATGGAGAAGCTACAGCCATAGACCCACATTCACCTATAGTTTGCTCAGCCATGGCCTGCGGGCAGATGCATTGGAGAATTCATGCCGTACCTTCAGCCCTATTGACAAACCAAAGTAATTGAGTTTACACAGTATGTTAAGTCAACACTACGCAAATTATGTTATGATTTAATACGAGATATGGCCCAGTTAAGAAAGGTGGACTGGAAATACTTTTTTTTTTTTTGATCCCATGGAATTATTCTCACCTCCTGCTGTTGAAAGAGTAGCATGAGTTACAATATGTCTACACCCTGCTTGCACACTTTTCTATTCATGAGTTATGGAACAATAAAAATGGCACGCTAGGCCATTAGCAATGACTTGCAAAGCACAGTGGAATTCACTCAACACACTAAACCCAACCAAGCAAACGACATACTGTAGAGTATGAATTGGGTCATCATCCTTCACCCTAATTGAAGCGTTGTTTCAATCTATCACCATACAGCATCTTAACCAGGTTTAACCCCAAAAGATTTCTACACATGGATTGGTTATTGCTCACTTAGATTTTTTTTTTAGATCAGTTCACATTTAACTCTTCATTCAAAAGAAGCTCACGGGATCCCACCTTCATGGAAGGTCCCCATACTGTTAGCAACATGAGTTTTATAGGTCAAGGTCAAGGTTCCCCTCGCACATATGTGCTAGTCGTTCCCGACTCTAGGGGGCGGTGCTCATCTCCGTTTCAAAGCCGAAGAGCCAGCACTGTCTGAAGACGTCTCCGTGGTCATGTGGCCGGCAGGACTCAATGCCAAAGGTGCCCAGAACGCTGTTACTTTCCCACCAAAGGTGGTCCCTATTTTTTCTACTTGCATTTTTTACCTGCTTTCGAACTGCTAGGTTGGCAGATGCTGGGACAAGTAATAGGAACTCACCCCATTATGTGACAGTAGGGATTTGAACCGCTAAACTGCCAACCTTTCAATCGACAAGCTCAGTGTCTTAGCCACTGACCGCATCCCTCTTTTATAGGTAGCCCAGGTCATATTTCCTATGGTCAGGATAAGAAACTGAAAATATAATTCCAATTCTGTTTTCATTTATAATGCAAAACCTTCATGAAGACCAATGGAACTGGCACCCAGTTAAGTCTCAGCCGAAGTTCAATCTTCTCTGGTCATTCCTGAAAGCATCTTACAAGCTCGACCAATATAGATACCGTAATAATGGTAAAAATATTGAAATCTTTTACTCTACTGGTACATAGCTATTCTAACAGGTGTTTTACCTGGGGAGATACAATAAAAACCTTATCACCAAAAAAAGAAAAAAAACCAGATGTATCACCAAGAGAGAGAACCAGACACTGCGCTACACAAAATCTGCTTGCGCTAATGTATACATACAGGTGCAAATTAAGGAGAGGAGGGTATTTAATTTAAAGAGAAACAGAACTTTTCTCACGCCAAGAAAGAAGATTGATGAAGTGCCTGCCAACTTTTCCAAGCTACTTTTGAGTGACAACTTCAACTTCTCTGATGTACTCAGAAAATAAAAATGGGAAGACAGTGGGATTTTTTTTTTAGAACAAAAATCAAATAAACCTTCGCTCTTCTTGGCTATCTCATTCTAAGTTAACGTCTCTTTCAAGTTGAGATTAACTCCTGGTCGTTCATGAACTCATCCATCCATTTTTCTTGTACGGTTGACCTCTCTCTTCTGCCTAGACATTTAACATTATCTAGGACAGCGGTTCTCAACCTGTGAGTCGGGACCCCGTTGGGGGTCGAATAACGATTTGCCAGGGGGTCGCCTAAGACCATCGGAAATATGGGAAGTATACTTGCGAGTCGAAGAATCGCGCTCCAATGGTTGACTCCACAAGCCAGCTGCAGGCTCTTCAAACCGCTAGCCGAATTCAGCTTCAGGCGCGATGAATTAAAAAAGAGAGAAATCTTTGCTCTGATGTCTCCCTCTCAAGCCAGCTGCAATCACTCCCAATCGCTAGCCTAATCTGGCTTCAGGCGCGATAAACTTAATAGGGGAGGAGTCTCCGCTTTAATGCCTCCGTCCTCAAGGCAATCGCAAGCAGTTCAGATCGCTAGCCAATACGGCTTCAGGCGCGATAAATTCAAAACGAAAATAATTTTACGGTTGGGGTCGCCACATCGTGGGAAATTGTATTAAAGGAGTCGCAGCACTAGAAAGGTTGAGAACCACTGATCTAGGAAATGTTAGAGAGTGTTACTATGGATAGACTGTTGATAGCCCACCGTCTTGGGGCTTCCTGGAAATCTCCTATCCAGGTGCTAGAATGGCATGACCGAGTTTAGTTTTTCTGGCCAGACAAAGTCAGCTTAGTGCTGGTTATTTCCCCTTGGTGCCTCAATACTACAGACCACTCAAGTATCTCTTGAAAAAATGGTGTTTTGACTGAGGAATTTTCACACACACACATACACACAGAAGGGGAGGAAAAGAGAGGGAGAGGGAGAGAAAGAAAGAGAGAGAGAAATTTCAGAAACTGTAGTAGATTTAAAACGGTTTTACTGACTGTTCAGAGTTACAACAGCACTGAAAAAAGTGATTTATGACCATTTTTCACACGTACAACCATTGCAACAGCCTCATAATCACAGGTTTTGCATTCAGATGCTGGACAACTGTCTCGTATTTATGACCGTTTTGCTGTGTCCTGGGGTCACGTGATCCCCTTTTGTGACCTTCTGACAAGCAAAGTCAAGGAGGGAAACCAGATTCACTTAAGTGCCCTGTCGCTGATTTAACAACTGCAGTGATTCACTTAACGAACACGGTGAGAAAAGTCATAAAGCAGGGCAAAACTCCACTGACAAATTTCTCATTCAGCAACATAAAATTTGGGCTCAGTTGTGGTCCTAAGTTGAGGACCGCCTGTGCCTGTACCTTACTAGCTTGTCTTGAGAGGGCATTCACTTCTCCCCATCCCAAAACCTGATCTCAAAAACTGAGCACAAGTTCACAACAGGACAGTTTGCACAGAACACACAAGTTTATTATTCACAATGAGCAGGGCTCATCTTAAGTAGAAAATGCACTTCCATGCCATGGATAGCTGGTGTGGTAGCTAAACCCCATTTTAAGCACGGGGTCATTTAACATTAGCCTTTCCTAAGCTGGAAATCCCATGGATGTGTTAGAGTACAACTCATGATGGTTGGGGAATGATGGGACAGGTAGTCTGAACATCAGGGGTGAAATCCAGCAGGTTCTGGAGAACCGGTAGCGGAAATTTGGAGTAGTTCGGAGAACGGGCAAATACCACATCTGGCTGGCCCCCGAGTGGGAAGGGAATGGGGATTTTGCAGTATCCTTCCCCTGGAGTGGGTGGGAATGGGGATTTTGCAGTATCCTTCCCTTGCCACGCGTACCAAGCCACACCCACCAAGCCACACCCACAGAACCGGTAGTAAAAAAAATTGGATTTCACCACTGCTGAACATCCAGAGTTAAAACACTTTGGAAAAGATTTCTGGGGCAGAATTTAGTAAAGTAGTAATAAAGTAATAAATGAAGTAAAAGTTGGATGGAAAGAGATCTCGTGGCCTTCTCTTAATCATACATTGAAGAAATATTCTCTTTGTCTCACGATTAACCGGAGCTGCATATGATTTTTTTTTGAAAAATACAAACACACACCTTTGCCCATTTGTAAGAATGCAATGCATTCATAGGAATTAAAACAACATTGCCGTCTTATTTTGCAAAGGTATCATTATATTTGAAGAGTAATATGGGATAAATGGTCTATAAAAAAAGAGATTTCCTTGCATTTTGCTTCTCTATTTTATACTAAGTATGGAAAGACTTGGGATATCACAGTCTCAAAAAAAATCCTCTTTTTGCTCATGTCACAAAGACAGATACATAAGTACAGGTTTTTTTGTGTGTGTGTGCTATCCTAAAAGACTTCAGCATATCAAAAAGACAGCTATCATTGGGGAAAAAAAGTGAGTTTGCAGATGCGTTGACACAAATGAACAGGAGTCTCTCTACAATATGCCAAGCTTGGTTAGCGAGGGTTAATATTAATTACTTGTGTGCATATAGGTGGCTGAATGTGTTCAGACTATAACAGAAAATAAATCGTTTCGGTAACTTGGTTTATTGTGTTCTGTGAACGTAGCATTAATCAAGCCACGATAGATGTTCTTAAAACTTTGGGATTTCCCTGAGTCCGTTTTAAAAACGACCTGAGTAGACGTCGTCGGTGAAAAACTACAAACACAGATTCTAAGCCTTTTGAGACAATGGGTTTCAGTAGAAACTAGAAAAAGGAAATTTGATTGAGAAAGCCATTTTGAAAGAGAAGATTTTTTTTCCCTCTCTCTGCCTCTTACATTCAACAATTCTGCATCCGCTACGTATGTGTTTTTCAAGCAGTCTGCGTTATTCTTTTCAAGAGACTTGTCAAACAATGCGAAGTACTGTGTCGAAATAAAAGTATTTCGTTACTGTGTTTGTTGGCTTTTGGTCATTTGGATCTAGATTTCTTCATTAAGCTACTCATCGTTTTTTTTTCCAAACCTTCAAGAATTAAAAAAATATATTCTTCTATAGCCTCCGTCTTACATTCCAAAAACACTGGAACTGCTAATACATTGGGTAGAAAAAAAGAATACTTATAATTGTTGAGATACTTGCCGGAAGGGCATCAAAACGTTGTGGAAATCCTTGCTAAGTGCAAGATACCATCTCGTTAGGCCCAAATTTATGGGGGGGGGGAAATGTATCCCTGGGCAGGAGGTCAGTTTATTTAGGTGCTGTTTACATTTTCACAGAAAGAGTTATGCCAATTTTAAGGAAGCGCAGCATTTTATCTTTCTCTCTCTTCCCCGTTCCTCTAGCCGTCCAGCTAAGCATGCATCCATTTATAGAAGAAGGTAACTCGTAATAAAATGTGATTTTTGCCACTAGAAAATTCTGCTAATTTGAATATCGTCAAATAAGCCTCAGGAACAAAGAGGTTACTTTGCATCTAACACCAGATGATTAAAAAACAACACGAACAATGACCCCCAACTAGCTACGGTGAGGATTTTGCTGGAGATTCATATCAGCAAAGGTAATAAGAGAGAGAGAAATGTTACCTGGCTCCATATTAGCGCATGAATTCGCCACTGGTAACTTTTTGACTCTTCAGACGGATGGAGGAATAACTGTTCCAGCTGCTGAGATTGTTTTTTTTTTTAAAAAAAAAAACATAAGAGGGAGGAGAAAGAAGCCCTCAGCGGAGAATCTTTAGAGAAAGCCATTCCCTCTCTGTCCCAGCTGGACGCTCAACTGCCAGCCCAGGCTGCTCTTCTCTTGCCAAGTTTGCTGATTTTGCCTTTCGGTTTATTGTTTCATTTGCAACCACTAAGACCACACAGCTGCTAAGAGGGGATGGCAAATAATAATCTAGATAGATAGGAGGGAGGGAGGGGAGGGAGGGGGAGACAGAGAGAGAAGAGAGAGAGAAGAGAGAGAGAAAGAAAGAGAAGAGCGAAGAGAGACAGAGAAAGAAAGAGAAGAGAGAGAAGAGAGAGAAAGAAAGAAAAGAGAGAGAGAAGAGAAAGAAAGAAAGATAGAGAGAAAAGAGAGAGAGAGAAAGAAAAGAGAGAGAGAGAAGAGAGAGAGAGAAAAGAAAGAGAGGAGAGAGACAGAAAGAAAGAAAAGAGAGAGCGAGAAGAGAGAGAGAGAAAGAGAGAGAGAGAGAAGGGAGAGAGAAAAGAGAGAGAAAGAAAGAGAGAGAGAGAAAGAAAAAGAGAGAGAGAGAAAGAAAAGAGAGAGAGAGAAAGAAGAGAGAGAAAGAAAAGAGTGAGAGAGAGAGAAAGAGAGAAAGAAAGAAAGAAAAAGAAAGAAAAGAGAGAGGAGAGAGAGGAGAGAGAGAGAGAAAAAAATGAAGGAGTGTATTTGTAGCTCAGGGTTGAAATGTGGGGTTGTTGGTGCTCTCTGAGCTTGGTTGTAATGACTAGCATTGATGATGTTACCTAGTTTGGTAATGAGACAGCTACAAGAAAATAACCAAGCTCACAGAGGACCAAAAACCCCTGAGAGAGATAAATGGGTAACTGAATAGATATAGTCAGGGATGATAGATAGATAGATAGATAGATAGATAGATAGATAGATAGATAGATAGATAGATAGATAGATAGATAGATAGATGATGGATGGATGGATGGATGGATGCATGGATGGATGGATGGATGGATGCATAAAAAAGTGGATGGATGGACAGACAGATAAGAGATAGATATAGATGATAGATATAAATATGATTATCATCTTTAGAGAAATAAAATGATATCTAGAAAAGGGTTTGGGTTATGTATTTTCTCGTGCTTAAAGTCCTTAAATTTTTTCTACTTCTTATGAAATGACCAGTCCAAGACACTGGTCTAAGAAGAGGAAAAATTAAAATGTCTGAATTTATTCACCACCGTAGTTAAGTAAATGATACTACTACCCAGGAGGTAACTTGCAAGACCTCGTTTCATGTTCATATTTCTCATTACAAAGTCATGAAAGCTTGAAACCAAAAGAATGAAAGCTAGTTTCTTTCTTTCTTTCTCTTTCTTTCTTTCTTTCTTTCCTTCCTTCCTTCCTTCCTTCCTTCCTTCCTTCTATCCTTTTTTCCTTCCTTCCTTCCTTTTCTTTCCTCCCTGCTTTCTTTCTTTTTATTTCTCTCTCTCTCTCTCTTTCTTTTTTCTTTCTTCTCTTCCTTTCCTCTCCTTTCATTGCTTTTTTCAAAGACTTTTGATATTCTGCCCTCTGCATTTGCCTCTGGCGGGAGAGGGGGGAGAATTAATGGCTACACCCAAAGGAATGTCAACATTCAGAATGGAAATGGAAATTGGTTCAAATGCAATCACGATCTTGTGTTGTTGTTGTTTCCAATCTCGTTAAAAAAATGGAGAAAATAATTCTGAGCTTTACTATTGCTTTTTTAATGCAACAACCTAACTGATAATGATAGTCTAGAAAATTGCCTAGCAAATAATGTGGGGTTGTTGGTGCTCTCTGAGCTTGGTTGTAATGACTAGCATTGATGATGTTACCTAGTTTGGTAATGAGACAGCTACAAGAAAATAACCAAGCTCACAGAGGACCAAAAATCCCTGAGAGAGATAAATGGGTAACTGAATAGATATAGTCAGGGATGATAGATAGATAGATAGATAGATAGATAGATAGATAGATAGATAGATAGATAGATAGATAGATAGATAGATAGATGATGGATGGATGGATGGATGGATGGATGGATGCATAAAAAAGTAGATGGATGGACAGACAGATAAGAAATAGATATAGATGATAGATATAAATATGATTATCATCTTTAGAGAAATAAAATGATATCTAAAAAAGGGTTTGGGTTATGTATTTTCTCGTGCTTAAAGTCCTTACATTTTTTCTACTTCTTATGAAATGACCAGTCCAAGACACTGGTCTAAGAAGAGGAAAAATTAAAATGTCTGAATTTATTCACCACCGTAGTTAAGTAAATGATACTACCCAGGAGGTAACTTGCAAGACCTCGTTTCATGTTCATATTTCTCATTACAAAGTCATGAAAGCTTGAAACCAAAAGAATGAAAGCTAGTTTCTTTCTTTCTTTCTTTCTTTCCTTCCTTCCTTCCTTCCTTCCTTCCTTCTATCCTTTCTTCCTTCCTTCCTTCCTTTTCTTTCCTCCCTGCTTTCTTTCTTTTTATTTCTCTCTCTCTCTCTCTTTCTTTTTTCTTTCTTCTCTTCCTTTCCTCTCCTTTCATTGCTTTTTTCAAAGACTTTTGATATTCTGCCCTCTGCATTTGCCTCTGGCGGGAGAGGGGGGAGAATTAATGGCTACACCCAAAGGAATGTCAACATTCAGAATGGAAATGGAAATTGGTTCAAATGCAATCACGATCTTGTGTTGTTGTTGTTTCCAATCTCGTTAAAAAAATGGAGAAAATAATTCTGAGCTTTACTATTGCTTTTTTAATGCAACAACCTAACTGATAATGATAGTCTAGAAAATTGCCTAGCAAATAATGTGGGTTGTTTTTTTTTAACCATACTTGCTGAAGAGACATGGAAGAATGATCTAACAATGGATGATCACTTTCATGAGGAATTTACTTTTTCTCAATGGTTTGGATCATCTATATATAGTAAGCTACAGAAAATATATCGAGTGCTTAAATATATTGAACTAGTTAATACTTTTAATTATAATATACTATTGTAAATACTGTTTATTTCTAAGCGCACTATTTTGCTTATGCACATATAATTAGAACTCTATATTGTAGACCAGAGTTTACCAAGTAATGTTGTTCTTCAAAAACAATATATCTTACATTTCAATGAAAACTTTAATTAATCCATCAATCCATTATTATTTTTTTAAACTGGAAGATGGGGGGAAAAATGACTTAGTCTATAGAATGGATGTTCCAACTGGAATCAATGTAAAAAAATATATATTGTAGGGAGTGTGTTTTTGTTCACTTTGTTTTTAAACTAAGTTGACCAAAACTATGTAGACAGGAAGTATGAAATGCAAAAACTAAACAGAAAAAAAGAAAAATGTGGTTGCAATATTGATCGGTTGCTATATTTCAGTTTGTGGGGGCCCTGTACCCCGTGTAACTCTTCTCGATTTCTACTTTGAAATCATGCTACTCCAGATACTTAGCTTTCTATATGCAGAAGGTGGGCAGAGTGAAATAGACATCGATAGGAGATGGACGGATGGATGGATGGATGGATGGATGGATGGATGGATGGATGGATGGATGGAGTTACAGATAGACAGGCAGTCAGATATAGATAGATATGGACAAACAAATAGACAGACAGATGAACAGATGACTAGATAGATAGATAGATAGATAGATAGATAGATAGATAGATAGATAGATAGATAGATATAGATGATAGATATATTAGATACTAGATAGATTAGATACTAGATAGATAGATAGATAGATAGATAGATAGATAGATAGATAGATAGATAGATAGATAGATAGATGACTAGATAGATAGATAGATGACTAGATAGATAGATAGATAGATAGATAGATAGATAGATAGATAGATAGATGATAGATAGATAGATAGATAGATAGATGACTAGATAGATAGATAGATAGATAGATAGATAGATAGATGACTAGATAGATAGATAGATGACTAGATAGATAGATAGATAGATAGATAGATAGATAGATAGATAGATAGATAGATAGATAGATAGATAGATAGATAGATGACTAGATAGATAGATGACTAGATAGATAGATGATAGATAGATAGATAGATAGATAGATGACTAGATAGATAGATGACTAGATAGATAGATAGATAGATAGATAGATAGATAGATAGATAGATAGATAGAAGTTAGAAGTAGAGATCATTCACATTTCATTCAATTTCTACTGTGTAAAGAATAAATTTTCTCTAAGAAATTAGCAAAAGGGGCCTTCAGACCTTTGCGGTCCTGCTGGCAAGAGTGGGAGCTTAAAGGCCAGCCCACCAAAAGAGCTTTTCAATATGACCCCAAAAAATAAATAAATCCAAAGTGATAAAAAAAAAAGAAATAAAGTAAAAGATCCCGCCATCTAGCCCACGACCAACATTCACTTACCGGGAGTCTCTTACAGGATTTCGAACAGAAAACCTTTCTATTTGTCTGTCTGTGCATGTGTGTAGGATGCGCACACACACATGCACAGAGACACATATACATACATGCACACAAAGACATGAATACACACAAAAAAACCACCACCTTAAAAAGGCAGATCGTCTCCGTTTTGTCAAGAGCACAGAAGTTACCCAATGTTCAGCTTTTCAGAGAAAAAATTGATTTTGGTGTGGAAAGAAACACATCAAAGATGGACACACACACACAAAACCCACTTCTCTCTCTTTCTCTCTCTCTCTCTTTCTCTTTCTCTGTCTCTCAGTCTCTCTCTCTTTCTCTCTCTCTCTTTCTCTCCCTCTCTCCCCACACATCTGTAGCTCTCGCCCACTTTTCCAAAACTCCATTGCTCTCCTGCCCTGCTTCCCTATATCTATTTATTTCATTTTATTTCCGCTCCGATACAAAACACCCGCTTAACTCTGCAAAGGCAAGGAACTTAACTCTGCAAAGGCAAGGAACATCTGTTTGAACGACAGCCAACTCCAAAAAGTCCTTCCGAAAAAGCAAAACAAGAGCTCTTTAAAAAAGAGGGGGGGGGGGGAAGAAATAAAAATAAAATGAAATCAAACACCCAGCCTTGTTTTCGATACACACACACACACTCACATATATCTTTCTCCCTTCTATTCGCTCTGTGGCCCACGGCCCCCTTGGAATTCACCCTTTCCCAAACACCTAGCAACAATTGCTCAAGGCTTCTGCACCGAACAGAAATCCTCTCCTTTGAGTCATTCCAAGGCAACTACAATCACGGATTTCCTATGCCAAATTCAGATTTGCACACACCCCTACCTACCCACCCGTCCATATTAACTTCCTTTCTTCTCTCTCTCTTATTCCTGCTCTCCCCACCCCACCCCAACAAAAAAAGCAACGTACCTTCATCGCCACTCCTCCCCAGAGGAGTTTATTCTTCAGTTGTCAAGTTTAAAAAAAAAGAAAAGAAAAGAAAGAAAACTGTGGGAGGGATAGAAAAATGGGGGGGGGGAAGGAAAAACGGGAGGGTTTTGGGGGTGGGAAGAAAGAAAGAAAGAAAGAAAGAAAGAAAGAAAGAAAGAAAGAAAGAAAGAAAGAAAGAAAGAAAGAAAGAAAGAAAAAAGAGACACTCGAAGCTCTCTTTCTTTTGTTTTACTGTTCCTGGTCTAAAAATAATAATTAAGAGAAGAAGAAAAACCCTGCCACCCTAATTGTTTTAACAAACAAGAGGCTTTCGTGGATGTTTCAGCACCTCGAAGAGGGGAAGTGAAATAAAACGGGAGGGGAAAAATAGGTGGGGAATCTCTGTGCCAAATTGGGAAGAAACGAGGGGGGGGGGAACCCAGTTGTCTAGGGCTTTCTCTGCAGGAAAAAGTCCTGAGTCCTCACCCCTCCACCCCCCATTTCCAAAGGGGTGTGGGGAGAAACACCCTCCCCATCTCTCCCCCCCCCAACTAATTAAACCCACTCATTGCACACCGGGACACAAAGATTCGGTGGAAAATAAAACTATGTATTTTTTAAAAAACAAAATGGAAAGGCAGGTTTTATTCCATGAGAAATTTGGGGGATGGCCTTAGGGATGTCTCCGCACACAGACCCACAAACACACACACACACAAATACACACAAACACACACACACAGACATACACACACACACATGGACACAACCCCCTCCTGCCCTTGCCAACATTTTTTAAAAAGATGTCAGACAAGTTGCTAAGGAGACTTTTGCAGGAAGTCTGAATGCCAGCACCCTGTCTTCGCCTCGCTCGCTCACAGATGCAGAGGATTCCATCTGACATTCTGATCACGCTCTGCTGCGGCACAGGGACACCGATGCTTTGCAGTAATCCTGGTTTTTAATGCGTCGACGGGCAAAGCAAATTGTTATCTGTATCATCTTTCAACCTTAGCCAAGTTGAGAGAAGAGAGTAGAGTAGAGTAGAGTAGAGTAGAGGAGAGGAGAGGAGAGGAGAGGAGAAGAGAAGAGAAGAGAAGAGAAGAGAAGAGAAGAGAAGAGAAGAGAACAGAACAGAACAGAATAGAACAGAACAGAACAGAACAGAACAGAATAGAACAGAATCTTTATTGAGAATAGGATAGGATAGAGTAGAGTAGAGTAGAGTAGAATAGAATAGAATAGAATAGAATAGAATAGAATAGAATAGAATAGAATAGAATAGAATAAATAGAGTAGAACAGATTAGATTAGAATAGAATAGAATAGAATAGAATAGAATAGAATAGAATAGAATTAGGAAACAATACAGTAGAGTAGAATAGAATAATAAGTAGAATAGAATAGAATAGAATGAAATTAGGAAAGAGTAGAGTAGAATGGAATAAGAATAAGAATAAGAATAAGAATAGAATAGAATAGAATAGAATAGAATAGAATAGAATAGAATAGAATAGAATGAAATTAGGAAAGAGTAGAGTAGAATAGAATAATAAGTAGAATAGAATAGAATGAAATTAGGAAAGAGTAGAGTAGAGTAGAATAGAATAATAACTAGAATAGAATAGAATGAAATTAGGAAAGAGTAGAGTAGAGTACAGTAAAGTAAAGTAGAGTAGGGTAGGGTAGGGTAGGGTAGAAGAGGAGAGGAGAGGAGAGGAGAGTGCAGAACAGAATTCTTTATTGGCCAAGTGTGATTGGACACACAAGGAATTTGTCTTTGGTGCATACGTTCATCAAGAATCATATGGTACAACACTTAATGATAGTCATTAAGAGAGACACACAGAGAGAGACAGAAAGTCAGATGTTCAGGGAAGAAGTGGGCCATTTTTTTTGGAGGGGGGGAACAGGAGGGAAAAGGAACCGAATGTTCAAATAGGTTGCTTTAATTTGGAATAGACGTGCGTATGTATGCAATAGGTACATGTGGGGAGAGGGAGGGGGAGAGAGGGGGGGGAGGGGGGTATTCCAAATTACATGGCAATGTTATGTTTTACATCTCTTGAATCCAAAATTGGAATAGGTATATATGTATGTAATATGCACATGTGTGTGTCTTTCTGTCTGTCTCTGTCAGTATCTTAATAGAGATAGATGGATGGATAGATAGATAGATAGATGATAGATAGATAGATAGATAGATAGATAGATAGACAGATAGATAGATAGATAGATGATAGATGGATGGATGATAGAAGATAGATGATTGATATAGATAGATAGATAGATAGATAGATAGATAGATAGATAGATAGATAGATAGACAGACAGATGAATGATGGATGGATGATAGATAGATAGATAGATAGATAGATAGATAGATAGATAGATAGATAGATAGATGGATGGTTGATAGAAGATAGATAGATAGATAGATAGATAGATAGATAGATAGATAGATAGATAGACAGGGATGATAGAAGATAGATAGATAGATAGATATATAGATAGATAGATAGATAGATAGATAGATAGATAGATAGATAGATAGATAGATAGATAGATAGATAGACAGACAGACAGACAGACAGACGGATGAATGATGGATGGATGATAGATAGATAGATAAATAGATAGATAGATAGATAGATGATAGATAGAAGATAGATGATTGATAGATATAGATAGATAGACAGATAGATGGATGATAGATGTATGGATGATAGATAAAGATAGATGATAGATAGATAGATAGATAGATAGATAGATAGATAGATAGATAGATAGATAGATAGATAGATAGATAGGTGCTAGACAGCAGATATTCCAAATTATATGGCAAGCTTCATAGGATCATATTCTGCATCCCTTGAATGCAAAATACTGGAACAGATACATATATTTATGTAATACCTATGTATCTGTTTTTATATCTATCTACCTACCTATCATCGTATCTACCTACCTACCTACTCCAAATTATATGATAATCTTCATAAAGGATCATGTTTTGCATCTCTTGAATGTAAATTTCTTTTTTTTAAAAAAACACCCTTAAGCTTCTGGCTTTCCGTCTGTCACCTTCTAACGGGAATCAGCATTATCTGGCTGGGGTCGCAAGCCCCCTGCTCCATCATCCCCCCCCCCAGCATTTTCCCCAATGCAAAACCATTTTTTTTTTGCCCCAACCCAGAGCAGCTGGAGACATAATGCGCTGCTGTTAATAAAAGACCAAAAAAAAAAAAAAAGCAACTGGTTTTTCCTTTTCTTTTGTATGGCGGCCTTTGAGATGAGGAGGGGCGCTTTTACTGTAAAAAAATAATAATAATAATCAAAGGGGCTGGAACCCACCTCGAGCTATGGACATTGGGGACAAATCTGTCCTCTCTTTGTCCAATCCCCTCCGGAGATAGCCATGCCAGGCCAAAGACAAGAATAAACAGTTGGGTTTTCGAGTTTCATTCTTTTCTTTCTTTCTTTTTAATAAGTAAGTCTGGGACTGAAATTTACATTTTCTTTTCAGTGCTCAGTCACACACCAAGTTCCTTTTCTTCCTTTTCAGCTTTTCTTTCTCCCTCTCCCCACCTCTTCTCCTTCCGAGCAATACTGTGTGTCAGGAATTCTTAATTTATCCTTGCAGTCAAGGAGGAAGGTGGCACTCTGTATGTGCTGCAGGGTACGCGCACACACAGCAAAGAATCGGGTTCGAGAAATAAACGACAACCCGGCCCCCATGTTCCTCCAGCAAAGTCTGGTGTGCTTCCCAAAGCACGTTCGGGCTCATTGGATTACGGCTTCTTTTAATCGGGAGGTTTTTAATCGTGCCGCCGCCCCCAAAAAGTCAAGTTAGCAGGAATCCGCGGAGCCTGTCTTGCTTCCCACCGTTGAGTGGGGCAAGTAAAGTTTCAACTGAGAATAACAGAGTTGGGATGGGGCCTTGGAGGTCTTCTAGTCCAACCCACTGCTTGGGCAGGAAACCCTAACACCCCTTAAGGCAAATGGTTGTCCAATAGTACAGGGCTCCTCTTAATCTTTGCTACCGGCTTGCAACCGGGAGTGTGTGTGTGTGTGTGTGTAGTTGCTTCACTTGCGCGTGGCGCTTTTGTCTGCGCAGAGTGTCTGTGATGACATTCAGGCGGCTGGGCTACTACCAGTTCGCCCGAACCGGTCGACCGTCAGATTCTTGGAGAAGAGAGTCCATTGAAGTTGCTGGGAGGACGTAGTACCCCCTTCTCTCCAACTCATACAGATAATTCCCTATATCACCTGGCTTGAAATTTTAGGCCTCGATAGCCTCGAACTACGCCCTCTACGTTCCGACGTGAGCTTAGTTCATAAAATTATTTACCAAAACATCCTACCTATAAATGAGTTTCAACCGCAATAATATAAGGGCGATCAATAGATTCAAACTCAATGTAATTCGCTCTAATCTTGATTGTAGGAAATATGACTTCTGCAATAGAGTAGTAAATGTCTGGAACACTCTACCTGATCCTGTTTTTAGTCTCTCTAATCCCCATACTTTTTACCTCAAACTGTCTACTGTGGACCTTTCATGTTTCTTAAGAGGTCCCTAAAGGGGTGTGCATAAGCGCACCAGCGCGCCTACCGTCTCTGTCCTACTGTCCCCAATTTTATGTACTCATTCTATGTGTTTATGGCTATGTTTTGCTTATTTATTTCCTTTTATATGTGTCCATGTCTATGTCTATACTGTTACTTGTTTCCTGGTACTTGTTGACAAACAAATAAATAAAATAAAATAAATAAATAAAATAAAATAAGTAAATAAAATAAAATAAAATAAAATAAATAAATAATTGTCCAGGGACTTCACCTTTCTCTCCCATTGCAACAGCTCCCCACAAAGTGATTGGTGCTATACAATATTATGCAGTGGTGGGTTTCAATTTTTTTAAACTACCGGTTCTGTGGGCATGGCTTGGTGGGCGAGGCATGGCTTGGTGGGTGTGGCTTAGTGGGCGTGGCAGGGGAAGATACTGCAAAATCCCCATTTCCTCGCGATCAGCTGGGACTCGGGAGGGAGAGACTAGATGGGGGCGGGGCCAGTCAGAATTTTTACTAGCAGTTCTCCGAACTACTCAAAATTTCTGCTACCGGTTCTCCAGAACTGGTCAGAACCTGCTGAAACCCACCTCTGATACTATGGGTATAATATACATGGGAATTCAGGTTATGTGTCCCGGATCTGGCTCAGGAGTTTGAAATCTTACCAATATTAAAACTAACTCCTAGTGCTTGCTTTCACCAAATAAGATTTTTTCCGCCACCATGTTTAGCTTCTGAGATTCTTTATGAAACGTCAAAGCACTACAAGGAAGTGGGATGGGTGCTTAATATTCAACTTACGCCGGTGTGCCCTAGCTCAAGGGAAAGCCAACTTTTGCATGAAATGAAATTCTCCCCAGTCACTAAGATGGTAATTTGAGAGGAACTGCTTGCTTCGTTATCAAATAGGTCAGGTAGAATTAGCTTTTATCTCCTATGGTAAACCCTGATGAAAAAAGAAATTTTACTTACTGATTGTGCCAAAGTCTGCTGTTTTGATTCTTAGCCCTAGAGGAAAAAAAAGAGAAACACCATCCATGTATTCACAATGAAATGATTTCAGACAAGAGAGTCAACCAACAGGTGAACGCCTTCCAAGGGATTCATTCGTGTCACAGAGACGACCTTGTCCAGGAACATGGAGCTCAGGAAAGGTCAACAATTGGTTGAGGGTAGCTTTTCCCAACAAAATGGTAAAGGTAAAGGTTCCCCTCGCACATACGTGCTAGTCGTTGCCGACTCTATGGGGTGGTGCTCATCTCGTTTCAAAGCCGAAGAGCCAGCGCTGTCCGAAGATGTCTCTGTGGTCATGTGGCCGGCATGACTCAACGCCAAAGGCGCACGGAACACTGTTACCTTCCCTATTTTTCTACTTGCATTTTTTTACATGCTTTCGAACTGCTAGGTTGGCAGAAGCTGAGACAAGTCACGGGAGCTCACCCCATTACGTGGCACTCGGGATTTGAACCGCTGAACTGCCGACCTTTCGATCGACATATCCCTTTTCCCAACTAGATCCTGCTAATTGTCTTGGATAGCACTGGCTGAGGATGATGGGAGCTGTCCAACACAACTGAAGGATGGCCCATTGAGAAAGCTGTGGAATGGGAAAAAGAAAAGTAAATTTGTCTTAATTTATTTAAGGGGTATTACTTAAATACATTAGGGATGAAAGATGTTGTTTCAGACAACCAATGTTAAGATAATTCTTCTTTGGAATCCCA